>NC_056564.1:22115283-22169322 GCF_013358625.1 Macadamia integrifolia
GTCAGCTCCTGGACTTGCTTTACATTCTGGGGTGACCTCATGTCCCGAATGGCTTGTATCTTGACTGGGTTGGCTTCGATTCCTCTTTCTGAAACGATGAAGCCAAGAAACTTCCCCGAGGCTACTCCGAAGGCACATTTTGCCGGGTTCAGCTTCATGCCGTACCGTCGTAGCACTTGGAATGCCTCTTCCAAGTCTTGGATATGTCTTTCCGCCTTCAGGCTTTTCACGAGCATGTCATCCACGTACACTTCCATGGTCTTGCCAATCAGCCCTTTAAAAACTTTGTTCACCAACCTCTGATAGGTGGCCCCCGCATTCTTTAGTCCGAAAGGCATGACCTCATAGCAGTACAACCCTCCTTCAGTTATGAAGGAGGTTTTCGGGACGTCAGCCCCGGCCATTTTGATTTGGTTGTACCCCGAATATGCATCCATGAAACTCAGTGCCTCGTATCCCGCCGTGGCGTCGATGAGCAGGTCTATCTTCGGTAGGGGGTATGCATCTTTGGGGCAGGCCTTATTCAGGTCGGTGAAGTCGATGCAGATCCTCCACTTCCCGTTTGCCTTCGGGACCATCACCACGTTCGATATCCACTCCGGGTAATGAATCTCACGGATGAACCGGGCCTTCAGTAACTTTTCTACTTCCTCATCTATCTTCTTCTGCCTTTCTGGGGCGAACGTTCTCTTCCTCTGCTGCACCGGCTTCTTCATTGGACTGACGTTCAGGTGATGTTCTATTACCTCTCGGTCAATCCCGGGCATGTCCGACGCCGACCAGGCGAATACGTCAATGTTGCTCCGTAGGAATGAGATGAGCCTTTCTTGTTGCGGCCTTGGCATGGTAGCCCCAATCTGAAATTGCCGAGTGTCATCTCCTTCCTCAGCTTCAACTTGCACCAAGTCTTCGACCGGCTCTCCCCGTTGATAACTGGCATCATCACGTAAATCCTCTATTGGGAGCGTCTCACCCGCCTTTTCTTTTCCCCAGAGAGTAGTGGCGTAACATCTTCGGGACGTCTCCTGATCACCCCGACACTCCCCGACGCCATTCTTGGTTGGGAACTTCATTTTGAGATGGGGGGTGGAGACGATGGCCTTTAACAGATTCAACCCGACTCTTCCTAGTATGGCATTATACGCTGATGTAATGCTCACTACCAGGAAGTTGATCATCACCGTCGCCTGGCGATCTCCGGTGCCAGCTCGAACCGGCAGCTCTATCGACCCTTCCACCTTCACCGGGGTGCCAGAGAATCCTTGCAGCGGGTGTTCGACCTTTTTTAACTTTCCTTCGTCGAGCCCCATCTTCCGGAAAGCTTCGAGGAACAGGATATCAGCTGAACTGCCGTTATCCACCAAGATCCTCTTTACTTTGCAATCTCCTATAGTCATGACGATGACCAAGGCATCGTCATGCGGGGTCTGTACCCCTTCCAGATCATCGTCTGAAAAGGAGATGACCGTCCCCGTCTTTGCCTTCTTGTTCGACCATTCTGCCACATGTACGCTCCTCGCGTAGGCCTTCGCCTTCCTGGCAGAGACCGAACTCTCTCCGGCGGCCGGGCCTCCACAGATGGTTGCTATAACTCTTGTTGGGCTCTTGTTCTCCTCTCGAGGCCGGCGTCCATCTTCCTCTGGTGTCTGGTTCCTCCGCTGTTCTTGATTTCTTCTGCGGGCGAGACCCCCTCTTTCATACCGACCTCCACCATCTCTCCGACGGTTATCTCTCCGGCCAGTGCCTTCCGGAGCCAGCTCTTTCTCCCGGTCTACAAATCTGCCTAAGTATCCCCTTCTGATCATTCCTTCTATCTCCCCCTTGAGATGCCAACAGTCCTCGGTGTCATGGCCGTGGTCTCTGTGGAAGTGGCAGTATCTATCCACATTGCGTCTTTCGGGATGTCGCCCCATCTTTCCTGGCCACTTCATGGCCCTGGCATCTGGAGAATCTTTTATCTGCATTAACACCTCTGTTCGTCTTCGGTTCAGAGGTGCATACCTCTCAAACTTCCTCGACGGACTGGGGGCCCGACTGCGCTCGGACTTTCGTCTTTTTCTTCGTCGGTGGGTTTATCATCAACCCTCAAGGGCCTCTTCCTCGCCGCCTTCCTTTCGACTTCTTCATCTGCCTGGAGGATTTCCTCCATCTGGATATACTTATCGCATCGCGCCCTCAGCTCGGTCAGATCTCTAGGCGTATGCTTCGCCAGGGACCTCTTCAATTCCTTGTCCTTGACGCCACCCAGCAGGGCCGTGAACTCCTCCTTCGGGTCTAGGCCCCTGATCGTGATCTTTTCTTGTTGGAATCGCTTCATGTAATTCCGCAGCGATTCCCCTTCTTGCTGTTTGACGTTGGTTAGGTTCAACGTAGTCTTCTGGAGGGGCTGGCTACTAGAGAACCCCTTCACGAAGAAGTAGCTCAGGTCGCTGAAGCTGTGGATCGACTTCGTCGGTAGTCGGTTATACCACAGCCTCGCCGCCCCCCTGAACGTCAATGGGAGGGCCCGACACATAATATTTTCCGAGACGCGATGGAATTGCATGGCGACCTTAAAGCCTTCCAAGTGATCGACGGGGTCCCCCGACCCGTCATAGGTGTCGTACTTGGGCAGGCGGAAACCGACCGGGAGCGGGTCCCTCATGACCTCGTCAGCTAAGGCCGTATCATTGGTGAGGTCGGGCTCGCGGTTCCCTGTCTGGTTTTCTGCCACCTTTCTGATCTCGTCCTTCAGGTCCAAGATCATCCTCTTTAATCCCGAGTCCTCGGATCTCTGCTTGTCTCCTTGGTGCTGATCCCCATGCGGGTCTCTGGCGGCGCGTCGCGTCCTACTTCGGGGCGTGGGACTCTCCCTTGCTCGGTTTCGAGGATCGCGGCCGGCCCTCGTCGATCCCGTACTGCTTCGGTCTTCTTCTCGAGCCCTCTCGAACTGGACGTGAGTCCCTGGGGGTGCTCCGCCGGTCTTATGGGAGACAGCTTTGGAGACCTCCCTCATAGTCTCTGCCATCCGGTTATATTTGTTCTGGAGGTCTTCGAACTGCTGCCTTGTCACGTACTCCTGGGCCGCGGGAGGCTGATGGTCGCTGCCTTCCCGTACTGAATATCCAGCCGACCGCTGGTATCTGACGGACACTTCCCGGTCATCATGACCTCTTTCTCGTCCAGTCTCCGCCGAGGGAGGAAGCTCCCCTGAAGGTTCTTCCCCCATGTCTACGTTGGACGTCGCTCTCGTCCTTCTTCGGTTGTAGGTTCTTCCCACCATTACCGTCGTTCCCACAGACGGCGCCAATCTGTTGCTGTCAAAAAACCCCGCTGGTCCAACCTACACAAACACAGACGATGGAGGTCCGGAACTTTGTCCGGGGTTAGTCCTCCGACGCTCAAGTCAGGGTCGGCCGCACAGTTCAATAAGGGAGTAATGGTGAGGGTATTAGAGCTTACCTTCCCCTTTCTTCCGTGCCTTCTTATATAGCTCTTTGGCCTTAGGGTTTTTCCCCCTTCGGCCTTCTTAGAGTCCTACTCGAATACGTCCAACCTTCTGGGGGGAATATTCCCCTCATGCAGACGACGTGATCCCGCATGATTCTGCGGGCGTGCCTCGGTGATTGCGCGTGCTCGAGTGGGAGTGGTCTCTTGGAACCTTCGTCTGGCGGTGGACACGTGTCTCAAGGCGACACGTGTCATGGCCCCCACCGAGAGGTTATTTTGGCTATATCACTACCACATCCAAAGCTAATGCAGTTTAGCTTCATAGATACTAGAAGAAAACCCCATATCTGAACAAATTTTAAACACCAATCTGATCGCCCAAACACCAGTATGTGTTGATTTTCTACATACTCATTTGCCCTTTTGAAAAAGTATTTCTACAGAATACAAATTAACAATTTTACTTCTTCTTAACCTTTGCAATGGGCAATGGAATTGGAAGTCTACTTTATTACTTCTGATAACATGTATAATCTTTCTACATTTGATTTCAACTCCGAACAAATCAAGCTATCTGCCATTCAATCTTCAGATAAGAACCATAAGTCCAATCGAAACCAGAATCAAACCAAATGCAGTTAAAGCAGAAAAGTGGATTAAGAGTCAGTCGAAAATAATTCTAGTTCCAAAAGGGCACAAGGAGTTAGAAGAATCACCGAACAACAAAATTATCATCGTGGAACCTACTATTAAAAAAACCCTAATAAACAGAAACAAGAGAGAGAAAGAAAAAAGGGTTTGGACCATACATTGAAACGATGGAAGTCCGACTTAAAATGAGAGCGTTGGTCTTGAAGAGACTCGAACTCCGCCTTACAAGTATTGCATGACCATCTGGACACAACCTTTTGGGTCTTCAGCTGATCCTCCAGAGATTCAACCTTCAGGTTTTCGCCAATGGTTATTGCAGAAGTTTCTTCGAGATGCTCGTATGAAGAAACCAGAGATGAATCGACAACCAACGTAGAAGTATCCTCTTTCCCATCGTGAAGCAAACGACATGAGTCGAAGAATTCAGATGGAAGGTCAAAAACGGAACGCAATCTCTGTTCTACTTGATTGTTGTTGTTATCACTGTTGCCGTTGCTTCGGATTGTGGTCGCCATTGAAATTTACGAATCCAATATCTTCCGCTCCCAATTTCCGATTACGAGTCTACCGAACTATATATATGAGTGTTTACTTGTCAAGATGGCAGGAGGAAAATATTGCAGGAGTGGAAGCCTGGAACTGGATGATGAAGGATCCCAAAAAGCAGTTTCCGCTCTGTGCCGAATTGGAATCGGTCCCGATCAATTCCGAGGCAATCCGATTCGATTCACCTATTTTTGAAACACCGCCTGTTGACCTATACCATGGCGGCGTGGCGCTGAAAAAAGTGCGGATCATATCGTGTGAATCCAACGCCTTGAGCTGCATGTAATTGGACTCCGTGTCAAGGTATTTATAATCATTGGATACGTGCCCCGGACATCATATTGTGTCAAAGAGGAGTTGAATCCAAACAATGTGCGGATCATATCCAATTGGGCTGCAACTTTACAAAATTAATATGGTTTGGAAGCAGCCTCTCTTATTTGAGATACATTCAGATAAGGAACCTTTAACTATTGGCTGGTTGAGGGGATGGGAATTTTTTTTTTTTTTTTTCTTTTTCAATAAGTCAAGAAGTTTGCCCGCAAATTTTTCGAGAGCTTCTTTTATTTATTGGTATCTATGGCGCACAAGGAATGACTTAACATTTAATGTTATGGAGTGGACACCATTAAAGGTTTTCTATTACAAAAAAGGTCTTCAATGAGTTCGGCATTAGTGTCAATAACAAATGTTGTGAATGACAATTGGAAGGGCACCATTTTTTGGTGTAATGAAAGTTAATTGTGATACTGCTATCCCACAAGGCCATGCGAGGGGAGGTTTGGATTTCGTTTTTAGAGACTAAGAAGGGGTGCTTGGCTCAACCTTTCTCAATGCCGCATCATTTTGCTTCCTCAATCCAAGGGGAAAGCCATGCAATTAGAATTGCCATCTATCAAGCATTGGAGTTAGGTTACACTCACCTAGAAGTCGATCTTACCAAACAAAAAAAAAAAACGTAGAAATTGAAACAGATAACAAGGAGACCGTTTTGGAAGTTTCAGTTGTGTTGCATGATATTGTATCAGTTTTGTCATCCTTTCAATCTATCAATTTCTTTTGTATTTCAAGAGCTACGAATTGTGTAGCATATGCTGTGGTTGGGAAGGTGTTTCCGTCATGTGTAGGATAGAATGGCCGCATTCCATTCCTTAGCTTTCAAGATTTTGCATAGCTGAGTCTTTTTTTTTTTTTGTTAACCAATGTGTCCAGACCAGCTTACGTACACCTCAACTAATCTTCGGAGAGACTAACACAGCAACCCACCACCACGGTCTCCACTTAAATCGTAGATGTACATATGGGGAATCGAACCTGAGACCGTACACCCTAACCGTCTGAGCAACCCGCGGATGGGTTTGTTGTACTCATAGTTATCATCTTCACTAAATTTCTTTTCAACCTTAAAAAATAAAAGGAAAGAAAAAGGGAAGAGCTGAACAGCTTCTCAATTGGTCGGTGGCTTACCCATGATCCTAAATATGGTATTGGATTTCCCATATCTATATCGGTTTGGCAAGTTTTCGATCTTGATACCTAACCAATATTGTATCAGTTGAACGAAACAAATTAAGGGTAAAAAAGTAAAAAAGAAAAGTATTTTTTAAGGATAAACAATCTGATACAGATCCATTTTGATACTGTAACAATTTTGAAAAAGACTGGTACCTATTCCAATACCGTACTCTAAACCATGATCTTACCAGTAGAGTGCATACCCTAATGGGGTTTTTCTTTAGATGTTAAAATATTTTTTAACTATAGGTAAAATCACATTAAGCAGTTAGATAGGATAAGAAAATGAAATGAAGTTAGAAAAAAAACCTCTTTTTTTCTTTTTCTTCTCCAATAGATGTTAAAAAACCTCTTATAACTATAGTTAGAAGTCCCATTCGAAGTTACATGAGATAAGACAAAAAAAAAAAAAAAGAGAGAGAGAGAGAAAAAAAAGAATACTTCCTAATCAATGGGATCTCTAACCACCTATGAATTAAGAAATGATATTTCAAACTTTTTTTGACATTTGCTATTTCAAAAGTCCAATCATAACATCAAACCATTGTGATAGAAGAATTTTTATTTTTTCTAACAAATGTGATGAAGAATTTTTTGTCCGAAAATTAGATTTGACAGATTTACCCCCCTTTTTTTATAAATTATTATTATTATTTACTTATTTACTCCTTGTTATATCAGTCCAGTTATAGAGGAGGGGATGGTACCTATAGTCAATATCACCCTTTCCCGATTTTGATATGTGGCAATTTGATACCAATCCTCGAACCATCGCTGGAGGAATAAAAGAGTTTTAAAATAACCTGAAAATCATTACAATCATTTAGAGCTGATAGTTTCTTAGTTATCGAACACATGTTTATCCTCTCGAAAGAAAAAACGTGTTGTATTTTTTTTTTATAAGAAAATTGTTATATTACAATATCAAAAAGAGGTAGAGACAAACCTAAAATGACCATAGGAGAAATGATGAAGAATGGCATACATACTCTCAGCCTTGTTCCAAATATGACCTTTGATAAAGCATATAAATTGGAGGACAAAAATCCATGTAATCTTCATTTAGCTGAAAATTTCCTAACTTGCTGAACTGTGCCTCTTTTCCCCATTAAATTGAGGGATAAGACTGAATTTGTTGTCATTGTTGTTGCATTACAACAAGGCCAAAAAGTAAAATGAACAAAAATTCCTTAAGTTAATAAACTCTCTTTTACTTCTGTTTTATTGTTCAATAAATAGTGACTTAAGAGCATGACTATATATATGATGTGAACGAGTAACTGTCGACTACTGAAGACTGAGAAGCAGGCCATGGGATGGGTGTTGAGGCCTGTGGGGGTGCAAAAATGCAGTTGAAGTTTGATGGGGAAACAGAGGTTGGATGAGGCCTGTGGGGGTGCTGACTGGTGAAGAAGTTAACAGTGCCTGTGAGGGCCCTTGGTTTATGGGTTATGGCCGTGTGTCTCTCCATGAATTGGAACCCTTCTTTCAAGGTGAGATCACAACTCAGAAGTAGAAGTACCCATATTATACTTGATCTGCAGCTCTAATTTCACTTCTACTCCCACCTCCAATCCAATGTATCATTTGCCTGATTTGCTTCCTCGGTTTTTGAGGAAATTAGGCCACAAATGGGACAAAGATTGGGAACAATTATTAAAGTTTAAAGGTTGCTCAAGCGAGAAGCTTTAGAGGAAATTCTTTGTCCACAATCTACATACATGAACCAAAGAAAGCAAACATGTAGGGTCAACTTATAACACTTAAAACACTCATTAACTAACCAACCAACCAACCAGTCTTCTCCCCCACCACCAAACAATACCATATCTCACTCATGAGTCATGACCATGAGCGTCTGCCTCCTCCGTTTGAGACAAAACCCTTCAACAAAAACTATCCTTAAAAAAACCTAAACCCCCCTAAAATCCTTTTTTGGTAGAAAGCAGGACTATTTATTCATGCAAAGCAAAACTAATCCCACATTACAAAGTTGATTCTGTCTTACAGATACCACTCAGAAGAACACTCTTTGGAGAAAAACCCAAGCTTGAAGAAACATTGGTGCTGGTGCTGGTGCTGGTGCTGGTGGGGGTGGGGGTGGGGGTGGGGGTGATGCCATTGTTGTTGCTGTTATTGTTGGTCATGAGTTGAAGGGTACTTACTGGGACTGAAACAGAGAGATTGGAGTTTGAAGATGAGTTCCCAATGCCTTTGTAAGTGTTGAGATTGGCGTTTGAACTAGCAGTGGTGGTAGTGATTTTAGAGGCTTCCACATGCTTTCTTGAACGGTTGCGGCCTCGGTGCATGTGCCGCTCACAGTACTTTTGATCTGGAACCACATCCTTGGAACACCTCCATTTCTTTCCATCAGTTCTCCTACACCTCCCTGGTTCTGGTTCCATACTGTTTCTGTAGTCGAAACAGAAATTACTGCAACCTAAAACTATAAAAAGATCATCAAACAAAGAAATCAAACAAAACCCACATCAAAAATCACATCTTTTACCATTCTAAACAAAACCCATTACTTATTTCTCAAATAAATCCAAGAAAAAAAACAGAGGAGGGAGACCCAGACCCAGGCCCAGATGATGAATTCTGTTTTGTGACTTACAGCTTGGGTAGTGTTGATAGATACCACCATTAACACCACCAAAGGAGCTCACAACACTCTTCCAGATAGGAAGGACGAGATGGAAAGGGACAGGTACGCCTGCAACCATGTATTTAAAGATGAGAGCTTGGTGATCTAGCTCCTGCAACTGTAGAAAGGTGAAAACAGACTTCCCATTGTTAAGCCCAGACCCAAGCCCCAGTCCAAGCCCAATCAAAGGCGACCCTCCTTCCATCGAATCCATCCCTTCAAAAAATCAAAATTTTTGAAAAATGAAAATTTTTTCCTGAAAAACAGAACGAAATCAAATAGTGGAAGAGGGAGTTACCAGTGTCTGCACGAGCAATCTTAGAAGGTGGCCTATGAGCCGCCATTCTTACAGTTATAGTGGTTTTGTTCAAGCTCAAACTCGGAAGCAGCTCAAGAACACACGAGGCCAGCAAGAACAACCATAACGACACTGAACGCTGCAATGGCAACAGATCTGAATTCTGCAACCCTCAGTGAGAGAGAAACAGAGGATGTCTTACAAAAGGGGGTAATGGGTAAAAGCCAAAACCTCTTTAGAAAAGAATAAAAGAGAGAATACGAGAAACCAACACACTCTCCGACTCGCTTCCTCGACGATGGCTAAGCTTTATCTCTGCTCCTCCTCTGTGCCGACTGCCTAGCGCCCATTAGCTGAGACGATTGAGTATTGAGATTAGACTTTAGAGAGAGAGAGAGAGAGAGAGAGAGAGAGAGAGTGAGAGAGAGACAGGGGAGGAGTACGGGGATATATTAAAGTAGTGAAAGCCTTCTGACATGCGTCAGGCTTTTGCCGTTACAGAGAAAACCTCTGGAGCGAATTCGTGCTTTTGCGGGAAATACACGTCACTGTTCCGTTTTATGATGGGTCCCACATCTGACAAGTCAGAAATGGTCCCACGTTTTCTGTTCAAATGCCAGATGGCACTCTAGATCGATGGGCTTCCGGTTTTCGCTTGTTTTTAATGCTTTCTTTGGGAACTGTAAACTTCTTCTTCGCCTCCTTCCCCAGTATTGTTGCGTTGGCATCTTTCCTAAAAGAAAATGATAGCATATATTGTGGCTTTCAATGAGGATCTTGTTCCACCATTCAAATACCATATATTGGAATCTTTTATCTCAAAATTGTTTAGAAAAGTTGAAAGTCATGACGTGGCGCTGCTTGATGGAGGCTAGAATGGGTTTGGGGGCCGAGAGCATATGAACGTACGATCTGTGTTTGATTAAAGATGGTTTTAGCAGGATTTAATCCAGGCTGGATCTGGATCAGGATCGGCTAGAATCGTTCTTTGGAATGGACCCAGATCCTCTCCAGAGCAACTGGGTGCCCAAAGTACATCCGACGACCAGGAGAATCCAGGCATGCACCCGAATACATGGGTGTGTACCCAAAAGGACTGCCAACCATCGCGCAACTTGCCTTGGGTACAAAACCAGTGACATCCTCACCAGGGCACCAGCCCCTTAGTGCACATTAGATGACTTGCAGCACTAGGACACTCACCCCAAAGGACTTAAATCCTCTCTAGTCGTTGGAATGCCCAATGTGTATTCGACGACTAGGAGGACCTAGGGTGTGCACCCATATATCGGGGTGTGTGCCAGGGGTCCTCCCAGTTGTCAAATGTTGTGTTGGCATCCCAGTGGTTGAAGAAGATCTGAATCTCACCCCAAATGCATCCCAGTCATTTGATGCACGTTGTGGTAGACTGGTGCACTTGAGATGATCTCACTCCCTAAACCATACAAAAGCCCCTGGCGGAACCATCGTAAATTTTGTTACTTAATACCATCTTATTTTGATCTCAGCCTCATGCTGTCACATAGAAACACGACTTCTCTCAGATTACTTAAAGTACTTGCAACAAACATAACAACTATAACATTATCCCAACTAAATGGTGTTTGCTACATGGACTCGATAGAGGCATCAATTGAGATAAAAGAAAAGGCATTAGAAGATAATAAAATAAAATAAAAAATGAAGTAAATAAGTAAAGAGAAAAGGTTGGGTATGCCATTGATATCAAGTATGCTAGCACCCATTGTGTCTATCTCTCTCTTCCCTTTTTCTAAAATGACCCTCATATCCTTTCTGAATAATACTCCATCATGTGTTCCTATTGGTGCTATCGGCTAAGATACTTGATATCGGCGGCATACCTATCCCTCTCCCGTAAGTAAAACTAGAAAGAAAACACAAAGTCAATGTAACATCTTGGGAACACTCCCCTGATAGGGGTCGGTTCCATAGGTCTTTGTCCTCCAAACAACTCTATCTGTAGTCGTACTTGGGTTGAACCCTAGCTTTTGCATATTTTTCTTACCACTTTTCCTATAGTCATTTTAGGTTTACCCCTTCTTCCTTTAGCACTTTCTATTTGAATCTTGTCACTTCTTATTGGTGTGTCCATGGATCTTGTTGGATATGATCATACCACCTCAAATGGCTCTTGTAAAAGTTGCATAATCAAATCAAAGCTCAAGTTTATGAAATTGACAATGAGATCAGCTTCAATTTCTATTGAATTAGTTAAAATCGGCCAAAATCAGATTGAACCCTAAAAATATAGTGCAGGAATCAGAATTAGACCAACCGATTCCAATCAGATTTGACTGGAAATATGCGATACCGATCCAATTCCTTGAACCTTGGGTCTAATGGATCCCACGTCTCAACAACCCTTGTTCACCAGCCTTTCAAGTGACTCGAGGGGATCTGTGGACATCATTGAGAGAGTGAGTGAAATTGGTAGATCTCTCCGGTGACTGAAGAGGACCTTGTTCATCATAAGAAATAATACCATTGTAGTTTTTTTTTTTTTCCTCAGATCTAAAAACCAATGATTCTAGGGTTTTAGCTAATGAATCGGCTGTATTGAATCGGAATCAATCACTATTAATTCCGATCCAAATCAACCAATCCGATTCACAATTTCTTAAAACCATGAGTTAAGTAGAACAGGCAGCCGGGTTCAAGATTAATGAATATATATTCTTCTGCACCGCACATCCCACAATACCCATAACACATGCAAAGTAAAAGGTAAAAGTGTAAAACAGCGCGTGTGAATTTTAAGTACTTGTTTCATTGTGAACCGTGAAGCCTCCCATCCTACTCTACTAAAGACAGAAACCTACCTCATCAGTCATCATCATCTTCTTCTTCTTTAGGAGTCTATATCCTCCATGTGATTTCAAAAACCATGCCTTGGAAGTGGGAACTTGGAACTTGGAGCTTGGAAGATACATTCACTAATCCACAAAATTCCATTCTCTCCTTCTCTTTTTTATGCTCTCGGCCATCCGCAAGCCACGGCACTCCACTTCTTGACCATCCTCACGGAGATTGATAGAAAGGGACCCAGCACCCAGGAGGCCAGGATATCTATAAGTTGGGAATGGATTATAACAGATCATCGGAGTGAGGGACCATAACTCTACTTGTCCCATTGGGTCAATGGACAACCTCATTTATGGCCCATCCCCCCACCCCTCCACAAGGACCAAAACTATTGCCCCTCTCTCCCTCTCTCTCCACAAGGACCAAGTTGGGAATGGATTACGATGACAGTAGGGGAATGCCCCACAGGCTCCACCGCAGCTCTTGCTATGAGAGGCAAGTTGGGTAGGAGAGGGGACCAGACCCATTAGGTGTAATAAAGGATCACCTCGAAGCCATTAAATGTGCTTCCATTCTATGTCGACGCTGCTGCCCTTAGTCCTCTTCCTCTGCTCTCACGTGCATTCCGTTTCTATAAATCTTCTTTAGGGTCCCCCGGCCACAGCCTCTTGTGAAAGAACAGTTCAATTTTTCACACGGGAGATCACCGAGGTCCCCACACCCATCATTCTCTCTGTGCACAGCTATAGGCCTAGCAATACTGCTCTTCGCCTCCTGTCTGAATGCACACCACCATATTGAGCTTTAGACTCCGTGCCAAAAAGGCAAGAAAGAAAGTCTGAAAGTTCAAACCATGAGCTATGAACACATCCTATGATCATGAAAAGATAAAGACCATCAAAACAAATAGAGGAAAGAGAAGAAAGAAAAAGATAGAAATTGGAAACATGGATAAATATATGATCAATTGAATCAATTTTCTGTTTTGTTACAGTTTCTAATGTCAATGTGGTTAGGTTACATGGAGTAATTTCTTCGAACTTCCTGGATAAACAACTAAGAAAACTAAGTATATTTACAATATAAAAAGATGGAGGAGGAGAAGAAGCTAAATTTACATGAGACCACAGATCCCAGTTTTAGTGGCACAGTGGAATCTGCTAACGTCATCCAAAACTTCCAGCTTCGATTCTGGAGCATGGCCAGATGTTGGAACTCAAGAAGATCTTTGACATCATTCAGCCAGAAACCGACCATATGACCAGGGACAAAAGCATGATACGCTAGGTCACAGTTCTCTATTATGTGCATCAATCAAGGCAGCTTTCTCCTGTGAAGAAACATAGGGAGAACACTTTCAACACGTAAGATTAATAGAATGTCATTAAAATAGCTCAGAATGGTCACAGGGGTGAAAAGGCTCAGAATGAAGAAGCAAACTCTTTGCCATGAATTTTGAATGTCCATCTTAAAATGTTGGTGTTCCATACTCCCTATCTATGAATTTTAGAAGGCAAAATTGGGTTTTGGGGCCTGAAGGCATTGAATGTGGAAGAGACAGCACAGGATGCTGTGGCCGATGTTGCTGCCACAGTTTATGGTTGTTCACTTTCAGAGGACAAACACTGAATGTGATATTTCCACTAAAAGACGGTGATTAACAAGTGCTGCGGAAAGAAAAGTTCGCATTGGGGATGTAATGCCATGACAATGAATGAGCAATGCTAGAACTACTTCCTTTCTTCAAAGCCCTGCCCAGATTGTTTATGCTAGGGTGTACTCCCTCCAAACACTTTGGGCATTCTTTACGATGCTTCTTATTTGCTATATTTTGTGAGATGGTTCTTGCATAGAAACAATCAGTAACAAAAACACATGCATCCAATGATGGACTTTCCTGATTCTGGCTTGGGATCTACTGCAACCAAGGACGAGAGCTCTAAGAGTTTCAGAACCCTAAACCTAAGCCTAAACCCAGTGATGTTTTCCGTCTACTTGTCGTAAGAAAAGTAGGAAACCTTTTCATATTTGGAGCAAAAGTTCTAGTGTCGATAGCTCTTGGTCACATAAAATCTGAAATCTTGAGAGGACCAGCTCCAGCTCTGCCAGGTCCAGGCCAGATTTTAAAACAATGGTTTCACCAATGAAGGTCTGTATTAAAGAATTTGAAAGATACACGCAATCCGCAGTTCCACCTGAAGTAATAGCTACATATGAAGAAACAATCCTAAGGGGAGTCGGGAGATACAATTAGAAACCATAAGCATATCCTGGTGGGACCTGTGTGCACAAGCACAAGTGTTGGTGTGTGGGTGTACATGTGTATATATATATATATAGATATATATGAGAGAGAGAGAGAGAGAGGACTCACCTTTACAGCAAGTGGAGTAATTTCGTTCTGAGTATTGCTCTCTGAAGGAAACCAGTGCATAAGGGCACCCAGATGCATCACAGCAGGTATCAATTTGAACATGAGGGAAGTCGTTACCTGTAGATTATTATCTTAAGACAAAGCTGCAACAAAAATCCAAGAACACCTACAATTTCCACATAAGAAGCTTACCAAGCTGAAAGCTGTAGTTCCCAGAAGAAGCAGATACATTTTCCCCTGGATTATAGAGTAAACCTAAAGTCAATAATAATCATAGTAATAGTAATAATAATAACATGAGGAACAACAAAAGAAGAGCCCTAGAGACTAAAAGAAGTGAAATCATCAACTAACAACCAAAAATTTCCTCCTTTTGTTGCAAAATATATGGAGGATCCTATTTTACTTATGGTGGGGTTTGGAGACCTAGGTTGCAGAATTCTCTTTTACCTTTAATAAATTTTGCTCCTCATAGGTGGCTCTCTCAGACCACTGAAATGAGTAAATCCTTCAATTATTGCAATTTCTTGCATCAATTTTCTCTGTGCCATTGACCTTAGAATGGTGTTATGCACAAAAAGTGAAGGCCAGTAATTCCCTCTTTCCAAACTTCCCCACCAAATTATCATATACGCATACAGCCTAGAGAACAGAGACATTTGGAAGAACCCAAACTTGACTAAAATAATGCCAGCTAGAGAAACCCTCTCAAGAACATAACAGATTGGGAGAAGAACTCTTTCTTTAAAGCAATAGCACAATCTACCAAAGAATTTTGTTAAGCATATATCCATTGACCCAACACGGAATACTGACTAGTCGTAATATTCTTTTCATAACTTTTACGTCCAACAACTTTCCCAGTGTTTCAGAAGGCAGCCATAAGTTCGATCCTCAAATAGACGGTATAGATTCACCTCCATACTGCTTTTAATTTTGGCAGTTTCTTTCTCAACAAATTTTGGTTAACCAACTTAGGCACCGTTTGACAACGTTCCGTTTCTTCCATTTCTGCATTTTTTTGTTCCCAGAAACAGAGAAACAGCCTAAAAACCGTTTGATAAAGTTGTTCCGTTTCACCCGTTTCTCGAAACATAAATCAAAATTTATGCCTATTTACAATTCTAGAAATGACTTTGACGAAACAAGTCCGACATGTTTCGTCGTTTCTAGAAACGAATTTAAGAGAAAAAAAAGTTGTTGTGCCCGATAAATCTCTCAACTATTTAAACCTAAAAAGAGGCAACAGAACCCTCTCTCCCTTTTGGGCATCCGATGATACTATTGGGTTTTTTAGTGGCATTATGTCTGCAAAAAAAATTTAGGGAAACAGGTTTATCAAACACCAAAAAATCCGCTTTTTGTTTCCGGAAACGTGAAAAGCCGTTTCTGCTGTTTCTAAACACAGAAACAGCAGAAACGTTATCAAACGGTGCCTTAGTTGGTCAGGTGAATCCAGTTTTTAGACCAGAGTATCACATCCGGACCAAAAGCAGCTTGCATTCACAATCATGAGCCAGTGAATCAATTGAATAACCATAAAGTATCATTGAAAGTCCAACATCCACTGACGAACTAAGCAGGCAGAAGCAGATTCCTAGTATGTACAGAGAAGATGCTATCTGGAATTCTTGTGACCCAGCTAACAAATACATAAAAGAACCACAGCTATGCAACAAACTGCAACCACACAAGCGCGCGCGCACACACACACACACACACACACACACACATATATATATATATATAGAGAGAGAGAGAGAGAGAGATAGATTACCTCAACAAGATGAAGATTTGAGGCACGACTTAAGAGCACAAATGCAAATTCTCCAATTTGAGCAAGCAATATACCCACCTTTGATAGAGAGAAATTTTATAAACCAGAAATCACAGCCAATTTAGCTATGAAACAATTCTTGTAAAACTTACAACGAATGATGTCCTGATGCTATAACCAAAGGCCTTGGTCACCATGGCAACTACAGTAGTCTTAACAACTACAACAAGAATGACAGATGCAAGCAATATATCCACATGGCTCCATAAAAACTGAACATGTATGAGCATTCCAATGCTAGAAAGGAACAGAGCTGAAAAGAGGTTTCGAATTGGTTCCACCTGCAACCATTAAAAGCGACAAAACAGAAGTAAGCTATCTGCAAACAAAATAAAGAGTAATTTTTTTCTTTTAAGGCTGCGTTTGTTTCACAGTAAAATGTTTACGGGAAAATAATTATACAAAATTTAGAAGGCAAACCATCATTTATTTCAATCATGACATTCGAACAAGAAGAATGCATTACAAACCTTACTCTCATTTCTACTAAATGAACCACATGGAGTAAGAATTTAAGTCACAATCAGTGGCAATGAAGAGTACCTGGTCTAAAGTATGCTGTGCAAAGTCAGTGGTCGATATCAGAACTCCAGCAACAAATGAACCCAACTCAAGACTTAAACCCAGCTTATCACTGCACTGGAAAAATCAAAGCACAACATGAATATTAGATTGGTGAAAGGAAAAACTTTCTAGGATGGCATGAATCATGTCTTGCAGCTGAGCCTTTATATGTTCCTTCCATTGTCTTAACTTCTCACTGAACAGGGAAGCGAACAATGCCTTTCTTCGGCCACAAAGTAAAGAGAATGTTATCCCATGTCACAGAAAGCAAAATTGTTCAGGTAGGTACATACTACTGGATATGTGACCTGTTAATGCTTATTTAACATTAAGAAACATGAATAGAGAACCTCTTGTCAATTTGAATTTGATATGGATGTACAATTTACGATCACCCACAGGAGAAACAAATAAATAAAGAAGAAAAACAAATGATATTTTCACTTTTTTTTATCACCAAATAAACAATTTTTAAGTAGATGTAGAACATATTATACAATAAGAAGATAAGAGAAATAAGGTAAAGGATTTCCTATAACCCAAAAAATTACAACAGGGCCCCATCAATACTTGAAACTTCTAACTCTGAAGATTTAAGAGGTCCCTGGTATTCATCCACAGGAAACCAACTTTGGGATGGTTAATTTATTTAACACTTCCCCTGTATTTCTCCTAAACCCAACTCCCTGAAACCATACTGGATGGGGCACAGACAAAGGGAGACTGGCTGAGAAATTAAATAGATTGGGTGCATGCCTTTTGGAGAGTCAGTGCAGAGAAGGAACATTGGGGATTTTAAATAAATGGTATATAATAGAGACCATGGGAAAGGTTTGGCTAAAATTGGGAGCCAAAGGATTAGGATTAAAAAATCATTCCAATGTTGAAGATTATAAGCAGGACAAAAAATACAGTGGTAGAATTGTCAAACTGATTTGCTCCAAGTTGTCAAAGGATGGAGGAGTACTCATTTGATAATTGGCTTTTTTTTTTTTTGATAAGCAACAGATGAAGATTCTATTAATAGGAACTGAAACAGAAAAAGTACAAGGTCACATATGGTGACAGACCATCTCAACACAAAGAAAAAATCCCCAAACACCGGGTACAAATACCAATGAAAACCCTATAGACAGCAAGATCCCAAAAGCAAACTACCCCTGTAAAGGAAGAGAATTCCCTCATGTCCACTCTGACAAGCTGACCTGCCTACCTCCTTCACCTCATCTGCCACAAAATTAGCTCATCATGGCCTCCAAAGGAATGAGCAATTCACATGAAAAGCCAAGAATTGAATGCACAAAATAATATGGATGTCCATGGCCCTTCTGATGATCGTCTAGCCCCAAGCTATGATGGTTGCTGAGTCACCCTGAACTACGATGTTTAACTTACCTTTTATGTACTACTACACTTATGTTTCTTCACCGACCCCATCAAGTTGGGATAAGGTTTTGGATGTTGTTTTTTGTTTGTTGTACACTTAGTGCTACCCACGCTATCACGGCAGTTGAATAGGTCAAAACCTGCCTGCATTGATTGAAACAAAGGCTGTGTTTGGTTACATGTTTAGTTGTTATTGTTTTAAAACAGCAGAAATGCTTGTTTCTATTTAAAACAAGAAACATGTTTCGTAATGCAACACACTCATCAATTATCAAACATGCACATGCAGAGAGCAAGTGAGAATAGATGGGCTAGTTCTAAGTTGCTGGCTAGAGAGAGTTGGGAAAAGGGAGGGGACATGGTTCGTTCCCTCTCCCCCCCCCCCCTCCCTCCCTTTAATCCTCATTTTGTATTTAGCGAAGCAATTTACAAGAAGACCCTAACAATCCACCCAAGGACTTTTAAAGACCCAGAAAAACAAAATGAAAGAAAAAAGAAATGCTTCAATTTTCGTTTTTAGGTTATCGTTTTCTTTTGCACATATTCTATTTGATGTTTTGTAAAACACAAAACCGTTTTCAAAAGAAGCAGGTAGAGTAGGTAGCTAGTGTATGTGGTTAACTTATTGAAACAAAAAAATCGTGTAAATTGTCAGTGGCCGTCGACTACTTCTTTTTTTTTTTTTTTTTTTTTTTTTAAATGTAAGAGAGTTCTAAATTAATTCACTCCCCCATACCCCCTCACCCACCCCACCCCACCCACCCCCCCAAAAAAAAAAAAACCCCCCAAAAAAAAAAAACCGAAGAAATTGTAGTGTTTCCCTCAAGTCAATTCCCCATGCATCTCTATGGTCCATTCGTAAATAACTTTTAGTGCAGTTAAGATTTCTATAAAGAATCTAGAAGCAAGAACTACAATTATGACCAGGATCACTTAGAAATTGAAGAATTACAAAAGGAACAAAATTAATAGCAAATAAGAGAAATTAAACAACTATCAAACCAATGATCAGATCTGGATAATTTTGGTTGAGTGAGAGGGGTGAATTGACACCAAAATCTTGAAAATCAGATGAGGATATATAGCTGATTCATAGACCACTTATATCTGTGACAAAACAGGATCTGTAATCAGTAACTGCAATAGAAGAGAGAGAGATTGAGGGAGAAGAAGAAAAGAGGAAGAAGAGAGGGAGACCACCAAGAGTGTAGCAGGCTCGATACCCTTGGTGTGGTGACTACAGTAAGGATTGGGGGTGGGAGCAAGGTAGTGAATTCCCAATTACAATTGGGTTACATCAAGGATCAGCTTTAAGCCCTTATTTGTTTGCGTTTATTATGGATGAATCAACCAGAGACATAATACCGACTATGATATATGGTGTGGAATGTTGGGTAATTAAGAATCATCATGTAGATAAATTCAATGTAGTGGAGATGAGGGTGTTGAAATGGATGAGTGGTAAAACTACAAAGGATAAAGTAAGGAATGATCATATTAGAAATGATTTAAGAGTAGTTCTGACACATGATAAGCTACAAGAAAGTAGTTTGAGGTGGCATGACCATGTTCAACGGAGGCCTAGGATGGTCCCATACGGAGAAGTGATTTGATTCAGATTGAAGGAACTAAAAGAGCTAGGGACAGACCTAAAATGAGCTTAGGAGAACTGGTGAGGAAAGACATGCATAGCTTAGGCCTTGTATCAAGTATGACGTCGAATAGAGCTGATTGGAGGGCAAGGATCCATGTAGCCAACCCCATTAGTTGGGATAAGGCTGAGTTGTTGTTGTGATGTTCATCCTTTGTCGACTTTGTGATGCTGATTATTGTTGTCATATGCTTACCAAAAAAATATATATATATATATTGTTGTCATATGCTGGTGGAATATTCTTTATTGCATCCTATGCTTTACTTGACCACTTGTAATGTTCCACTTGAGGGGTTATATTGGAGATTCGTATCTACTCATATCATCCATTGAAGATTATTATTTTTTATTTGTTCTTGTCATCTGCTTGTGTCATTAACAACAATTTTATCTTTTGAAGATGGTTATATGTAATATTCAGCAACAAAGCAACAAGATTTTATCAGTAGTCCCCAACAACCTGATGTTGTTATTTGGTTCACAACAACCTTAAGTTGTCTGGTTCATAGCAAACTTATAGTACTATTTAACTGAGACCTTTGTTTGGGGCTCAAGAATGAGTCTAATCTTTATAGATCAGATCTCTAATAGTGTGTTTTTTGCTAATCGCATTATTGTTACCCTGTTGTTGGAGCCCCTTTCTTGAGAAAGGCTTTTAATATAGCTGTTGGATGCTGTATTTTTATCTATTTTTTTAGTAGATTACTAGTTACTATCTGCTTTCTTTGAGAAGTGCTTTGATGTTGATGTTGACATTGCTATTGCTGCTATGATATTTTGGATTGTGGATTGGTGATCTCCACGGTCCACCACATATTTGCTCGTTGATGATGGTTCTATTAGGTTTTGACAATACGATTTTTTTCATCTACTGCTATTGCTGATTATTGGTGTGCTTGAGTTCATATTGCTACTAAAATGAAGTTATCTCTATGCTAACTGGCGTCTATGACTGCTACATATGTTCAGGACTGGGGGTGTTTTTAATATCTATTCTCATTAGTCCAAGCTGGAGCTTTCTTTTGATATATGTATATACCCTAGCTTGAGGGGGAGTGTTAAAGATTGCAATGTTGAGGGGTGTTTGTACTTAACCATGATTAAGTTCTCTTTGTGCTCACCCGAGTCTATGACTGCTACATATGTTCAAGACTGATAGTGTTCTTAATATCTATTCTTGTTAGTCCAAGCTGGAGCTTTCTTTTGATATATATGTATATACTCCAGCTTGAGGGAGAGAGTTAAAGATTGCAACATTGGGGGGTGTCTGTAGTTAACCACAATAGTGGGAGTGTTATCTTGGTATCCTTTATTTCCTAAGCTAGAGTTAGACTAGAATACTACGGTTTTTATTTCCATAGAGGCTATGCTTTATAATTGGTTGTTCTAGTATTAATATATACGATGAAGGGAGGTTGCCTACTAACATCAACTACTTTTCTCTTAGGCAGTCTCCTCTGTTATTCTCTCTTCTCTTTTCTATTGCAGTTACTGGTTACAGATCCAGGTTTGTCAATTTAACAATACATATAGCTAACTTCAAGAAAAGATATATCTCTTCAAGTTAGGATTGAAGAGATAGCGCCTGATTGCAGTAGAATCAGAACTAGAAGAAGAGAAATTAATCAGATCTGGAATACCATTCGGTATGCCCAGCGCAACAGCTCAAAAAGTGCTAAGAAAACTCAAAATTCTTCACTCAAATCATGCTTAATCAATGGGGGACAATCTATAAGCTATTGAAATTCCTAACTAGACTCGTAATCACTCTCACAATTTGAATAAGTAAAACAAACTCAAATCTGGACTCTACTCTAGCTAATAAGTATCATATTCTAATTTGAATTCTTATAAAGTATCACATTCTAATTCGAATTCTTATAACTTAGCAAACTAAGACAGGAAGACAATCCTCCTAATCTCGTACTCCGACCTCACCCCCACCTTATGGGCCTACAATTACAGCCTTTTACAAGATTAACCCCATACAAAGCAGCCCAAGGCTATAGAACCTTTCCATGGCCCAAAATAGCGTCTTCCTCAGCCAATCGGGCAGTCTTGACTGCATCACTTTTAGTTTTCTGCACATGGCAAGACAATCAGATATAATTTTTTATACCATTATCATTCTCAAATAAAACATGACGTCAAAGGATTCTTTTGTTGGCATCATTCTTGTGCATGTGAGAAGATGATATTGCACATCTCTTCATCAATTGGTGTATAATGAGAACTATTACTGCTTCTTTATGTCACCCTCCAAGAATGCCCATGTTCAGCCTAGAAACACTTCTGAGTTCCCACCCTCTTTCTTTTTGAGGGGGTTGTGGGTTAAGTTGTTCAATCTAGAACAGAAATGCTATATGGCATAGGGGAGAATGTCTTATTAGGAACATAGTGCCATTTGTGGTGTGCTGGGATTATTACAGGATCAGGCAGGGTTTTCTTGATGTATCTTGCTTCAAACCAAAATTATATGCAAATTATTGATGGAGAGTCCCTATCTAGTAAGGAGTTCCTTAATACTAATTGGTTTTGTTTTACAAAAGTAGGATATCCTTTTGGGGGCAATGCGAAGCTTCTCTCGACAAAAACTTCTGTTTACATTCTTCAGTCATGTAGCATTGGCTATATGCTTGAGCCAAGACTTTTCCTTGTCTTTTTTATAATTCTAGTTTGCTCCTTGGAAAAATTTGCATGCCACAGCACCAGTTGATCTTCCAAAGAGATGAGAATGTTGATGCACATTGCACTTAAAAAGTTAGCTTAAAAAAGTATAGCAATGAAAGCATACGTATGATGGATTGGCAGGTAACTGGAAGTACACAGATGATGATGGAGCAAGAGAAGGTTGTTTCACTTACCCAAGCTGATAACAAACAGAATGCTACAGCAGCAAGCTGATAAAGTTCATTAGTCTGCAGCCACAAAAAATATCAATTTGTTAAAGAAATGGCTTAGACAACTAGTAATTTTTACTTGAATAAAAACCACAGTAGTACACCCCCACCCCCCCAACACAAAAAAAAAAAAATAAGAATCCACAAAACCTAGGGCATATTTGGGTAAACTTATTGCGATTCTGCTTCAGGGCTTCCAGAAGCCAGCTTTTGGGGTTTAGAAGAGCTTGTCCAACAAAAATTAAAATGTTTGGAATCTTTACTGTTTAGAGCGCAAGAATCCCAAAAGTCAGCTTGGGCAGATTTGAGGCTTATGCAGTAAAGATTCTAAACGTTATATTTTCATTGGCCACAAATTTTTTAAGTCCTAGACGCAAGCTTCTTAGAAGCTGCCCAGAAGCTTACGCAAACATGCACTTAATTGCACTACTACAATGTGTTATTAATATTGAGATTCAGCTTCAGCGCTTCCAGAAGCCAGCTTTTGGGGTTTCAAAGCGTTTGTCCAACAAAAATTAAAATGTTTGGAATCTTTACTGTTTAAAGCACAAGAATCCCAAAAGTCAGCTTGGGCAGATTTGAGGCTTATACAGTAAAGATTCTAAACATTATATTTTCATTGGCCACAAATTTTCAAGTCCTAGAAGCAAGCTTCTTAGAAGCCGCCCAGAAGCTTACCCAAACATGACCTTAATTGCACTACCATAATGTGTTATTACTTATGGGTTCATCAGTTTACAAAACAAAATCAAATCCATGAAAGAAAAAAGAGATTTCCAATATTAAAATCACAATTAGCAAGTCAACTTCCTAACAGTAGAAAAAATTAGTCGATTGATCATGAAGGTCAATCATCACCACTAAAGAACCAAACTATATTACAGAGAAAAGTACATAGACTAGAAACATAACCATGCGTGATCACCTACCTGTGAAGACAGTTGTATCATAAGCTTCAAGAAGCGAGGAACAAAGGACCAAGATAATATAGATGCAACAATAAGGAACATGGACAGCACCAGCAATCTGCAGGTGTATACAGAAAGAGGTTGTTCTCAGTAACAATTTCAGTAGAAAATTTACTAGATCATCTTCCTGAGGACAACTACAAATTACTCCACAAGATGAACCCACAGTTTTGCCATTTTTGCTGGTATCATATAATGAACTCACAAAAATTTGCATGTAATTTATACAGTAAATCATGGATCCAAACATAATAAGTAAGGAAAACTGGATTTAAAACAGAGGGGGGGGGGGGGATGAAAAAAGAAGAAAAGAGAAATATATGAGAAATGAACAATGGAACATGAAAAAAGAAAGATGAAGAATGCAATATGAGAAGTGAGAGATGAGAGATGAAAGTAAGAGGAAGAGGCACAGCCCAACTAAATGGGTCGGCCACGTGGATCCTTGCTCTCCAATAGGCTCTATCCGAGGTCATACTTGGTACAAGACCTAAACCGCGCATGTCATATAATGACAATTTTAAATTCTTATTTTATGGACCAACATAAAATGGGCGTACCCAATGCATGAGGATGGAGGTCATAATGTATGCAGCCTCACCAACAAATATCTACGAATTACTCCAAACATGCAGAATATAGATATGAACTCACAGTTTTGCCATTGAAATCATCCCATGCAGAAGGCCGCTATTTCCACCCAAAACAGGGAGAAGAGCAAACAGTAAACCAACAGCACAATCCTGAATTAAGCCAGAGGAAAAAAAAAAAATTGAATGTAAATCAAAGGTCAAATTTTGCAGCATGGCATATTAATCAGTTACGGATAATAAAACGCTCCTTGAAAACAAAGAGCTGTTAGACATGCCTGAAAAATAAGAGTTCCAATAGTGACTTGACCATGAAGAGCATTGTTGCCATTTTTCTCCACCAGAAACTTTATGACCTGGGACAAGGAAAAGGGGCACCATTGAACTTGATAAAATGATAGCAGAAAAGACAAAAAAATGCAAAATCTAAATTGGTAAACAGACACAAAAGCATTACAACTGCAGTTGATGACATTGACAAGAAGAAGCCGACAAATATACCCTCTGACAATTTTGCCCCACATAGCTGCACCAGATGTACAAACTCCATCAATTAACAAATTTATTTTGATACAAGTATGAGCTACAGATGTCCACACAACTATTTCAGATATAATTTCCTCCAGGGCACGAGACATAAAGTGAATTTTGATATGTACCATGGAAATTATGCCACATAAGCACATAAATATAATAATTTGAAGTAGCCCTCCGAGAACAGCAACAGGTCCCACAACCTTTAACTGAATCAATAACCTGAGTTAGAATTACTTCTCCCAAAAAACAAAAGCAATCGAAGATTATAGTAATCACAAATTTGTGGCAGTTGATAATTTCCCTTCTCATAATACAATATACCTTTGCCAGGGAAAACTCAAGGCCTAAAGCAAAAAGAAGAAAGACAACACCAAATTGCGCAAAAGTCTCAACCTGGAAAAGGGAGAAAGAATCAGATTCTTATAATAACTAAAATATTAGTACATAATCATAGTTGCTGCCTTCTGGAAGGATTTGGATCCCTAAAATCCCAAATATCCTTTTTAAGCCTGGGCATTCTTACAATAAAGATTTTCTTGGAACTAAACCCAATTTTTTTCTTAAGAATGGGGCTACCCAATAGTCACTCCTACATCGGATACTATCATCTCCCAGCAATGCTTAATCATGAGTGGAAAGGAAAACAAGTATAGGACCAAAACAGCGGCATACCTGTACTGTTTCACTGATAAAATTCAGACCCCCAGGTCCAATGATAGAACCCGCCAGAAGATAACCAACAATAACCTATCACCAGTAGACATAAGGAAATTGACAATTGCAAAATTTAGTGGCTTTTTATAATTGTAAAACCAAACAGAAATAGGAGCTATTAGTCAAGGTTATGAGTATACACACCGGTTGACCCACACAAGAAAAGGTAATGCCACCAATTGCAGCAGAAACAATCACAACCACCAAATCTGAAATTAGCCTGCACGAATGTAAAATCAGAAAACTGAAGCATAAGTCCCAAGCAAAAGAACAGGTCTAAGTAACTCCACCAGGAGAGGCACTAACAATTTCAACTACATGAGTAAAATTGACCTACAGAAGTGCATTGCCATATAACAAAAGCATAAGTCAAACAAAAACAAAATGGAAGAACATCACCAGCAGGTCTTAACACTTTTATCTTATTTCATTTTGATTGGAGAAATATATCTGAACAATTTATAGAAGCCTATCCCATATAAGTCGATGAAAACCTACAACTTGGGCAGATCCGTCTCACATTAAAAGGCATGGAGGTTAGGGTTGACACAACCATCACTGAATAGGATGGCCAGGTTGAACACATAAACAGCCAACATCAAATACATTTTGATTGTTGAGTTTTCCTATAAACAAACAAAATCATGTTTTGTGATATAAATTTAAGTTAAATAAGTAATTACCCCTATAAAGCCGTGAGCCTGTGAGCATAGGATCTTTGTGCTTTAGATGAAATTCTATAACAACAATTACTGATGAACTATCAAAGTTCGTATATGGTGAAACTCCGTAATAAGGTTAACAAAAATAAGTTCATATAAGGTGACGTTCCCACAAAGAAGAGAAAGGGTAAACAGGAAGAATTTCTACATCTAAAGTGAAAGGGAGTGGAAGCAAAGAGATTGCAAGAAAGGTTGTAGTCCCCATCATCATTGTATTTGTTGGGAATTTAACCCGACGGGTGCTATAGCCGAACCCATATAATTGGGAAAAGGCTTTGTTGTTGCTATGTTATTATTAACCCGACGAGTGTTAGTGATGTAGGGGGTTCCTAGATGACTAGGTTTCCTCCAAGATTAACTAACTAGGTAGGGTAAACTCAAGGGAGTTGGGTTGGACTAGATAAAGGAAGCTCAGCAAACAAGATTAACATGCAAAATAAAATGAGACCAATGAACAAAGTAACAAAGAACAATAATGATCTAGGAAGAAAAACACATGAACTCACTCAAGTGTCAAGGGGGAACATGGGGTAGGGAACATAGCAGCGAGCAACATAGTTTTTAAGGCACTGGTAAGGTAGTGCTCCGCCTTATGTGAAGTAGCGCCTTATGGGGGGTTTTTTTCTCTTAAACACATTTTAAAATTACTTTATGAAGATTCCAAATATAGATTTTTTATTGGTAGGTGTATGGTTTTGTTAACACTTGAGATGCATGGGATCAGCTTTACTCCACCAAAAATTACCAAAACAAACAAAACAATAACACGATTCACAAATAGAGTTTGGATTTTGTCAAGGGTTTTAAGAAATGACTTTGAGAATGAATCAAGGAACAAGGAAGAACCACTGATCCAAACGACCATTTTGCTCCAACAGCAGTGAGCTTGCTCCGGCAACGGTGAGCTTTATTCTTCTTTGACAGGAGTAGAAATATAGTGGATGACCTTAGGGCTTAGGCACTCATTTTGGCATCATAGGGGTAAGTATAATAAATACTTGCATTTTTTATGTCTTCTTTTCTTTATATTTATAATTTTGTTTCATAATTATGTATTTATATTATATGTTAATAAGATTGATGATTGATGATTGATGATTGATGAAGATGAACTTAGTTTATTCACTTTATTGATTTGTTTTCTTGATGAATATCTTACATTGGTAATAGGAACATTTATGAACATTTATTGATTAATATGCATTCATATTAATATGTTAATATGAACATTTAATATTCATTTAACATATGAGTAATAGGATTCAACTAAGATTTAAAAAATTACACAGGAACGCTTTAGTCGATAAGGCGACGCTTTATGCCCGCCTTATCGCTAAGGCGCTCCGAAAGACCCTCAAACGCCTCCGTTGCCTAACCGCCTTAAAAACTATGGAGAGCAAAATTAAGTTATGACACTAGTCTATTAAGCACCAAAGAAAGATAAAAATACCATGTTATATGCTCCAAAATCAGTCATACTTGTAATAAGAAATTCAGCAGTATCTAAGGTAAAAGTGTAAAACAGTGGTGCAAATAATGGTCAAACAATGGGCTGAAAGGGGAGGGTTTTAATGGAAGATGATGGAGTAAATAATGAGGGGACAATGGGGAATGGGAAGGTGCAATCTCTACTTACCTACTGCCCAGATCTGAGAATAAAAGAAAGCAACCCAGATTTTTGAAGATGATGTCTAGCAGCAGTCCGATTATTGAAAAGGAGATCAGCAGCAGCCTAGGTGGGTGTCTCTCCAAGGAGCATGGCCTTCAATTGTTGCAAGCAGCAGTTACAATGGTGTAGCAGTAGTTGAGGTAAAACAGCAGCAGTCTGTTGGAGCTTATACGACTGAGATAATTCTCAGTATGTTGTGACTAATGGCTGCAGCAATATATAACAGTACCGAGAGTGACAGAGAGTGATAGAGAGAGACGAGATGAGGGAATAGCGAGAAAGAGAAGAGGGAACTGAGAGAGAAAGAGATCAAGAAAAGGGGGGGAAATAGTTAGAGGTGAGAGAGAGGGGAGACGTGAAAGAGGGGCAACATCTTTGCCCTTTTTCTTTTCCTTCAAAATTCATTGACCTCCATCGTGGCCAATGGCCTTACATGAGTAGTGAACTAGTTACTAAAAAAAAAAAAGAAGGTAAATTCCTAGGGAATAATCTCAGGATAAAGAAGTTTCTAAAAAAAAAAAATAAGAACTAAAGTAGTTTCCTGCATAATTCAAAGTCTAACTAAACTAGATATTAGGAAATAAAAATTACTAAGTTTACACATCAGCAGTGGGGTCCACAAGATCTAGACAAAATTTGGAAAGAAAGAGGGACTCGATCCAGCGTTGGAAAGGCTGGATCGAGCCTCCCTTTCTTCCACCTTTTTCTTCTTCTTTTTTCTTCTTCTTCCTTCTTCTAATCCTCCAACCAGAAAGAAGGTTGGGTCTTTTTCTTCCTTCGGTTGTACACCTTGATGTCCCCATCAGTATCTTTGGAGGATCGGATCAATCTCCTCTCAGATGCGAACATTACCATACAAAATTTAATGGGGAGTAAACAGGTTATCTTTGAACGGCAAGTGAAGTCCTTCCACGTGATCTTAGCTCTTCCTTGCTTGAGCAATGCAAAGATCTTGTTCACGCAAATGTTACATTTATTAGGAATACACACACTGACACTCTCACCTTAGGTTTCAGAAAACCCTAAAGTCTTACTGAAGAGGGAATGAGAGAGAGAGAGAGAGAGAGAGAGAGAGAGTTGCAATGTGATTTTATAGGTATAAGGGTAGAATTGTCCAAGGGCAAAACTGTACTTGTACTCATATCTCATTTATTATAAAAAGAAGAGGGCCAGTGTCAAGTTGGACACAAGTCATTATTCTCAATTTCCTATGGTATCAGATTTGAGATCCATATTGGGATTCCCCTAAAACCCTAAAAGTCCTAAAGCCTCCATTGACCACCACCACCATCGCCGTCCTCCTTACTGCCCCCATGACCATCACCTAAGCCTTTCAACTCTTGCCTCTCTCTCATCTCTCGTCTCCCTTTCCTTTGCTCGCCTCTTTCTCTCGCCCCTCGCCTCTCTCTCTCATTTTGGGCTGCTACCTCCTTTACCCTCGTTGGTGAGTTTATTCCACTAAGGGCCCTTATTAGTCTCTCCATGTTAAGTTTGTGATGTTTTTTCCAAATCCCTAAGTCTTCACTCTTTATATACTTGATTGCTTAATATTGCTTCGCCCAAGTTTTTTTCTAGAGATCAGCAGCTATGGCCGCTTCGGATGATTCAACTATGTCTCTAGTTTCGAATGGAGGGGTCATGGTTCCCATGGTGACTACCCTACCTTCCTTGCTAATTCCATCAAGTTGGATGGAGGTAATTACTTGATGTGGTCCACATCTTGTTACCTGGTTGTTAGTTCCCGTGGTTTCTCCACGTATCTCACAGGTAAAACGTCTATCCTACTACTGCTGGTCCTTCTCAGAATCTCAAGACAAATGGGAATCTTCCAACCATTTAGTTATGTCATTCTTGCTTGACTCCATGGTGTCTTCTATTGCTCAAGGATATTTATTGTTGGATACTGCTGTTATAATATAAGAAGCCGCAAAGGACATGTATTCCCATGTTCGGAACAATGCTCGGTGTTTTGAGGTACGACGGAAAATTCACGCACCAGGTGCAACAAATCACATGATAGGGTCTCCTAGTTATTTTTCTACGTTTAGTCCCACTTCATGTAACACTAAAGTTCAGGCTGCTAATGGTTCCCTCTCATATGTTTTTGGGATAGGAACTATTCAATGTTCCCCTTTGTTACCTCTTTCTTCCTCATTGCATGTTCCCAATTTTGCACTAACTTATTATCAATTAGTAGTATCGCCAGGGACTAGAACTGCAAAGTTATTTTTTCCCTTCTTGTCTCTTTCAGGACTTGGTGAAGGGGGCAACGATTGGCAATGGTAAAGTGAGTGGTCATCTCTACTTGCTCGATGGTGCATCTCCCACAGTTTACTCTATCCAGGCTTATCATATTGATTCTACTACAGCTTTGTCAAAGTTTCACGGCTGGCATCATCATTTAGGATATCCCCCCTTGGAGACTTTATCTAGGATTTTCCTTGCTTTATTTAAGAAATGTAATTCGACTCAATTCTTTTGTGATGCTTGTATTTTTCTCAAGCAAACTTGAAGTGTTTATTCTAGTTCAGATAATAGATGCATTGCTCCTTTGTCCATGATGCACTCTAATGTGTGAGGCCCTACCCGTCGTGTTTGTCTGTAGATATCATTGGTTTGTTACCTTCATTGACTGCCATACCCGTCTTATATGGATTTATTTATTGCACCATAAGAGTGAGGTCTTTACTTGTATCTAGGTGTTCCACAAATTGATTCAGACTCAGTATGATGCTAAGATAAAGGTGTTACATACTGATAATGGTATAGAGTATAGAGAAGGTTCCTTTCATTCTTATTTGGGAGCCAATGGAATTGTCCATCAAACCAGATGTATGGGTACCCCACCTCTAAACAAAGTATTTGAACGGAAGAACAAACACTTATTGAAGGTTGCTCGGTCTATTATGTTTGTGATGCATGTGCCACACCCACCACACTATTGGAGTGGGGATGTTCTTACTGTTGCATACCTTATCAATAGGATGCCATCCCATGTATTGGACTCTCGATGTCCCATTGAGGTTCTTGCTGGGTCGACCTCTTTTGTGGTTCCTCCCAAAGTTTTTGGTTGTGTTTGATTTTCCTGTAATCATCATCCACAAGGCAAGCTCGATCCACGAGGTCTCTAGTGTATATTTCTTGGGTACCCTCCCATGTAGAAGGGTTATAAGTCCTATAAAACCCTGCACTCGGCATATTCTTGTCACAATGGATGTGGCCCTCCATGAGGTAGAGGCACATTATGCTACTCTGGCACCTCTTCAAGGGAAGTCTGGTACTACTGGTACTGTACGTGTAAATGTGCCATTGATTGCCTCGTTTGATGTTGATATTCCTTTCAAACCAGAAGAGGAGGAAACTATTGTTGACAAAGGGCTGCTAGAGAGTTATGTTCAGTGGGAGCCGAAACCTACTCAGAGGGACCAATTACAAGTGTATTCCCGTCGAAAGAAGAAAGACACCACTACCGCTATACTTAGCCAATCATCCTCTCCACCAGAGTACATCCCATTAGGTAATCACTTTCCTTCAGATATCATTGATTCGTCTCTTGATCTCCCTATTACTATCCGTAAAGTAGGACTTATACTCAACATCCTATTTCCAATGTTATGTCTTACAACTCCCTATCTCCTTCCTATCGTGCTTTCTTGTCCTCTTTGTCCTCTGTTTCTATTCTACAGAATTGGCAAGAAGCTTTTGCAGAACCAAAGTGGAAAAGTGCAATGGATGAAGAAATGAGGGCTCTTAGAAAGAATGACACATGGGATTTTATTTTTTTTTTGTGAATAAATAAATTCATTACCAAGAGAAAGATTACAACCCTAAGAAAGAAAGGGGGAGAGAAGAGTAGGCAAAGCTCAAAGGAGAGGGCTATTCCTGATGGTGGAGCTAGGCAACTCCCAGGAGTTTACAATATGACAATTTCTAAAGGGTGGGATTACAAGTGGTAGAGACCCCAGATACCTTTGCCTTAACATCAAAGGAGATTGAGCCCAAATCCTATCCAAAGAGCGAGAGTTGGAGGTCAATTTCCCATGGTTCTTTCCATTGATGGTGGCACAGAAGGCGAGCTTACCCACGAGGTCACAAATAGAATTTCCTTGAAAAGTCATATCCATCCAGATCCATTCTCTATGGAGAGGAAGGATTCTTCTGTTTGCTGGCCAGAATTTGGATAGGACCCCTTTCCAAATGGAGTTGGAGATAGAAGAGGTGCTCAATATCTTCCACAGTATTTCCACATAGGATACACATAGGGTCAACCGGGATGCCTCTATGTATGAGAAATGATTTCGTGGGTAAGGCATTGTTGAAAGCTCTCCAAACCGTGAAGCTCTAGCGGGGGATGTGGTGTAGGAACCATATGAGCCTGTGCCAGGGAGCGGTCGGTTTATGGGTCCTTACAAAGTCCCAAGCAGACTTGGACGAGAAGAGCTTAGAGGCTATGAGCCTATGCTAGGGAGCGGTCGGTCTATGGGTCCTTACAAAGTCCCAAGCAGACTTGGACGAGAAGAGCTTAGAGGCAGCCGGCAGCCAAATGATTGTATCCTTTCTTTGTCTTGGAGAAACTTGGATGGGTGGCAAGGAGTTCCAAATGTCAAAAAGCTGGTCTGAAGATTGGCTTGGAAGGGACCAGCTTCTAGAAGAAATAATGTCCACAAGACTACAACAAGAGCATACTTGGATAAGCCTGAACTGTAGATGCTCCTGGCAGTAATGGTGTGATAGAGGATTCCATTGGGGTGCCAGGAGTCAAGCCAGAGGTGAGTGGAGGCTCCATCTCTAATTTCGGTGGAGATAGCTGAGGAGATAAGGAGCGGGTACCCAACATCTTTCTCCAGACCCAGGAAGCATCCACAGGGATTTTCACTGCCCAAAAAGAGTCCTTCCTGAGAAGGTTCAAGTACACCCAATCAACCCATATACTCTTCTTCTTGGTGATAAGTTTTTAGGTAAGCTTGATGAGCCTTGCAAGGTTGACATCCTTTATTCTTCTTATCCCTAGACCTCCTTCAGATTTAGGAAGACAAACAGTAGCCCAACTGATGGGGCGAAGGAATCTGGAACATTCACTACCTTTCCACAGGAAAGCAGCAAAGATGGATTCAAGCTTTGTTATGATGGATTCTGGAAGCCCATAAATTCCCGACCAATAGATATAGGAGGCTTGGAGAACAGATCTGATGAGCTCTAGCTGACCAACAAAGGATAGGAGCTTGCCTTTCCAGAGTTGGAGTCTCTTCCTGATAAGATCAAGCATAGGAGTGCAATGGCGAGCAGAAAGCCTGGCTGGAATGAATGGAGCCCTAGATACTTCACCAGGAGATGGCCCAAACTGAAGCCAGTTTGAAGAAGAAGAGAAGCTTTCTCCGAATCTGAAATTCCAGCTAAAAATATAAGAGACTTGGCTGAATTGATACAGAGACCCGACATGGCTGCAAAGTGGTCCAAACATCTCATGATACTCTGAAGGGAAGAGGAGTCAACTTTGGAGAATATCATTAAATCATCAGCAAAAGCAAGGTGGGTAAGCTTTGAAGCTTTACACTTGGGGGTAGTAGAGATGAGCCTTTGATCCGTGGCCATTTGTAAGCTTTTGGAAAGAACTTCCATGGCTAAACAAAAGATCTAAGGAGAAAGAGGGCATCCCTATTTGATTCCCAATGAGGAGGAGAAATATCCAACCGGACTGCCATTTACCAACACGGAGAAGCGTGGAGAAGTTATGCAATGATAAATCCAATTGTAGAAAAATGGAGGAAATCTCATACTGGATAAAACCGAAATAATGTAATCCCATCTAAGAGAGTCAAAGGCCTTATGGATGTCAATTTTCATCAGGGTAGCTAGAGAGTGGGCCTTTCTTTCAAACCCTTTAACCATTTCATGACAAAGAATAATGTTATCCCCTATGCTCCTCCCTGGAATAAAGGCTGATTGATTGCTACTAACCAAAGAGTCTACCACTTGCTTGAGTCTGTTTGCAAGGATCTTTGCAATGAATTTGTACAGGAGATTGCATAAGGAGATAGGCCTGAAGTCTGCCATTGTATCCGCCCGCTCCTTAGGGATAAGACAGAGGAAAGTGTGACTAATCCCATTAACCTGACTTGGATTGTAGAAGAAACTCTTTACAGCCTTAATTAAGTCCTCTTTGATAAGGTCCCAAGAGGAGGAGAGAAATCCCATACTGAATCAATCTGGGCCCGGTGCTTTGCTTGCTTTGTGGGAGAGGATGGCAATTGAAATCTCATCATCAGTGGGGATAGTCGTAAGCATTCCAGACATGGAATCTGGGATGAACTTATTCAGGACACCATTAGGGATTTGAGCTGCAGTAGATGGAACAGGATTAAGCAAATTCTTGAAAAAGTTAGCTGCCTCATTCTTGATCTCATCAACTCTGTGAACTTTGGGTTCCATCAGAAACATTCAGCTTGAGGATGGAAATGAAATTATTTCTTGCACACATGGGAGTAGAATAGTAGATATCTCTTCCACCTCATAAGAAGTCAGTGGGATGCAAATAGGTGTTTATAGTCGAGCAAAAGGCAGATGGAACTGCGGGCAAGTACAAAGCTAGATTGGTAGCCAGAGATTTTACTCAAACCTATGGAATTGACTACCAAGAGATGTTTGCATGGGTTGCCAAGATGAACACCGTTTATTATCTCATTTGTTGTTAACTTGGGGTGGGATTTGCAACAATTTGATGTAAAAAATGCGTTCCTTCACGGAGAACTTGAGGAAGAAGTGTACATGGGCATCCCTCCAAGTTACAACAGGAAAGAAACTCAAGGAAAAGTATGCAAACTAAAGAAAAAATTTTCTGGGCTGAAGTAGTCTCCCAGAGCGTTTGGTTGCTTTCACAGGGCTACAGTCTCAGTGGGATACAAACAAATTAATTCTGATCATGCTCTATTTATCAAGAGAGTTGGTAATCAGGTTACTATTCTTATTGTACATGTTGATGATGCAGTCGTTATCAAGAGTGATGAGGCTGAAATAGCCAATTTGAAGACTTAATCGGGTACAAAATTTAAAATTAAAGATCCAGGTAAGTTGAGATACTTCCTTGGAATTGAGGTGGCCCATTCTACTAAAGGTGTGTTCCTCTCCCAGCGGAAGTACACTCTTGATCTCCTCTCTAAGACTAAAATGTTAGGGTGCAAGCCAGAAAATACTCCTCTTGAGGCTAATGGTCACCTCGAAGCAAGGATGGTGAACCAATTAATAGAGGTCAATACAAGAGACTAGTTGGGCGATTCATTTACTTGTTTCATACTAGACTTGACATCGCCCATACAGTCAATTTAGTGAGTCAGTACATGCATGATCCTTACTCTTCTCATATGGAGGCAGTTTTCCACATTCTTCGCTACTTGAAATCAGCTCCAAGGAAGGGCATTTTGTTCTCCTCCTCTGATCATATGCATGTGGAGGCATATATAAATGCTGATAGGGCTGGTTCTTCAGACGATCGACGCTCCACGTTAGGATATTGTATTATGTTGGTAGCAACCTTGTCACATGGCGTAGCAAGAAGTAGGCAGTAGTGACCTGATCCAGTGTAGAGGCAGAGTTTTAGGTTGTGGCACAGAGTGTTTGCAAGGCTCCAAGGACTTCTTTGTGATTTGGTTATGCTGTTCTGATGCCTATGATGTTGTACTGTGACAATAATTCAGCCATTAGATTGCTCATGACCCCGTTTAGTACAACCGCACAAAGCATGTCGAGATTGACAAACACTTCATCAAGGAGAAGCTGGAGTAAGGCCTTATTTGTATTCCTTTTGTAAGGTCAGAAGATCTGTTGGCAGATGTCCCTACAAAGGGTCTTAGTAGTAAAGTGTTTCATCAGATTTTGTGATAGTTTGGCATGTATGATATCCATGCACTAACTTGAGGGGTAGTGTTGTAATGTGGTTTTATGGGTATGAATTATCCATAAGGGCAGAACTGTACTTGCACCCATATCTCATTTATTATAAATAGAAGAAGGCTAGTGTCAAGTTGGACACAAGTCATTATTCCCAATTTCATTAGAGAGGAACAGTCAAAATCGTTGGCTGCTCCCTCCCCTTCTCTTTAAGTGGGCAACACAGACATACAGTTGGAGTGCGTATGGGATTTTGAATCTCGATGGGATTCTAAATCCCAATGACAAGTGCATGCTATAATAGACAAGTGGGAAGATAAGTTAGTACCATTAACTCCCCCAAATAATAGAAATTCGCAATTTAATCAAATTAATTGCATATCAATCCCTCCACTAAAACAATATCCTATAATGGACTATAGTGCATGTAACTCAATTACTACCAAAACCCTAGTCCATTGAATATGCCAATGCAAAGATCCTGTGTCAATGATTGGACGAAAACATTATCAAAACATTTAATAAAATAATATTAGTTCTATAAACAATTTGTAAATTGCTATCAAATCCCAATTCAGTCTAATCATACATAGACATTCTTTTTCCTTGATATTCCCCATTATGGCAGTGTCTGTGTTGAGCGACTCTTTTGTTCAAGATCAAACACCATAAATCCAATACAACGATATATAATCAGGAAAGCATCGACCATTGATGCACCAAAACCCATGATACGTAACCACTACGCTGAGGACCTCTCAAGTCAAGAGACAAATTGGAATTGTTAAATAAGAGTCTTGTTTCTAATCAACTGGCAGTAACACATGCAAGATTCGCATGTGATCTTGTATAATGCCCACACTATGAGCACTCACACCTAAGCGTTGGAATCATCACATCATTTTCGAAAAACACATGATCTGATGGCCATATGTATAAGATGTTCAATCCTATTCCTAGTCGAGTACAAATTTAGATATAAACCTAAAGCTAACCATAGCCCATTAAAGATCCTACAAATTAAATGAAATTAATATTAATTAAAAACTTTGGGTTTGATGGACATATATCCAACAATATTCACATGCCTTAGCAATCCCCGTCATAATAATTGCTACTTCTACCGCTGGCAGTAGTTACTCTCAGGAACTACATCAAAGTGCAATTATGTCTCCTAAATCCAACCCCGGTTGAGAGTCATCAATTCAACCAATTCTGTGTACGAATCTGACCATGTTGCCCTGGCAGGCCTAATCCAAAGAAAAAAGCAAATTCTGATACCAGCTTTATAATAGGCAAAAGAAAAGGAGGTGAAAGCATCAACCTTAGATCTACTTGAAGTACAGGATACTTCGATTTCTTATTTGACATCACAAATACATTGTCCTGCCACAAATAAAAAATGCAAATAAGTAGGACTTCAAAAGCAAAACTGAAAATAAATAACCGGAATCAAGGTTCACCAGGTACAAATCTAACAAGTTTCCATGCACCTTTTTGTCTATCAAGGTTGTCATATCATCAGAACCTTCATTTTCAAGGGAGAAGACATCTTGAAACTGAAATGATCTACTCCCACTGTGCAAAGGAAAAGGGGGGGGGGCATAATCATTATAAATTCTGCATAAAGGCATGCTGAAGCTGTTTCTTTCTGAAAATCTAATTATGAAGATTTTCATACTTTGCCTCGTGTGACTCATTTCTCTTGGACTTCTCGTGGGTGATTTTAGCTACCGTCTCCAACACACCCTGTGAAACATAATATAATGTTGATATGCAGAGTCATCAAGTAGGTTAACAAACTACAACAGCTGCAGCTAAAACACCAGGTACATTCTGACTCAAACATGAGTTTAGTTTGGATCCGAAAGAAATACTGTTCAATAAAGATAAGAATAGTTCTGTCCCATTGCAAATTTAAGCAGAATATTCAAGGAGGAAAGTAACACCCACTTGTTGCTCTGCTACAGTATTGTTGAAGCTGTTTTCATCAGATCCTGACAAATGCACAAAGCAGTACATCCAAAGAATTAATGACCATGCAATAAAATAGACATAACATGATTCAAGGTTAGAGATGCATCAAATAAACAGTATTAATAAAACTGGCAACAGATATATGCTGATAAAAAATAAAATAAAATAACAGAGGCAGGATATCATACATTAGATGCACAAATCTATGGAACAATCCATAGTCCTCACAATTTTGTGTATCAATGAAGTGAGAGAGCACTGAACCTTGCAGTGGTGCACATGCTTCAAACCAAAAGCATAAGCAAGAAGAGCACACCATCCTCCCTACAGGGTGTTTTTCCCCTCAATATAAATCTATTCCAAATGAGCTTGTGGCTAGACTTAAAATTTCAACACAAAGTAACAGGAAGACGAATGAGAAGGAAAGGTAAAGATTGGTTTCTTAAAATGGGAGGGGCAACTAGCAGGGTAATTGCAGATAAATCAGCAAAAGTGTGCTTATTTTAGCAGAAATAAGCCTTTGGTTTGGTTATGTATATGTTGGGCATTTGATCCCATGTGTTTTCATTGTAACGGGCCTATAATATAGGTAGAGGCTAAGCATATGGGATTAGTTAAGTGTCTTTATTTATTTGTTTTAATTTTTATTAAGTGTTTTAGTTAAGTTGGATTAGCATGCCTTTACCCAAAAAAAAAAGTTGGAATAGGATTCTATGAGTCCAGTCCTGTTTTGAGTCATTTTATGTTTCCTTATCAGTTTAGGATAGGTTTGAGCCTTTCACTCCTAGTGTTTGAGTTTGTTTTTTGGTCTTCTATATAAGTTTGTGAGGGGCTACAGACTTGTACACGAATTTGAGTAATAAATTTGGTCTGTTGCCCTTGGTTCTGTGGTGACTCAGAATGCTCTCTATTGTAGTGACTCAGTAGGCTCCCTAGTGGTGATTCCATGGTTGGATTGGTGGTGAATCCAATCAATACCTTGCGGTGAGAAGCCCGAGTACTGTTCTTTTATTCTTTGATCTTTGTTTGAAGGTTAGTAATTCAGCGATCTGTTTTTTATCAAACCTGCCATCAAGTTTCAATCTGTTTCCTACAATATAGCTATACTACCCTCTCTAGGACTTCTGGATTCAAGGTAATCTACACTGCTGATTTTGATTCAGACTTAAAAATTTTATATGGTCAATATTCTGATCACCCGTCTCTGATTCTGTTGCCTAATTCCTACTCCAAGTGGGATTTGTTCTTATTGCTATTTGAAGGCTATTCTATATATGATATATACTGATCTGTTATTGTCCGAATTCAAAATCATGGATTGATTTTCTGTTGGTCATATAAATTTATTTTCTAATCAATCATTTGACTCATAGTTTGATTGGGTTATCCTGGTTCCACTAGGAGTAGTCCACATCAGCAAATCTGACCAATGGATCTGGCTGTGATTTTTAGCATTGATTTTACCCAATAAAAGAGGCACTTGAGCCCGTTTATATGCTGATCGGCTTTGTTGTATTGTTTTATGAGTTTTCTCTTAATTGTGCAAAGTTTTCACTCTGTTATCAATCCTGTTTTGGTACTGGTTTAGTCGTTTTAACATTTAAATCAGAACCACATTAAAGGGTCAAACTAAGGTTATCACCAAATATAATTTCCCACTTCAAGCTTTAGAAACTATCGAATGCACCTTGTAATTGTATGGACATGCTATACAGATACAAGTTAATAAGAAGTTTCTTTGTTTCCCTCTCGAAATTTTCTATATGTCTCCTCCTCCTTTTCATCTTCAGCTTGGATTTTTTGTCATCAAATAATAGTGAATTTTTTGAAATTCCCCCCTTTTTATTTGGGGGTGCAGGTGTTTAATCATACACACTTCCATAGCATCCTTTGAAAGTGCATAAATTTTGACAACAGGAGAATAATTAATTAATTAATAGCTTAGAGGTGAAATACAACATTGGAATGCGAGCACTATCGGTCTGTCCAAAGTACAGAAACTCCACTTCAAGCAGCAACAGAGCTAACACATTTACCCAAAAAATTAAATTATGGAGTCTTCAACTATTCCTACTAATTCAAAAAATTAAATTTAGACTCTCCAAACACTAGAAGCCGTGATCTTCACAGCTAAGAAGTTTAGGTGACTCTGGTAACCTCATTTTCCCCTCAAACAAAATCAAATGCAAAATAAAAACAAAATTAGGACCAAAATAGAGGGAAAAATAAAATTAAAAAAAAAAAAAAGGGTGAAGAGTGAAGTAAAACGTAACCCTAACCTTGAGGTTGATCATTATCCGAGAATTCCTTCTCAAGCACCCGGTCGAACATCTTGGCAATGCTACCCTCGCCAGGATCAGGAGTCGAGGCATTAAGCGAAAGATTTCCATAGAACCTTTCCCTAGTCTCCTTATCGGACCGAGAAAAAACAGAAGTTCTCGTATAAGCCGTGAACAACAAGACAAACCATACCACAAATCCAAAAGTTCCTCGCTTTGGATTTAAATTCTCCATTAAAGACGAACCCTCACCTATGATTTCTTTAGCAAGTGTGAATAGAGAGAAAATCTATCTAGAGAGAAGAACAAAGGAAACGTCCATCGTAGAACTACTTCCTAGATCGCTCCAACACATTTGCAGAGGAAGAGAGACCAAAGAGACAACTCACGGAGTCACGGTCTCGGTCTCGGCCTCGGCCTCGAGGGTTCCTTTGTTGCTTTCATTTTCATTTAACTTTTGGGAGATTAACCAATGGAAGATTTATAATTATTATATTATTATTAAATTATTAAAATTTCAATTTCCATTTCTCCTAACTAACGTGAATCTGGTTGTTTCGTTTGTTTGTTGGGCTTACAGGTAGCGAGGAACTTTCAGGAGGGAGACGGGATCACGGCACTCACTCGTATCTCCGCGTCTATACCTAAAGGGCTAGACCAGACCAGAACCGGGTTCATTGGTTTGTCCACGTCATCCTTTTAATGGGTCAGACTGTCATACATAAGTGTATATGTCATCCATTTTATGTGGTCATACTCATACATGTATTTTTTTTTTATAAAGATATTCATACATGTATAACTCATCCTTTTTATTAGAGGCAATTTAAGCCTAGCATATTTCATAAATCATAAAAAATTAAAAAATAAATTAAAATTGAACTTATCAGACTCTCCGTATCCACCACATGAAGAAGTTTTTCTTTCTTTTTTTTTTTTTCTTTTTCTGGTAGAATCCAACACATGTTGTTCAAATTAAGCATGGCTGTGGGAGGTGAAACATAACAAAGAGGGTTAGGTATACCGTTAGCTTTTTTCTAGAGTTTGTCGTTAAACCAATGGTGGATTACAATGAAAGAGGAGAGAGAGATCTAGGGAGCCCAACTTTTTCCTATTAAGTGTAAATATAAAATATACAATCAACGTTAACCTAGTTTTGCTCAGTCCAAATTGAGACAATCAATGTCAATCAAAGCTTATTTGGCTCAGACCAACCCAGTTAAGGTTAAAGGGGGTCAAATTGTAATCGAGTCAAATTAATTGAATTGAACCGAATCAAATTTATTCGATTCAAATTCAATTATGATTCAGGATATAAAAATCATCAGTTCAAAGCAAACCTAACCGAATTACCATCAGTTTGAGTATATTGTATTCAACTCTTTTTTTTTTTTTTTTTTTGTAAGTGTATTTTGTAATTTATTATCACATATTCACATGCTAAGATAATTTTGGGGTTAACAATAGCCATAAGACCTGTCCTTAGATTCATCACAATCATGATCCAAGAGTGAAACTGTTTACATAACTATATTAAAACCGAGTTACAAAACCGAATTAAAACCATATTACCTAATCGAATTGAAACCGAACCCAAGTTAAACCAAATTAAATCTACTTGAGTATCCAAATATAGAATTTAGATAGTTCTCAATTTGGTTTCGATTTACCTCATCATCTCTCTAAATCAAACAAAAATCAACCAGAAAAACCAAAACCAAGCCAGCCAATTGACACCTCAGGGCCGATCTAGGTTGGATTCAGCTGGTAGGGCTGGACCTAGACTGCAACATCCCAACCAGGCCTCAGACTGGATTGGGACTGAAGTGAACTAACGAGACGTGGGGTAGGGTAGGGTAGGGTAGGGTTGGGTTGGGGTTTAAATAATTGATGGTACCCTTGTCGGTAGGAAGTAGTTGTCCCAACTCCAAGAGATCATGGGACTCTCCTGCTTCACAAGGAAGAGATTTAATTATAAAACCTACCGAATCATTAGTCCATATGGTTGAAAAGATAGGTAATTATATTCTATATGGTTGAACAGTGGCAAACGTAATGAAAAGGACTCGCAGTTTTGGTGTGACTCTTACGTGGAGAGATCCAATGAGAAAATTGGAGAGTCCAAGATAAACAGGTCCCAGCCCCTCCCCATCTCATTATGTGTTGTTGTTTTGTCTTTTTAGTCTCAATAAATTTGCAGTTAAAACATAAAAAAAGGGCTGAAAATCACTTAAAATAAAAAATTTGAGATATGATAATATTGTCTATAATTTATCTATATTTGGAAGAAAAAAATAAAAAATTAGAAGGCAGAGAGTTAGAGGTAATAAGAGGCATCCACAAGAAGAAATGTCAATAAAAGAATTGAGTGCCTTTACTTTGGTAGCTCCAGGAACCAAATACATTTAAAGGAAATATTTCATCCCTAAAATTGTGAACCGAGTTCGGATCCTCAACAGCGAACGGTGAGATGTAGTGAGCATCCAACGGCTGGAGGGCCCGCTCAACATTCCAAGCAAATTTTTAAATTATCAAAGACACAAACACCAAGTGTCGTTTACAATTTGATTAGAAAACAACAAAACACCTCTACTTCAGTTACTGTGTGGAGGAACACCTTCTACATCAACATTTCACCTCTTGGAAATGGTAAGCACAACCATACCAGGACTCTTACCTTCAAAAGGATGGAGTACAAAGCGACACAACAGCAACCCATTTTAGCCCCACACAACAAATTCATGAAAACCCTGAAGTCCTCTTGCTGTTGCAGCCATCTGCCCTCATAACATCTCAAAGATCTGCATCACAACCATGTATCAAGTCAATTAAAGTCCATTACTGGCAAAAAATGGAAAGAAAAGGACTCTCACATCTATGGGCATCTGCTCTATAACCAGACCCATGCTCTCCTCGATGCTTTTCAGGGTCATTACTTCACCAGCCCCAGCAACCATATTGATCACAATCCCATCTGTAAATATTTATCTGTCAGTCAACATGAACACACCCACACAATACTCGATACTTGTCTATTGTTTGCTAAGAAGAGGAAAACCTGCGGCCAAACAAGTTGCCATCCGCCTCAAGTATGTTTCCTGCAAATAAATCATCGAAAACAAAATTAAGCACACCAAAATAAATTCAGCTGCTATCATGTACATAAAGATATCCTCATGCAAAGCAGTAGGCGACTAATTCTAGGTGGTTTTAGCCATTTCACATGGTTAGATACTCAACTCCAACTATACTGTAACCTGACAATGAAAATTTAAAACCATATATAAGACCGGTGGAATAAGTTTTTTTCCTTTTTCTTTCTGATAATGTATGTATATTTTTATTTAGAACTGAATTAGAAGTCTTGCACACCCAACAAACAACACATATCTACTCCTATCTCAATTAGATTATTACAGGCATCCATACTACTACCAGGTTCAAACAACTTCACACTCCTATTATTGTTCCCCCATGTTGTCAATGAGTGAACATCATGGTTGAAGTTATGTGAAACATATTACACCAAATAAACATTAAACATATTAAGCAGAGGTTTTATTCCATGGCCAATTATCTTAATCATCTCAGAATATCAGATCCACAATGCTCTTTGCAACCTAAGCACCTGCACTTCCTTCACTAGTGATCTCTTTCTTGTTGCAATTCTCAATGCGACTCAGATTGCCAAGGCCCCCACCACCGCAGGAATCTGAAGTGTGATATGGATCTGTGCCTGCTAACAGAACCTTGTTAGCATAATTTTTTATCTATCCTGTGGCTGAGTTGCTTGATCATGGGTCATATGTGCCATCAGGCCCATCACAAAAGATTCTCATAGCTGCTGCATGCATCAGTGGTAAATCCAAAGTACTGCTGTCCTGCTCAATTGCAGTTTTGGAAAGCATCAAAAGAGTTGAAAAATTGCATTCTAAAGGCCATTGTTTATGAGATGCATAACAATGGATGGATGTGTACCTTTATTTCTATAAACAATATGATTTTGTGCTATAAAAATCTGATGCATTATAACTGCAGCTGCACTTAAAAAAAATTCTATTGTTCAATGATGTCCAGAGCAGTAGAGTCTAAAGATGATGAACAACCTTCTTGACATATTTAATAGTGAAGAAACCAGGCTGAACTCCTATAACTGAACATTGCCACAGGTGACAGGCAATTACAATCCAACATGAGATGTTTCAAAGTTCCAAAATGTAGAGAACATCGGACAAAGAGGGTTAATGTATATTCCCTCAATTTATCGGTTGTTGGTGAAGCCCTCCAAACAAATTTCCAAATAAAAGATTCTGCAGTGTGAACAAATAGGGAAATTTCAATTCCAACTTTTTTTCCACATCTCTCTCTCTCTCTCTCTCTGGAATTTCCGCACTCTCTCTCTCTACAATTCCTTTTTTCTCTTATCCATTGTGATTTAATTGCCGAGCACAGAGACAAAATAACACAGCCACCTTTCAATATATACAACCCAGCAAAGATCTATGAACAGTGGTAATGGGAGAGGAAAGAGGAATCAGAGTCATTGATGAGCTCGAAAGAAAGGTCTACAAACTTGAAATTCTTCTGGGATCATTCTTTAACCTCTTTCACTAGGTAATGATTAGTCAAATTATCATTATGTCAATGGATGATAGATATCCGCCTTTTTTTTAATGATAAATAATGCATGACTATTACTGGAACCATAGTAAACTAAATTCATCACCAAATTCTGTAACTGTGACAAGAAAATGCTGAAACTTTAAACAAGGGCACATAAACAATGAAACCCAGAAGTCAAAAAATGTCATCCATCATGTATCCTTGTTCTTTCCTTTCTCTTGGTTGGGTGAGGTGAGAAAACACCAGGTCTTGAATAATCAACACATAACCAAATTTCTCAATAAATAAAATTCTCAGACCATTAGAATAATCTACCACAACACTGGAAGCATTAGTTAAATATAATTTCTCCTGTGATCGTACACTTATGGTACACGTTTAGCACATTAACAAATATGCAGGTTCTGAATCTTGGTGATCTATCATCAACTGAAACCAATGAGTCAATGCGATGAAATTCCAACACTTTCTCTAATGAAAGAATATGGAGACATCCCTTTGGCCTTGGGAGCACTCAATATAAGTAAAATACAAAACATGGAAGTATTCTGCCTCGAAAAAACTGAAGCTTCACCTTTTTTGCCGGTAACTCGTGATTTATCAAAACACGAGCACATATAGATGACTCCCCCGAAGAAACATGAGGTAGGCATGCATCTGTTACAACCATCATAAACAACTCATGCTCTTCATTTCCAGTTTCATGGTTTACTTTAGCATTAGCAGCAGGGTTGTGGTTCAATTTCATGGTTGCTTGACGGAATTTGTCCAATATCAACATGCGTTCAGCTTCAGCCAAATCACTGTACTTTAATGCAAAAAATAATTATTAAAATACATGCCAGGGAATAATCAAAGATCAATGAAAGAGTTATGGCACACGAGATTGAGTTGTTAAACCATCGTTACCAAATCAGCACCAGAAGTCTCACGAAGAAATACTTTAAAGATAAAAAATGCACCATATAAATGAACTACTCATCTAAGGCTGCATGATTCCTAAGGTACCAAAAGCAAAGGAAGATTACAACCAAAGGTTGAAGTGCACCGGACACCAGAATGGACAGTCAGGAAAGATGGGATTTTGTCTTTTAACCGCAACCTCAAGTCAAGTAAGCATCTGGCAAAAAAGATGGAATAATAGCATACCTCAAATGGCTTTTAGCATATGAGACAGCCTGAAATCCTAAGGATCTACTCAAAAATGCAAATTGAAGATTCACATTTATGAGTATTAGTGAAAGCCTAAGCCATAACCTAACAAAGTGTATTCTTAACTGAATTGAGACCGAGAAAACTCGAACCACTTAGAGCCCAGATTTCACCTTGGGTAGATGAATTGGTAAAATCAACACCCAGCACTTTGATGGACACTAGAACAAACCCAATGGGAAAATCATATCATTAGGATTCAGTAAGCATGAAACCATAAGATAACAGTTACAGTACAGTGACAATGTTCTGTTGCAAACTCAACCAACATGGTGGACTGTCTAATTTGGAACAAGATTTCATAAATACGACACATACTTTTGAAATCCGCCACAGTGACATCTTATCACCCAAAAGGCCAAACCCTACCTGCATTCAAGACCTTCACACAAAGGATTGGCACCTTTTTTAGTTTAGGAATATTGTAAGTTCATTAAAATTACCATCTAAAGAAGGGCAACTCTTTTATCAAGAAAAGCAGTGAATCAGTAGAACCATATCTGACAACTGAGACCAAATACTTGGCCGGAAAATATCAGAAGGTTCAATTTGGATTGAAAATGGATATATTACAGAGTTCCGTTTTTTATTTTCAGAAAATCTCAGAATTTCATCGATATCCATACCAAAAAATCCGCCTCTCTCAATTTTGTGAAATTGCAAACAACAAGAGAATTTATCACCAAACACTTTACCAGATAAATGTAAGCATACCAGAGAATCCAAGGAAATGTTAGGAAGGTTAGAGACAGCAGAACAGACAGCATCAAGCTCGTCGCGTGAGGTGCAACACAGTACTGTGGGTAAAGAAGAACGTTTCCGCGCCACTCGCAGCAGATCCACCATTGTCACCTGCCAAATTTGTAGTTTAAAGAAAAATTCGAACTGAAACTTGAAATCTATTCGGTTCAGGCAGTTGTTACCATTTTGAATTGTGGTCTGTCAACGGCAACGTAATAGTGGAGTGGTTGACTGTACATTCAGTAACGAAAATATTAAAACTACAGATCAAATTTCCATTACTCATGAAGGAATACTTCATCGACATTAATGATAATCTTAATACCTGGAATGAGAAGACAAAGGAGAAGGAGATGGAGATGAAGATGAGGCTTCGACGGCATCAATAGCCATTCTTCCCAACAAAATTTACTATGAACTATGAGTAAAGGCTACAGGGGATTCAAAATCAAGTTCCAAAACGACCGCGTAATCAGAACTTCGAAATTGTCGACGACGTTTCTTGAATCCTTGCGAAGAATTTTTAGGCGAATTCCGTGTAAATTAAACTACGGAATCGGGAATGGAATCCGTCACTGCCGATTCCAACGGTCCTCAAAACCCTAGATCGGTGTTCATAATCTTCAAAGTTCAAATCATGGTTTAAGGTAACGGTTTTCTGATCCGATATCGAACCGGTCTGGATCGCATAGATTTACCATTTCTTTCAAAAAAAAAAAAAAACATTTAGCGGATCGGTCTCGACTAATACCAATTTGATCCAAGCAAATTGATCCATCTAATCCCAAGATTATGAACCATGGATCAGATCTGAAAACTCACCAAATCACCAATCCTAGGGTTTTTGTAGGGGGCGTGGAATGATCGGTTTGGGAAGGTTTTAATTGGACCTAATCGGTTATTGCTCCACTCATTTTGGATTCTGATACGGTAGAATTTGTCCCCGAATAAAACGAGGACACGCGGCAACCGAGGGAGGGACGCGTGTCACTCATCAGATAGAGGTCACAAGGCTCCAAACCTCGTAAGGGGAAGGTTCCCCAAGGGGCAAGGCACCAAACCACGTGAAGGGAAGGTTCCCGAAGGTGGTTTTCGAAACCCTAGGCCTAGCAACCCTATAAGAAGAAACCGAAAAGAGACCCATAGGAGGTACGTCGACACTCACCATTACTCCTGTGAATACACTATTCTGTCGGTCACTAACTTTGGCATCAGAGGACTAATCCCGGGGATACCTTCAGGCCTCTGCCTTCTGTGCTTTTGCAGGATTAGCTCGTAGGGGATTTCGGCAGTAACAGATTCCACATTACGACCGATGTATTTAAGTAATTGATCCTCATAGGTTAAGTATGATCCAAATTATAAATGATCAATCAAATACCTTTTATTAATTGGACTATCAATAATAGGTCGAGACGATCCCTTAATGTGGTATTGACACTTTTATCTTTAACATTATGATCGATCTGTTTAAGTAATTGGTACTCATAGATCAAATATAATCCTATTTATAAATGATCGATCGCATACATTTCTTTAATTGGAGTACCACTAATCGGTCGAGACGGTTACTTAATGGGGGTATTGACTCTTTTATCTTTTTTATTAAAAATATATATATATATATATATCTTTATACGGACCATGCCTGAAATGAGCTACCGATCCATTTTTCTACTTCCCCCACTTAAATCGACTCTAAACTCAGCTCTAAGGGGTCCTTTAGGTTTGGGCATTGCCTTATGGATTTGGGGTTAGACTAGGAAACTCAAAGGCTTTTAATGGGTCATGCTCATAGACGTTAGGTTTAGATGGGCTCGTCATACGGGATTTATTGGGCTCGTAGACAGTCAGTCCGTGTTGAGTAGCACCCTCGCACAGTCGCACTAGGAATGACTGGATGTTAATGGGGTCAGATTAATTTCAGGTTTCACTGGTTAAGTTAATCGGTACGAGTTTGGAGTTGACATCCGAAGTTCTTAGCATGAATCTACAATATCAGATCCATCGGAATCAAGCTTAATCACAATCAATTAAGCGATCCAATTCTCCATTTCTTAAATCATTCATGTAATACTTTTTTTTGTGGGGGTGGAGATAAGATGTAATATTTTTTTTTTTTTAGGGGGTTGAACGCATCTTCTAATGCTACGGATTAGAATTAGGCCTGATGTCGTACACAGAATCGACATGGGCCTCATTGATAGGGAGTCAACTATGTTATTAATCTCCCTTTTTTTTTTTTTGTAAATATTAATGTCCCTTGAAATATTCATAAAATTACATAGAGTAAAGTATAAAGATAAATGTAAGATGTCTTTCACAATAGATATGATCTCCACGATAAATGTAAGATGTTCCAATAATACAAATTTTTTTTTTCTTTTAGTTAGAAAGGAAATTTACTGATAATAATAAGCATGTGTATAACCAATAACCTCAGACGCACAAAGGTTCGTGAAACCACAAAGTGGTAATCGGCCAATCTGTCATACATGTGATAGATAAGGTCTTCCTTGCCAAGGTGTCTACAACAGAGTTTACAACCCGTAGAATAAAAAAATTATATGGAAATAAAGGAAGGACACAACTTGTGGACATCCTCAATAACATCTGTAGCCTTGCATTGACGAACTAGGCTTGGATCTTGAATGTAGTAAATAATCTCCATACAATTAGATTCAACAAAAAAGATGGGTGTAGCCATAATCAAGAGCCTGCGAAAGTGCCATTCTAATAGTTAAAGCTTCCCCTTGATTCGCAGAAGCTAAGGGTTGTGGGATGGAAAGTGCTTTGTAGAGTTGCCCATCATGTTTCCTAGAGAAAATACACAATACGCCATAAACCCCTCCATGTGAATGAGCAACATCATAATTTGCCTTCACAAAGCCCAAAGGTGGGGCCTCCTACTTTCCAAAATCTGTAGTTTTATTGGTAGCGCGTTAGAGGGCAAAGAAGATGGAACAATAGTGGCTGAATGAAATTCTAGGATGTCCTTTTTGGAGTAGAAATTAACATCTTGTAGTATCCAATTCTTTGTCTTAAAAAACCCATCATTTCGTGCATGCTACAAGTACCAACATAGAAACGAGGCAGGAGAGAAAGAGAGTTTCACGAGTAAGCTTTTTGTTTTCATGCACCAAAAGGTCCCAACTATTCAGCCAATATGATAATTTTGGTACTCTATTAGTTGGTGTCTTGGTGAAGTGTAAGAAAGTGTGCTTCCACACCGAACTGCCTTAGCAAAGGAGCATTCAAATAGAAGGTGGTCCACCGTTTCATTGACCACACCACATCTATGACATACTGGATCCACTGGGATACGTCATGGATGGCCACACCTTCATTACAAACTCTCCAAATAAAATACTTATTTTTTGAAGAGTTTGGATTGACCAGATACGCTTCCACACAAAATATGGAATCTGATTCCATTGATGCACTTGAGAAGTTGATGATTGAATGCTTCTAAAGCAAACCTTGCATCTTTAATCTTAGTCAAGAGATACTACGCGAACTTAATAGTAAAAACAACATTTTTGGAGGTTCCCCAAACTTGCTTATCTATGCTTGGAAAGATATTAAGCAAGATTTTTAATATTACTTCAATATCTATCAGCTGAAAAAACTGATGAAGTTTACCAAAAAAAAAAATGATGAAGTAGGTCCATTCTCCATGATCTAGAAATTGAATCTAAATTAAAAACCTTGAAGGGGTGCAATTAGCTGGCCTTGAACCTTGGAGCTTGTATTGAGGTCGTTAAGTACCGCTTTTGATCTCTAATCAGAACAAATAGAATCCATAGGACCTCCAAAGTCCAAACAAAATTTTTTTTTTATGTGAAATGTAAAATGTTGCGTACTCTTATTTGTGCCATGTGGATTTTTTTTTTCTTGCATGCACATTATATTTAACTTTTCCCCAAAAAATTGTTGGAATTAGCCAAATTTTCATTTTTTTGTTAGAATTTTTTCAAATTCATATTGAATATATAAAAAAAAAAGAGTTCTGAAACAAATGATGTTATCACTCAATGTCCCATGCTCCTGCATTCTTCTTCTCAACTAAAAGGAAGGTAGGGTTTACAGTTTATAGATTTTCAATTGAGCATTGGTTCAAGTCATAAACTGTTGGACTGAATTTATTTATTTATTTTTTTTTTTAAACCATCCACTGTTAGAATGAAGAAATTATCTCTTCACCATCACTATTGATCCCATCTAACAGAAACAGAAAAAAGTATGTTTGACAGTTGGAGTTTATGATGACAGTTGGAGTTCAAGTCAAACCTTCTATCGAAGTGGTTGAAGAAAAAGTTTTGTCTAGTAATAATTTAGTATAAGTCAATCATACAATTTTACCCCTAAAAGTAATCTCACAGTTGAGTTTAACCTCTCATAAAAAAAGAAAAAAAAAAAGGGGAGTTAATCCTCCAAGATTTTACTTGTACTTAATCTAAAATGAACCTAACCCTAGAGATTGCTCGATTCTTTCTAAAGATACAGATGTCTTAGGTTTGACTTTCCCCCTTGGAGTCACATGCAAAAAGATCATAATCATCATGGCTGTTGATTTACCTGCATATTTGGAATGTAAATAGATAATTGAAAATCTATATTTAATTTCTATATATCTAAAGGCATTCATAGTTGAAAAATCGATTTTCAAACATTATCTGAATCTGTTTGAAAGTTTGTTGGATGTTGATACAACTATTATCTAGAACCTTTAGGTTCAATTATAATAATATAATTAAATAATAGTTTTATATTATTAAAATATTTTTATTAATTCATCATAAATTTAATAAAAATAAGGGCATCAATATAATTTCAGATATGGGAGAGGGATATGTATGCCGTCGATATCAAGTATACTAGTGGATAGTACCAATAGGAACACATGATGAAGTATCATTCAGGAAAAATATGAGGATCATTTCAGAAAAAATGAAGAGAGAGATAGACACAATGGGTGCTAACATACATGATATTGGCGGTATACCCAACATTTTCTCTTAAGATATATATATATATATATATATATATTTTAACGATAGATATTCAAGCCTTCACTGGCTCCAGAGGTTCATATAATTTCAGATATGTCGCTTCAACATCAACTTTAGTGGGATAGTGAATTCAACCCATTCACTTTTCAAGTTCTCTAATTTTCATCTTTCTCAAGTTCTTCGTCGCTCACGCTGAAACAAAGATCTATCAATCATATTGGTATTGGCCGATTTGGTATAGATCAAATTGATTTACCCTTTTTTTTTCTTAAATAAGTTTATTTATTTTAGATAATGCTTGGTTATTCTTACTCCACTCTCCAACATGGATCAAAGAAGTATTGGATAGACGGAATTAGCCTGATTGTATCAATAGATCGATACTGATTTTCTGGCCAACTCATATCGGTGGATTGATATAAAATAATAATAAAAAAAAAGATTTTAATTGAAACCTTGGGCAAATCCATCTTATACGGGCAATCTGGATTGCTATCGATTATCAGGCGAGACCAATACCGTATCCAATACCGAATGCTAAACCCTACTCTCCGACACACACATGTAACGTTTTGGGACCCACATCGAGGAGAAACAAAGAAGAAAGGGTCAAAGGACATCCAAAGGCATTAAAGAAAAAGAAGAGAAAATATGCCGTCCTTAAGCACTCAAAATTTCCAGCTGTTTTGAGGATGCCCACCTTACTTTCCCATGGGGGACATGCAGAATGCCAGCATGGGTGTATGAGTGTATCTCATGGGCCATGTCATAACAACCACTAACCATGGTTAGGTTCTTAACCCTGGTTCCCTAAACCCTACCCCACCAAAGTATCAGCACAAGTCAGCAACTCCAAGTCTCCAACACCAACACAGGTCTCCGACCGTCCTATTTATCCTTTCAAGTCTCAACTCTTCTCAATTCTGTACTTCTCTCTTCACTTCGCCACCACTCCCGAGCTCCCTAGGGTTCTTCCTCTGCAATTGGGGAAGCCAACCATGGGTGCTTCTTCCCTCCTCCTCTTTCTTCTCCTCATCGTATCAGTCTCCCTCTCAGTTGCTCACAACATCACCGATATGCTCTCTGGTATGCCGGAGTACAGCCTCTTCAACAGCTACCTCACCCAAACGAAGCTCGCCGATGAAGTCAACAGTCGCCAAACCATCACCTGTCTCGTTCTCCCCAATGCTGCCATGTCCTCCCTCGCAGGCAATCATCCACTCTCCGTCATCAAGAACGCTCTCAGCCTTCTAGTCCTTCTCGACTACTACGATACCTCCAAGCTCCATGATATCTCCAAGGGCACAACCCTCACCACCACTCTTTACCAGACCACCGGCAATGCCCCTGGTAACCTCGGCTTCGTCAACATTACCGACCTCAAGGGCGGCAAAGTCGGTTTCGGCTCTGCCGCAACCGGATCCAAGCTGGATTCCACCTATACCAAGAGCGTTAAGCAGATCCCTTACAACATCTCAGTCCTGGAGATCAGTGCCCCGATCATAGCTCCTGGGATCCTGACGGCTCCTCCTCCCTCCGCCTCCGACGTCAATGTCACTGCCTTGCTCGAGAAGCATGGCTGCAAAACTTTTGCTTCGCTCATCCAAACCTCTGGAGTGCTCAAGGTCTACCAGTCAGAGATGGCTAAGGGTTTGACGGTGTTTGCGCCGTCGGATGAGGCGTTCAAAGCACCTGGTGCACCGGACCTCAGTAAGCTAACGAATGCCGAGTTGGTAACCTTACTTCAGTACCATGCATTGGCTGGCTACACACCCATCGGGACTTTGAAGACCGCCAAGGCTCCGATTAGCACTCTCGCAACCAACGGCGCAGGTAAGTACGACCTTACAGTGAAAACCGCCGGAGATTCCGTCACCTTGGACACCGGTGTTGATTCCTCAAGGGTTGCTGATACGGTCATCGACAACACTCCGGTTTGCATTTTCACTGTCGACAATATTCTCCTCCCGAGCGAGCTATTTGGTAAGTCGCCTTCTCCGGCACCAGGGCCAGGGCCGGAGCCGGTTTCTTCCCCATCTCCAGCGGTGTCCCCGAGCCCAGCTCCGGTAGTTATCGAAGCCCCGGGGCCATCGATAAAGTCACCACCCGCACCGCCATTGGCACCCGAAGGTGCCCCTGCAGAAGCTCCTGTGGCTGAGGCGGCGAAGAGTACTGCAGGATCTGGAGCTGTGGACTTGAGAGCTCCCGCATTGTGGAAAACAGTAGCTACAGTATCTGCAGCTTTCGTCACTCGGGCATTGCTGTCATGAGAAATCATTTTTTTCAGTTTTTTTTTTTAATTTCTATTTCTGTGTTTTTTCCATTATGATTTCTGGGATTTATTTATGTACTCAGTTTACTTGTACGATTTGAGTAGCGAGTGAGATGTGAGAGAGAGAGAGAGAGAGAGAGAGAGTGAAAAGCATTTGTTTGTATACAGGGAAAAGGATGGACTCTGCTGCTCTGCGCCAATTTTTTTTTTTTTTT
>NC_056564.1:22171418-22173823 GCF_013358625.1 Macadamia integrifolia
TTTTAAGTTAAAAAAACGAATAAGATAATTATAAAAAAGTAAAAAAAAGAAAGAAGGGAAAACCCTTTTTTGCACGATTCACCCTAATACTAAGCCCCTGAGTCCCTGATCGTCTCCGACTCTCCCCTTTCTGCCTAAAGGATGCTCTCACATCTTCGCTGTCCATTGTCCGCCAACCTCTTGCTCCGTCTTGTCTTCTCTCCCAACGACGAGCAAAATACAGGTTAGGGGCATCTCTCTCTCTATTTTTTTTTTCTTAAGAATATGCTTCTCTCGTTTTAACTAACAAAACTCTCGACTTCAGGTTGTTATCCGTTGTCTGCTATCCACTATTCACTACCGTCGTCCGTTGTCCACAAGTCTCACTCCGCCTCATCTTCTCTCCTAACGGTGGACAAAAGAAACTCAGGTCAAGGGCTTTTCTCTCTCTCTCTCCCCTCCAGGTATACTCTTTATTGTGTTTGACTTTTCTCCTTCAAACTATTTCATACAAAAATAATTGTGTGATCCATGGATTTCAAAACCCAACATTTACAAATATTATTCTTCCAAGTCAAATCTAAAAGTATCATAAATGGTTGAGATCATTTGATTAAATCTGCTATTCAAAGTTGGATTATATACTAGTTATTGGTATCTCTCTTCTGTCATCAATAAGGTTTCAGTAAATGAAAGATTGTGATCACCAAATCATATTAGATTAATTCAAGCCTATGTGTTTTCCATTCTTCTTTCAGGCATTTAGGTAATTATTTAACAATTTATGTATGTATATTACCCTTTTTTGGCGCTGCATTGTTTAAATTTAAACATTTAAAATGAGTACCATCTGTTTTCGATTTTTTACCTTATTTGACCGTATTTTTGACCGCCCCATTCAAGTTTTGATTCGTTTAAAACACACCCATATCGAACAATGTTTTTTCGCCATTTTCATTTTAACTAACAAAGGTGCAGGCTTCTTATGAGTTAAAGGTTTGACTCTCTTATCTTCTTCTATTTTTTTCTGTCATTCTATATTTAAAAAAAAAAAAAAAAAAAAAGATTAAAACATATTTTAAGAAGATTTTTTGGTGTTTAGAATGTTCTATTTTTTTGCTGCCACTCATGCAGTTGAGAAGAAAGGTTGGGCCAGCTAATCTCAATGATTGCTTGGAAATTCTTTCAGTGACTTTGGATGCATGGGCCACTTGAGCCTATTAGTGGTGAATGATGAATCATTTGACTTTTGATCAAATGGTCAAATGGTTCGGCCGGCTCTATTGATGCATTTGAGTATTTGACTTTTAAAAGTTTTTTTTTTACTAAGAAATAAAATATTTTTCTTGATTAATTATTGTATTATTATTATTATTATTGTTGTTGTTGTTTAAATATGTTAATAGGATTTTTTTTTTTTAATGTGAAAAACTCGTAACATAATTTGTATGGAAATTTAAATCAATATTTATTTATTTTGTTTGGAATTGATAGTATAGATGAATATTTGTTTAGCTGAGGAAGGAGGGTGGGTATTAATTGCCATGTGGTAGTATATTTAGTGTTTAAATTTTAATTTATTTTGTTTGGAATTGATAGTATAGATGAATATTTGTTTAGCTGAGAAAGGAGGGTGGGTATTAATTGCCATGTGGTAGTATATTTAGTGTTTAAATTTTAATCTCAGATTCGTGTTTAAAAATTTCAATCTACAACACCGATTTTTTCATGTGCGAATATTATATCTAAAGATTCATTAGAAATTCAAAATAGAAAAATATACCAAAATGCACAAGAGGAGTAATATAAAGTGAACCATATGATTGAATTAAACTGTGAAATTTTACATGCGACCAACAAAGAGTGTGATCTGTCAAGTTTGATTCGAATTAACCACAAGGGTCTTCCATGCCACCAAATTACAACTACCCATGTAGCCAGCCTATCACTTTGTTTTATGAAAGTTTTACTTGATTTTATTCCAAGTTCCTTATCAAAATATATTATACCTTAATTCTAGTTTGTTAATTCTAGTTTGACATTTTGAATATCTTGGGTTGTGATCTTTCTCAATTTGGCTTATATTAAATTATTGTCCTTTTTATATTGTAGAAATCGACAACCTATAACTATGCATAAATAAATGTAAATCTTAAACAAATGAATACAAAATGGAAAGATTACTAAAATACACTACAAACATATCGTGAAACCCTATAATTTCTAAACATCCATTCAAAGTTAACCCACAAATACAAGTGACAAAGTACGAGACATCATGAGGACACGGCATTGTACCACCAACATATATTAATGAAAAGAGAAATGGAAAATGACCTTCTTTGTTAATGCCATCAACTCTTTTGATCCATTTTTTTTTTAATCCTTCAATATATTATGTCTGCATGCTTATCTCCCGTTTACCC
>NC_056564.1:22173843-22194101 GCF_013358625.1 Macadamia integrifolia
AAAAAAAAAAAAGATTAAGTCATATTTTAAGAAGATTTTTAGGTGTTTAGAATGTTCTATTTCTTTGCTGCCACTCATGCAGTTGAGAAGAAAGGTTGGGCCAGCTAATCTCAATGATTGCTTGGAAAGTCTTTCAGTGACATTGGAAACATGGGCCACTTGTGCCTATTAGTGGTGAATGATGCATCATTTGACTTTTGATCAAATGGTCAAATGTTCGGCCGGCTCTATTGATGCATTTGAGTATTTGACTTTTAAAGGTTTTTTTTTTTTTTTTACTAAGAAATAAAATATTTTTCTTGATTAATTATTGTTTTTTAAATATGTTAATAGGATTTCTTTTTTTTTTAATGCGAAAAACTCCTATCATAATTTGTATCAAAATTTAAATCAATATTTATTTATTTTGTTTGGAATTGATAGTATAGATGAATGCTTGTTTAGCTGAGGAAGGAGGGTGGGTATTAATTGCCATGCGGTAGTATATTTAGTGTTTAAATTTTAATCTTAAATTCGTGTTTAAAAATTTCAATCTACAACACCGATTCTTCCATGTGCGAAAATCATACTTAAAGATTTATCAGAAATTCAAAATAGAAAAATATACCAAAATGCACAAAATGAGTAATACAAAGTGAACCATATGATTGAATTAAACTGTGAAATTTTACATGTGACCAACAAAGAGTGTGATCTGTCAAGTTTGATTCGAATTGACCACAAGGGTCTTCCATGCCACCAAATTACAACTACCCATGTGGCTAGCCTGTCACTTTGTTTTATGAAAGTTTTACTTAATTTGATTACAGGTTCCTTATCAAAATATATCATACCTTAATTCTAGTTTGACATTTTGAATATCTTGGGTTGTGATCTTTCTCAATTTGGCTTATATTAAATTATTGTCCTTGTTATATTGCAGAAAACGACAACCTATAACGATGCATAAATAAATGTAAATCTTAAACAAATGAATACAAAATGGAAAGATTACTAAAACACACTACAAACATATAGCTAAACCCTATAATTTCTTGACATCCATTCAAAGTAAACCCACAAATACAAGTGACAAAGTACGAGACATCATGAGTACACGGCAGTGTACCACCAACATATATTAATGAAAAGAGAAATGGAAAATGACCGTCTTTGTTAATGCCATCAACTCTTTTGATCCATCTCTTTTTTAATCCTTCAATATATTATGTCTGCATGCTTATCTCGTTTACCAAAAAAAAAAAAAAAAAGGAGCATGCTTATCTCGCATAAATTTCTTTTTCCTAACTCAATAGAATAAGGGAAAAAAACACTATCTGTGTAGAGCCATACTCTTTAAATTCGTTTGATTGATTAGTTGGTTTGGTTTGGCCTTGCAAGATCAAAATTAGAGCGGATTGATGTCGGTGCCTTATAGTACATGACTGCAAAGGTGACCGTTAAATGCGGGGTGGCCAGATAGGATTGAGACGGTACCCGAGATGATTCGCACTCCTAAGCCATGCCCTTGCACATATCACAAGGCCATGTATGGATAGGAAATATACGTTATTCTATTTGAATGATAAGGACTTGGTCCACAACACGTGACGAGAGTCAGATACATGTTAAGACTTCGTTTTCCTTCAAAATACAGCAAGATTGGCTTGTTTGGCCAACTGGTGGGTGTCACTAGTAGGTGCGACATCCACTAGTGTGACCCACATGATAGGTATTGTGGACCCCAATATGCCCAGCTTGGATGAACATGTATATTTTGACCTCTTCGTCGTAATGGGGTCTTGTATGCCCGACGATGTCCGTTATTTCACTCGAAAGCGTATTTTAATGTGATTGATCCAATTCCTTTTAGGATTGTGACAGCTGTCATCTACAAGATCCAACGGTTGCTTATACATAAGCATTTCAAGCCTCAAAACCGTTGCACTTTTTCAAAACCACTAAGTGATTTTTTTTTTTGGAAAACTCATGCCCATTACCCTAAACCGTCTTCTCATTCAGAACTGAAAGGGACAAAAATCCTCTGCAATTCTCATCTGGTGCAATTCTGTGAAATACCCATTTCAGTGACTGAAGAAGAAAACCTCGGTTTCAAAACCTGCTTATTTAGAGAGAGAGAGATTTGTCTCTCTGCACATATGACAGTCATGGCTACCATCTCGGGTAGAAAACGTCTGAAATTCTCATATTGTACAATTCCATACAATTCCACCCTAAATGACTGACACGTGTAAATATTCCATATCTACGGTTCAGATTAATCAACCATAATACAATGTTAATCAACCATAATACAACCATAATACAATCTGAACCATAGATATGGAATATTTACACGTGTCAGCCATTTAGGGTGGAATTGTATGGAATTGTACAAGATGAGAATTTCAGACGATTTCTACCCCTACCATCTCTCGTCTCTGATTGAAAAAACCATAAAATGATTCAGAAATTCAAAGAGAAGATGAAATTATAGTAGATTATTTGGAATTTTGTCTTCTTAAATTGTGAATTTTTTTGATTAGTTTTTAGAGTTTTATTGTTATACTTGAAAATCTCAGTACAGAGCAAGAACAGAGGAGGGGGTTTTCTTTCATAACAGTATTTGTTCTGCTAACAGACAAATTGATTATTGATTGTTGATTATTACCATTAATCAATTAATTCATATGGGTTTCTGACTTGAATAATGTTTTCTATTTCTTCTGAGTTTGATCCAATTTCCTAAACCCCAAAAAGGAATTGAGTTTGAACTTTGAGGTCATGGGGGGTCTCTCTGTTGAATTATTTCTTTGTTTCTTGAAAATGCAAACCTGCTTCGTTTACTTCTTGTGATATTGGCTTTACCGCCTTGAGTAGCAGCGCGAGAGAGAGAGTGAGAGTACCAGTTCTGAGAGAGGCCGAGGGTTGAAGCTCTGGTTTTCGCCAGGGGGGTTGAAACTCGAGAGTGAGGAATGGAGTTGTAGTGCTCTATTAAAGAATAAGTGGTTTCACCGCCTCCAGTAACTTTTGTTCCAGAGAGGGAGAGAGAGTGTGTGTGTGCGCGCGCGCGTACCAGTTCTGAGAGAGCTCTTCGCTGCTCCGGTTTTGATTTTCTTCTTCTTTCTTCTTGTAGTTCTGAGTGTGAGGAATGCGGGGGTTTGAAATTGCAATGTATAAGTAGCCGTTAGATCTCATAGAGTACAGATGTGGCAATCCTAAGTGGAATTGGACAAGAATTGGAGAAGCACGAATTGGAGACGAGCCAAATCCTCCAATAAGAGAGGCACGTTCAAAATACGTTTAATTAAAACAGCAACCATGCAAATGGATTTTTTTAAATGATCGATCTATTTTTGGTTAGCCACTAATATTTTCTTTTGTTTATTTTCATTTAACAATGGATTAAAAATCATAAACAGAATTTATATTGTTTGACTATCAATATTTTCTTTTGGTCATTTACAGTTAAGAATGTATTAAAAAATTAAAACCAGAATTTATATTATTATTTGACCGACAACTGTTATGCTTAGTGTCAAGTCCTGGGTACTTTCTTGGTACTTTCTGCCTACTCCACTTGAGACATTCAAAGGATCACGATCCTCCATGGACCATAGAGTGATCCCATGCAGACTCGAGCACTAGCTGTGAGATCACTCTATGATCTATGGGTTCTATGGAGAGGAATCCTATCCCCTTCAAGTTTCTCTTCAACACTTTGAGATTTTAAGAATCGAAAATTGAATCAATGAATCTGTAGATTTGAATTAAAATGGATTGATATCGATCTTAATTTCTAAATGAATCGATTCTTATTGAATTAGCTTTGAACCAAATTAGATTTGATAAAACATCAAATCGAACTCAAAAAATGGGATCAAAATTGATATAACCAGATAATAAATCGAATACCAACCCAGAACCTCATAGAAAAACATTTTCCCCTGTTTTTTAAATGAATTTACATGGTAAACAGAAGCCAAATAGAGACCAAGCTGACTATAAACCCATGAACGAAATTGATAAAAAATCAAAATCAAACCAAAATCAATACTTTCTTATGGGTTCATGTTTTAGTTTCACTCATTCTCACACAAAAATCGATGAAACAAAATCAAAACCAACCCAAATCGACCAATTGACATTTCTATTTTTCCCCGAATATCTTTAATATTATCATCGATTGAAAACCTTCAATTTATCTCTGACCATCTAATGAAATGTGAATTATTGGTTTGTATAAATGTTAAACTAAACCCAACCCTGTCCCAATGACTAAGAACCATAAATAAGACCAAATTGATCAAAATCACCAAACCTTGAATTATTGATTTGATTTGGGATTCATTATTCCCACATCGAAACCGATTCAATCCGATCTCAACCGACCGATTGACACCCAATGCCCTAAAATAGAGAGAGAGAGAGAGAGAGAGAGAGAGTTTTGACACACCCCTCCACATCAATACAGCTAAGAGCCTTAGCCTTAGCCTAACCGGACCTTGGCGTCCATGGACCATATTCTTCAGTTCCCACACCGGAACGTCTGATTTAGGGCCCACATAAACCTCAACTGGAACGTGCTCCAATCCGTTTGCCGGTGACTCCGCACACCACGTGTCTAAGAGTTAGAGTTCCTTTATTGATCAAATCGAACTCCGCTTTATAAGCACTTGTCTTCTCCTCCACCTTCGTTTCATCTCTCATTACTCGAATTTGCAGCCACAATTGACGTCTCTAGAAAGAACGCAAAACGCCGAGACCCAATTCTCCAAACCCTAAGCCAGGGAGTTACACAACACGAGAACACCATTTTCCGGTCGAAATTTCGCCGGAAAATACACCGGAAGATTGTTGGAAATTATATAGTCTCTGATGCTTCCCTTATCGGAATCTCAGCAGCACGTACAGTCTCAGTTCCTGAAAAACCCCAAAGCTCCAGACTCTCCCGATCGAAAGAAACCAGTTCTGTATTCGATCCACGTCTACATCTCCACCCACCAAACCAAGGCATGGCTGATCTTCAGCATTCTCTTACTTCAGCTTCTTATCCTTCTCATAGCTCGTTCTCTTCCCGTATCTGTCTCTCTCCGCCATTTCTCCCCTCCGAGCAATTCCGTCCGCAACAGCTCCACCGAAGAACAATGCATCTCCGGGAAGGTTTATGTCTACGATCTCCCACCAATGTTCAACAGAGAGCTCTCCGACAACTGTCAAGACTTGGATCCTTGGAAATCTCGCTGCGACGCGCTCTCCAACGGCGGTTTCGGACAGAGAGCTACGGGGCTTGAAGGAATCGTGCCGAAGAATCTGATATCTACGTGGTACTGGACTGATCAGTTTGCTTCGGAGATAATTTTCCACAATCGCATTTTGGGGCACCATTGTCGAACCCTGGACCCCAATTCTGCCACTGCCTTCTACCTTCCTTTCTACGCGGGTCTCGCCGTCGGCAAGTATCTCTGGTCCAATTACAGCGCTCACGAACGTGATTACCATTGCCAGATGCTGCTCAATTGGGTAAAGGAGCAGCCGTTCTGGAATCGTTCCAATGGCTGGGATCACTTCATGATGATGGGTCGCATCACCTGGGATTTCCGGAGGTCTAAAGACGAAGATTGGGGTTCGAAATGCCTCTACCTGCCGGAGATGAGGAATATCACGCGACTCCTCATCGAGCGGAGCCCTTGGGATTACTTCGACGTCGGTGTCCCTTACCCAACCAGTTTCCACCCCCGAACTGAATTGGATGTTCGGCAATGGCAGGAATTCGTAAGATCACGCAACCGCAAAACCCTCTTCTGCTTCGCCGGTGCGGCGCGTAAGACGATCAAGAACGACTTCCGGGGGATCCTGTTACAACAATGTCGCAACGAGTCAGAATCATGCCGAACCTTGGACTGTGCCGGGGAACGTTGCTCCAACGGCACCTCTGCGATTCTGGACATGTTTCTGACCTCGGATTTCTGCTTGCAGCCGAGAGGAGATAGCTTTACCAGACGATCCATATTCGATTGTATGGTGGCTGGTTCGATCCCAGTCTTCTTCTGGAAGAGATCAGCTTACTATCAGTACGAGTGGTTCTTGCCCGGAGATCCGGGGAGTTACTCAGTATTTATAGACCGTAACGAGGTGAAGAATGGGACTTCCATAGGAAGGGTTCTTGAGCGATTTAACAAAGAAGAAGTAAGCAGAATGAGAGAGACGATCATCAATTACATACCTAAATTCGTGTATTCTGAACCGAATGAGGGTTTGGTTGGTATTAAGGATGCGTTCGATGTTGCCATTGATGGAGTCTTGAGAAGATTCAGTGAGCATTGGAAGTATAAGTGGTAATAATCGATTATGGAAAGGAATGGTTCCTCAAGATACTGAACAAATATAGAATTACCAATGGGATTTCGGGTATAGATAGAAAGAGTGATAGATTGATTTGTTTAGAGAGAAGAGGAGGAGTTGAGATCTCTAGGATCTCTTCTGCAAAATTGGTTTTTATCTATTTATTGGAGATGATTTTTTTTTTTTTCAATTTTTCATTTTTGTACATAAACATAAGAATGTGGAAGCAATTTGATTATTGCAGAGAAGATCTTCTTTCTATTCCTTTAAAATGATTGTTGAAAATAATTTAGCAAGTGAAGTTTGGTTGGATCTGATTGTCTACTTCTGTTTTTGTTTGTTCAGTTTTACATCTTTTTTTTTAGAGATTCCATTCACTAGATGAGTTAAAGGTGTATGCTGATGAAATTGGTCCTACCTGTAGTGTTTGTATTTCAGTTCATCTGTTCTGATCATGGCAATGCCATTATTCAGAATCCAGATTTAAGAATCAGAATAAATGGAACAATTTGAGTTGCAGGATTTGCTATTTTTATGTTATAAAGTATTAAGTAGTTTCATGCCCTTTCATGACATGACTGGCAAACCTGTTTTTGGGTAATTAGATAACTGTGCAATTCTGCAACTGGAGAAGTGTTTTAACTATAAACTTTCTGTGTTAGCTTCACTGGAGTGTTCAGAAAGAAAAGTTAAAGTACCAAATGGGGTTAATTAATGTTTTACCAATATTAGGGGTATTTTAAGAAGACACAAAACAAGATTCCACATCATTCAAACAACAGTGAAGATATTTTAACAGGAAAGGCTAAAAGTGTGGAAGAAGAATTTACTTTGTAATTATTCTATGATAACCTTTTTTTTTTTTAAATGAGCTGTTTGGTTGTAATGATGAGTTGCCTAATAAAAGAGAGACCCAGATTCTGGAATTGCAATGCTTGTTCAAATCTGTATTATATTTGGAATGATCTTCACAGGAAAGTTAAACAGGGCATCATTTTTGCTATTTTTATTTTTTAAGGCAAGGAAAAAAAAAATAGATAACAGTCAGGAGCCTCTAACTTGGGACTTTGGCTCACCGACGGCAGTTGTTAGAAGAATAAAGAAATATTTTTTTTCTTATACCTTGCCCATGGCTCTATTTTTTGCATAATTTGGCTGTTGTCGTAGCTGCAACCCCTGTTACTAGCTATAAGAATGGAATCTCAAGGGTAGGGGTGGAAAAACTCACCCAAGATAGATATTTTCAAACCTACCTTTGGGATTCTGTTCCCTTGGCTGTTATCATGGGGTACTGTAGGTCAAGCAATAGCGAAATTTTTTCCCAATTCTTCTATTTAATTAAAGAAAGATTGGAATCTGATGTTAGAGAGAGAGAGAGAGAGAGAGAGATCGATCTTGCTTGAGGTTAAGCATTAGTCACTTTGAGGGAAGGTGAGAGTCATTGGAATATGGAGGTGGAGTTTCATAGTTTGGGTCAATGTAATGCTGCCAAAACATGGTAGATTTTCACTTTGGAGAATTCTACACTAAATATTGGGCCAGGTAGTAAGGTGGTGGAATTTGGTTTCGTGTTTGAAAATCCATTCTGAATTAAAATTTTTTGTTGGTGCTCTTTTTATTCTAAGAAGAAGCTGTCTTGTTTTCTTAATCTGGATCCCTTTTTGTGTCTTTTGCAATAAGGAACTTGAATTTCAATGGCATCTTTTGATTCTACTAAGAGAATCTAGGTTGTAAATAAGCCCTTAGGCATATGGACATAATACCTCCAAGTTTCCTCTATTTTCACTCTTCATTACAAGAAAAGCAATTTTCGGCTATGCTTTTGGGTGACGGTATCTATATTTCTGTCACCAAATATGATATACTGCCACAGAAAAAAATAAGTGTCGCCATAAAATTATTTTGGGTGACGGTTGAACTTATACCGTCACCATATATTATTTATAGAGACGGTAATATTTAAATGTCGCCCTAAATTTATATAATGTGACGGTAAAAAATTATCTGTCACCATTTATAAATAAGGTGATGGTATTTATTTTTCCGTCTCCAAATACAATGTAATACCACGGAAAAAAATAAGTGTCACCATAAAATTATTTTGGGTGACGGTTGAACTTATATTGTCACCATATATTATTTATAAAGACGGTAATATTTAAATGTTGCCCCAAATTTATATAATGTGATGGTAAAAAAATTTCCATCGCCATTTATAAATATTGGGTGGTGGTATTTATTTTTCCGTCTCCAAATATAAAGTAATGCCATGGAACAAAATAAGTGTCACCTTAAAATTATTTTGGGTGACAGTTGTGTTGGGTCCCGATTGACACTGAGAGGGGGGGTGAATCAGTGTGCCAAATATTTTTTCACTTTCCAACTGTACCCCTGATGTGGCAATCACTATTTGCACTTCAATAGCACAGTCTATTGATGCTGCCCAGAGCTGCTATGTATACTACTGACCATTCTTACTGTTGCATGAAACTTACTCACATAACCTGTATTGCTGCCCAGAGCTGTCTCATAAACCTCACACGGTAATCACTGTCACATACATACACAGTCGTATGCACATCCACACTGCACCACCAAGTGGTCAGGTCTACCAGATGTACACACCCATTCTGCAGCCAAGCACTCCAATCCACAATACAAATACGAGCATACACATCCACAACACAAGAAATACGTGCTTCGGCCAGTTGCCTACATGCACGGAGTAATGCCCACTGTCGGGCTCAGTATTTACTCAATACTAATTATGACTGCACCCACAGCCAAGGGAACACATTCCCAGTTTCCACCAATGACATACAATGGCTAGGTCTTCACCCTAGTTTTCTCAGAATGATCTGAGAGGCCGCACCCACGGCAAATAGGTTTAGGTAGTTGTACCTACCAAGGAACACATAGCCCCTGTGTCCAGCACCCACTGAACACCAATAAAATAAAGTTGGGCTTATAACAATGCCCTATAGTGAAGCACTCATACATGCAAATTTCCCCCAAATAGACTACAACTATCACTTAGGCATTTTATCAAACATCTTGCCTACAATGATTTATAATAATGGAAATTTGGCAAAAGTGAGGTTACCTTGGCAAGGAGTAACCGTCGGAGATACAATAATGTCGATCTCCACTTGATGCGGACCACAATCACGTTGTCTCGGTGCCGCCAATGCTTCAACCCCGGTTGGCACTTGAGTTTCTTGAAGCAACTCACAAGAACCAAATTCTAGGTTCTTCTTCTTCTTCTTTCTTTTCTCCTTGTCTTTACTTTCATGGAGTAACAATGGCATTCACATTCACATTCACACACACACAAAGAGAGGAAAAAAACTTCTTCTCTATTTCCCTCTTCTTCTCTTCTCTTCTATTTTCTTTTCTTTTCTCTTGGCAACAACCAATAGAACTTGCTACCTTGGTTTCCAGCAGCTTCCTAAGCCTCTAATGGTGGCTATGGATGAAGTGCAAGAGGATGGAAGTGTTTCATTCAAACATTTAGCCTTCCACGAGTTTCAACTCGTTTTTCCGACCACCTCAGCAACCCCTCTGCCTGATTTCTTCCCTCTGATGTGTAGAGCTCGGAGAGATGAAGAATCTCCAACTTGAATCACCCAAATCCGACTTAAAATGAGGGAGATATGACCTTTTGAAGTTGGAACAATGAGATAGCCTGAAATGGAATCTTCGTACGGGTGGCGTAGGCTACACCGGCGGCGCGCGCAACAGGGGCGAAATCTGACCGTAGATCTCATATAAGAGATCTTATAATCCAAGCCGTCCGATTAAACCAACGGACAACAGATCCAAACCGTTAGATTTGAATCGTGATGACGTCATCATGACGTAGGCGCTGACATCGTCAGAAGTGTTGTCGATCTATGATTGGTTGCTTTTCCGGATTTTAAGGGAGCTTGTCTCCCACTCACAAAAGTGAAAATGCATATTGACCGTTGGATCCGAATCTTCCATGATGGCTTTAATCAGATTTCATGAGATCATTAAGATCGGAATCCTTTTTATACTTTCTATACACGCGCGAAACACAATAACATACCTTGATATAGTGTAGCGCCGGTGCATCAAGAATTATGCATCTAACCAATAAAATCCCACACCCAAGCATCTATCTCGTCCATATCACACCAAAATCTCAGCAGCCTTTGGATGGGCATCAAGCCTACGTGGTCAAATCTTGGCCGTCCATTTCACTTCCCTTTACTCCTCTTTATTACAATCAAGCCCCTGCCTCCATATGTTTCAGTGCTTAAAGACCCCTTGCAACTCAGACCTTCAAAATCTTTAAATTACACAAAAGCCCTTCGAATTTCAAAAATAAAATCCGAAAAATCCACCCAACACCGAGAGCAACTGATGGATTTTCGGTTTGGATTTTCGAACCGACTTTACGGAAACGCTTATAACTTTTTCATACGATATCCGATCGAGATGAAACGAAGTGCGTTGGAATCGTAACTGGATGCTCTACGACTTTTCATAAGACTCAATCATCTGAATCATCCATGTAAAAAGACCAAAATGCCCCTACACCTTTCCAATGACGTATCTTTCTCATACGGAATCGGAATGCGATGAAATCAGAACCGTTGGAAAGATTGTATTTTTGTCGTATTGTTACATGTAGAACGCTTCCTTTAAAAAATTCATCTTCAATGCCGAAACTGCCCTTGACTGCCATAAATGCCGTAACTTCTTCATACGGTATCGGAATGTGACGAAATCAAATGCACTGGACTAGAAAAATTACAATCTATATTTTTCATGAAGAACCGATCTTCCAAAAATGTCATTTTCATTGCCGAAAATGCCCTCGATCGTAAATAGGCCAATTTTGCCAGTTTTGACCCAGAAACCCGCACCACCTATTAATGATGTATTAAACCACTCCATGCATACCAAGCTGCTCTGTTATCTCATCGGTGACACTGGACACTTCCATGTCATCATTTTCATCCACGTCACCCAAACTGGCCACGTCATCACCGCCACGTGGCCGAGTTGCCAACAAGGACAACCATAAAACAACAAGTTTAACTTATACCCTCACCATATATTATTTATAGAGACGGTAGAAAACTAACCGTCACCATTTATTAGTTTAAGACCATGGCTTAAATAAAATTGTCACCAAATATTATTTTTGGAGACGGTAAATATATTTGTCACCCTTTATAAATTTACTATGATGGAAAATTGCCATCGTGAAATATTTGATTATCGAATTCACTTGCTCCATTTGTTTCGGCATAAAATTTTACCCGGGAAATTTTGCTTACATATTGGTAAATTTTCCAATGTTTGTTTTAAGACGGTAATTAAAATATATTGTAAAATTTTACCATAAAATTTTTCAATGTTTGTTTGACATTTATTTTTCATAAAAAAATCATTTACAATAATTACCAAATGCCCTGCATACACCTTTGCAGTTGTTTCTTAGTTTTCTCTTCACTGTGTTGTTACAATTGGCTCATTAATTTTTTTTTTTTAAATTCCATTAATATTTAATCTAATATTTTTGTTGCATTGATTGAACCCAAAGTCCTAATGGTGGTCCAACTTCTAATTTGTAAATTTGAGAACACATGAAAGAATTCGGAAAGGAAAACGAAGACAGAGAGAATGATGAGGATCCAAAACTTTCCTTCATGCTATGGAGGATATCTTTTCCGATCATGATTCCTTGCATATGAAGTTGAGAGAGATGGAAGTTGGGGAAGGAGAGCCTAGTGTTAAATTCAAAAGAAACGTGTAGAGAGCGGTGGTAGTGGTTGAGGAGATGTGGAGATGTAACTGAAGAAATGACAAGGAAGATGAATGGAGCATAATATTCGATCTCAATCAATGCTGGAAAAGAGAAATGGCAAAAACGAAGAGAGAGAGAGGGTACCTTGTCTGTACTTCCATCGCAAAATCCAGGAGAACAACAAACAGAGGAGGAGTTCTGCAGACGGCCAGCTTTGGGAAAACCTCCAAAGCCTAACCTTGATTTCTTTCACAGATTGAGTAGATCGAGCTTCTTTTAGCTCACAGATTCTTCGTCTTTGAAGAAAACACCAAGCAAGTTGATTTTGTCGGGGAGAAGGTCAAAATAAATGTTTTCCGGGTTACTCGATCTGCTCGCTCGATCTACTCAATCTGCAGAAGAAATCAAGGTTAGGCTCTGGAGGTTTCCCCAAAGCCGTCTGCAGAACTCCTCCTCTATTTGTTGTTCTAGATCTCCTGGATTCTACGATTGAAGTATGGACAAGGCACCCTCTCTATCTAAAGTGGAGTCTCTCTATCCCTCTCTCTCTGAACTTTCTCTTCGTTTTTTCCATTTCTCTTTTCCAGCATTGATTGAGATCGAATATTACGCTCCATTCATCTTCTTCGTCATTTCTTCAGTTACATCTCCACATCTCCTTAACCACTACCACCGCTCTCTCACGTTTCTTCTGAATCTAAACACTAGGCTCGATCTTCTTCCCCAACTTTCATCTCTTTCAACTTCATATGCAAGGAATCATGATCGGAAAAGATATCTTCCACAGGATGAAGTAAGTTGTGGATCCTCATCCCTCATCGTTCTCTCTGTCTTATTCGTTTTCCTTTCAGATTTCTTTCATGTGCTCTCAAATTTACAAATTAGAAATTGGACCACTATTAGGACTTTGGGTTCAACCAATGCAACAGAAACATTAGAATAAAGGAAATTAATAAGCCAATTTTCACAACACAATAGTAGTGAAGGGAAAACTGAGAAATAGTTGCAAAGGTGGACGCAACGCATTATTTTAAATGATTTTTCTATAAAAAATGTCAAACTTTCTCATTGAAAAATTTTATGGTAACATTTAACAACATATTTTACCTCCTTAAAACAAAAAATGGGAAAATTTGTCGACATTCCATATAAAATTTTAATTTCGCCATAAAATTATTTTGGGTGACGATTGAACTTATACCGTCACCACATATTATTTATAGAGATGGTAGAAAACTAACCATCACCATTTATTAGTTTAAGATACGGATGTCAATTGGTACGGTTTTTTGTATTCGGTTTGGTTTTGGTACGATATCGAAACTTAATACTAGATACCGATACTGTACCATACCATTAACATTTTTAAGTGTGCAATACCGATATCAAACCGACTCAGTACAATTTTGGTACAGTTCGATTTTGGTATACAAACGGTTTTAATTTAACTCACTTTAAATGGGTTCTGTCCCCCAAAAAATAAAAAAATGAAAAGAATAACTTTGGGTTTCTCCATTTCTGGATTCTGGTTTTGAGTTTTTGACCTTTTGGGCCTTTTGGCTTGTACCCAAATAAATAAAAGTTTTGACGTTTTGGCAGTTTCTCAAGAAGTGTTGGTATTCGGTTTGGTATACCGAATGGTCAATACCAATATCGAATCGAACCAAAAAAGATTATGTTTCTCCATACCAAAATCATACCAAAATTCTTTCAGTTCGATTCAGTAGGTTTTAAATGGTCGATTTCGATATCAGTATCAAATTGACACCCTTAGTTTAAGATCACGGCAAAAATAAAATCGTCACCAAACATTATTTTCGGAGGCGATAAATATATATGTTACCTTTTATAAATTTTCCATGATGGAAAATTACCATCACGGAATATTTGATAATCAAATCACCCAAAAGAGAGGAAATTTAGATTTCGCAGCTTAATTCATGGTGCCGCCTCACTCCCTCCATCTTCCCGCTATTTTCTCTCTCTCTCTCCAAATCTCCCCCTTCTCTCAAACTCTTTCTCATAAGTGATCAGTATACCGTAACCCCTATTCTCTCTCTCTCTCTCTCCAGGTCTCCCTCTTTCTCTCAAACTCTTCCTCATAGTGATAACCGTTATCTCCATTCCCTCTCCCCTCTCTCTCTCTCCAGATCTCCCTCCTGCTCTCAAATCAATAGATTAGATTGCATTGACATCTAACATGAAAAATGAAGATAATAATACAAAAGAATTAATCAAGGGCTGAGACTATGATTATTAAAGAGGTTTAGTTTACAACAAAGCTTGGGTGAAAATTGCAGCTAAACTTATTTAGTTTTTGGCAGGGTCTATAGGGTGATGGGGTTTAAGGAGATAAGGAGAAAAGGTGTTTTGACAAGAAAATGTTGGAACTTGTAACAACCCAAGGGATGCCTTTCTTTCTCTGGTTAAAAGAGAACAATTTCCATGGGTTCATTTCTCATAAAACTTAGGTTGAAACCCTCTCATTTATCTACAAATGCTTGTTTCCTTCTTATTACAAATCCCAAAAAGTCCACATGTACCATAAATATCTCATTGGCTAGTGATTGCAAACCAACATTAACCAATTCTTTCTTTTGTTCATCCCATTCTTTTTTCTCTATATTTCCATTAGAATCAAGAACCTCAATGGCAATGTTAGAACCATTTGAAGTGGAATAAGTATAGTACTGCCCTCCATAGCCATAATTTGTAAAGGTGATACCATAATTTGTTAATATTAGATAAATTTCCAATTCATCATTCCCTCCAAGATTTATGTTTGGCATGAAAGTATTGGAGGGATGCGATCAAAACTCTGCCAAAGAACTAATGATCCATTTGGATCCTTAAGGGTTTTAACTAAGACTGTCAACTAAGATATTAAATCTTACATGTACTTTATGAAGAGAGATTTGATGGGTATGGTGGGTGCCAAACAAGAAACCTGATGACCTCTACTTCTTGTTTTGATAGGATTAGTTGATCACAAAGAATCACTTTTTAAGAACATAATTTATCGGCTCAAAAGAAATTCCTATATATTCTGTTATTATTACAGCCAGCCTTCAGCCTCTCACCACTATCAGAACCTTGCACCAAAGGCAGTGGTAGTACTCCTTATCTTCTTCAAAAAGATAAGGTGAAGTACTCCGAACTTATCCTCTATAGTAAAAATTTCTACGACAAGGACTACAAACTTTTAGCAGAGCTTCTTATCCTTTCTCCATTTATGCTTCATGGATCTGTTGATGGTATATATATCCTGGTCCCCATTCGACCAGGCTCTCTTTTCTTTTCTATATTTATAGAAGTATGGGGCCTCTGAGAGAAATGCATGATAGTGATAAGAGGTAGTAGCAAGAAATTGAAGAAATTTCTTAATGCTTTAGGTAAGAGAACACCCATGTCCAAGGAAAAACAAATTAAGAAAGGTTATTGCTTCAGTTCGCATTCATTCAAACACTATATATACCAACTATATTGATGGCCTAGCTTATAGTGGCATTCATAAAAGTTGTCAAACCACACATCAAGATAGGTATTGGTATTTCTTTCAATCTTTGTACTCAGTATTGCCTCTGAATCCTATCAATATAAGTTGTTATCTATCAAAAGAAAATGGTGGATGTGCTCTGGAGATAGTGGAACTGTCAACTATATGTTTGACTGCTACCACAGGAGAGAGAGCTGAGAAGAGTTTTGCAGTTCAAAGAACCAGAATGAAGTATGCCAAACTTGCTTCACATTCTGTTTCTATTGGGTGACATCTATACTCCAAGGCACTAGGAATTGCAAAATCATGTGCCCTTGGGAAACTGCATTCCTTGTTAGTATTCAATATTGAACATTACACTCTACAAGAAAAACAATTTTCGGCTATGGTAAAAAAGTGTCTCAAAAAATATATATCCGTTGCTAAAAATGTAACTTATGGTGACGGTAAAACAGTCGTAGCAAATATTACTTATGGTGATAGATTAATCCGTCATCTAAAATGTAATAAAAGGCGTCTCCCAAAAATGAGTTATGGAGAAGGAAAAAAAGAAACCGTTGCTAAAAATGTAACTTACAGTGACGGTAAAAAATAAGTATCACCTAAAATGCACATCTCTACAGTAGCCCTTTTACTGTAGCCCATTTTCGGCTACGGCATTATGGGCTATGGAACGGCAATGGATAAAATTTCCATCACCTTTATTTTTGGTGACGAATATATATTTTCGGAGACACTTTTTTACCATAGCCGAAAATTGCTTTTCTTGTAGTGCTGGTTGAATATTTGTGGCTTGGCTTTGGTTTCTGAAGTCTAATATGTAGAGATTATTGTATCTGGCTGCAATTACATTTCATTATAATTGGTTGTCTCATAATACTTATATTTTTCAGTATGTTAAACCTAATCCTTGATCTATTGTATATTCTATTTCTAAATCGACCTATGACCTTAAAACTTGTAACCCACCCAATCCTTTTCCTTCTTAAAACGTTGAGTATGTCTTGGCATTATAGGACTTTATGAGATTATCATATGTGGATCAACCTAGTCTTATGTGATGGCAACTTTGATCTCTTGATAGGTGAGGCATGATAAGTCTTGATATTGCTTGCATTATAAAAATTATATGAATGTTATCTTTGATGTGCATAGGCAAGTTAATTAAGTCAAGTTTATAAAGTAAATATTGATATATGAGAAAAACAAAACCCGAAAGGCAGCGCGGTCTTACGTCTTGACACAAAGAGGGTGAAATGATTGCCCTATCCCTGTTAATATTTCTGCACTCACTCCCATTAGCCCCAAGTTAGGGTAGGGTCCGCACTGACTTTCAGGGAACCCTATCCCTTGATATATATATATATATATTATCTTTTTATTTTTCATAAAAAAAAAAAAAAAAAAAAAAGAAGAAGAAGAAGAAGAAGAAGACAAGAGTTACCCATTCTGCAGGTGAGAGATAGTTTCACTATAACGATATATACTCAAATAAAAGTGATTTTTATTGCCTCTTGGCCATTTGGATCTCTCACTTATTAATGATCTCTCATTTATCAAAGCGAGCCTTAAGAGTTGAGTCACACTCACACATGAAACTGTCGAATGTGTAGAGAACATCCCTCATGCAACGGAGCAAAAGACCTGAGCTTTAATGTCCACATGCATGGCCCCTATTGTCACAACCTTGGTTTCTTCATCTTCCTTCACATATTACGGATCACCTATACTATTTTTCCTTCCTCCGAATCAGCTATCACTAAAAATAATCTAATTATATAAATATAAATCTAGTCAATCATGTCAATGGTAAACACGGACATCACAAACTTAAAACATAACAAAATCTTAAGAAATAGGTGGGGTTGAGCTGTGTCACGCTCTCATTATGACTGGAGATGCCCCCACTGCCCAGGGATTTAGGGCCTGTTTGGTATCGTTTCTGTTCCAGAAACGCTGTTTCGTTTCAAAAACGAAAATTTCAGTTTCTGTGTCAAAACACAGTTTTTAAACGAAAAAATGGTGTTTTAAAATTTCAGATTTTTATCGGGAAATTTTTTTATTTTTTTTTGTAAAATGGAACGAAACTGGGAAGACGGAACTCCATTTTGGAGTTCTGTCAAATCTCGTTTTTTCAGTTTTTTTTTCACTTTTTGTTCCAAAAAAACAGAAACGGACCGTAAGTGCACCAAACAGAAGATTCCGTTTTTTCGTTCCAATAGAACGAAAAAACTCCAGAAACGTTTTTTTAGAATGATACCAAACGGGCCCTTAGTTTTCGGTGTCATTATGGATACGATTCGAAAAACGTTTCTGACATTTTTTTCATTTTATAAGAAAAAAAAAATCTTTTGTTTAATTGTTTCAGTTTTTCTGAAACGAATCAAGTAAAAAAAAAAAAATCCAGAAACGAGAAATACTGGAACATGGTAAAACATTTGAGTTTTGTTCTAAGAAGAAAATTTTGACACAAAAACAAAAAATTCTAATTTTGACACGAAACATTGTTTCTGGAACAGAATGACTACCAAACACAGCCTTAGAAAAATGAATTTAATATCATTTTTATACATTAAAAAAAAAATGGACATTACCAAAGGTTATCTCCAAAAACATGACCAAACTTCATTTCTTTTTCACAAGATATGTTTGTTAATCATAAGATGCATATACATAACTTTCTAATAAACTTTTGTATAAAATAAAAATAATATTTTGATTCATCAATTTTGAAACTATATAAAATTTCAACTCATAAAGCTGATATAATTCAAATTTAGAAAAATAATTTTTTAAGAAAGAGTAATAGTTTATGCGGCAAGTGTGATTTTAGCATGTAACAAGAAAAATATATTTCTATGAAAAGAAAAAGGGTAAATAGCATTTACCTCTCCTGAACCATGGCGAAATATTACCTTTACTCTACACTTTTCTTAAAATATCATTCACCTCCCAAACAATTAAAAGATTTTATGACTCCAACCAATAGAAATCACGGTTATGTCTGTTTTTATTTTTAATTTTTATAATGCCCAAAATACCCCTATTTGTGAAATGCCCAAGAGACCAATGATGAAAACCTCATTCTTCTCCCCTTCCCTTCCCCTCCGTCGCTGAAACACTTTTGGTTTGGAAAATTTGTCTCTGAACCGACGGAGAAGGAGAAGAAGCTCGAAGCATCCAATCCTTCATCGACTCTCCCACCTGCGATGGCCTCTTCAGATACCATCTCAGTGGAACCAACATCCTCATATTCTTTTTTCGGGTTAGGAGATTGGGATTCTTCAGTATTTTCAGTTTCTGAACTACTCTCAGAGGAGAAGCATTCTAAAAGTTGTTTTCCCTCTCCTATATCAAACCCTTGCTCTTTGTTGAGGTAATCCTCAATTCGTGGATTGGGTTTGTAACGAAGAAACTGAGGCCGTGGGGAGAGGTAGTTTGTTTTTGGGCCAAAGGAGCCTAAACAGGGGACGGTCAAAGAGAAGGCTTAACCTCTGACCCCAGATCTGCGTTATTGCATCTGGACTGCACAATTCTAGTCTCCGCAAAAACGACAGGAACTGGAGACACCAAAGGGTCTCTGTGGTTACCTCAGAATTGACAAATTCTGATTTAGGGTTGGCATCGTTCAAAGGGGTCTCTGGGATCACCTCAGAATTGACAAATTCTGTTTAGGGTTGGCATCGCTCTTCAAAACGACAGGAGCTGGAGACACCAAAGTCGCATCTGATTTTTTGGGGCTTTCTGGGTGAACTGGGTGAACCTTATTAGAATTGAAAATCGTTTCTAACTTCAAACTGACCTCTTCAGCTATGTCAGAAGGATTAATAGCCGTGAAGGGAGATCTTCCAGCAGAAAAATGAAGTTCTGACAACTTCATTCCTCTCTATTAACACTTCTTTTCTCGGTGATGGATTGATTTAAGCAGTAGAAATCGTAGGAGCCATGAAACTCTTCGTTCCCGTTGATCAAGTTGATATTTCATCAGGGAGGAGAATGCTATTTACCCAAAAAAAAATGAAAAGAGAAAAACAAAAAGAAGAGAAAAAAATATTTTGGCTTCGCCCGGGTTCGAACCGGAGACCTTCAGTGTGTTAGACTGACGTGATAACCAACTACACCACGAAACCATTTATGATATCAGACCTGGAATTTAATAATTGAAACTATACTCGTGTAAAACCCTGAATCCCTACCCCCTACTGCTCTCTTCCTCCTGGTCCTGAAGTCAGGAGCAACATGGCATATATTGTGCCTAGGAGGGCACCCTCCGCTAGTCGAATCTTTTTGCCCTTCTTCGTCGTTTCGTCATGCCTTGTCTCTCTCTCTCTCCAAATCTTTTCTATTAGAAGAGCTTAGGCTATGTTTGGTAGCCATGAGAAGAAAGAAAAGTGTACATTTTTCCTTGGATTAAGATTTTTTTTTTTTGCACTTGAAATGTCTTTCACCCAAGAGAAGTTTTCTCTTGGAGATTGTGAAATTTTGTTTTATTCCCCCAAAAGTTTTCTTGCCAAAAACATGAGAAAATATGAAAACATAATAAAAAAAAAAAATGAATGATTACACAGTGATTTCCTATGTGCCTATCTCTCTCTTAAAATTCAATTTTTTTTTAATTTTCTTTTTTTCTCTTGGTAACCAAATATACATACTCTTTTT
>NC_056564.1:22194360-22213673 GCF_013358625.1 Macadamia integrifolia
AGAAGAAGAAGAAAGAAAGAGAAGATTTCTTCCATTGGGTTACTTAGGCATTCAGCCCTTACCTCTGATCTTTGGACTTCACATGTTGGGTTTCACTAGTTGGAACACATTGATCAATTCCCTAAACCAAAATAACAATTGCAACCAAGGAACTAACCCTTCATTATCAGTGTGTTTCAACAACACCAGATGACCAGAACTGCTACCAGTATTTCTTGGCTTATCAACAAAAGACCTGAATAGGTTTGAGAGTGGCAGAGAGATGGTGTCATACTCAATAACACTTACTAACTAGGTATGTGAATGTATGAATAAGTTGATAAAATTAAAAGAATACTGGAATATAAACTCTTTACCCACTGCTATAAAACACTATAACAGTAACAATTAATCCACTTTAAGGTTACAAAGAGGGGCAAAGCTGGGAAAACAAAGTATAAATCTTTCATCAATGACCACAAATTCTTGCAACCATTGGATAATTAGAACACTTTATGCTTACACCAACCTGGTTTAGACTTTCTAGAAACTAACAAGACATGTACACAGTGCTTTAGAATGATTTGATAGAGAATGCTGCATTAGTAGTTGCTTCTTGGCTTGTTTAGTGTTAAACAAGTACTCTAAAATCACATTTAATAATTGGGGACAAAATGTTGTGCAGAACTGAGAAACTCACTGACTCAAAGAACTTCATGATTGACCTCCAAACGAGCAGTATTATTAGATGGAGAACTTGAGGTTTCAATGACCTAATGTAGGAGTCCATTCCTATATCAAAAAAGAAATGAACCTTGAAGTTTATCCAGGTCTATAGCTTAATATCTTCTGTTAATGCATAAATTTTTTAGTCCCATACTTCAACACACATCATTTTTGGCCTTTCTTAGTCCAATTAGAACCTTGAAGTTGCTTGTTTCTCGCCGGTGCACAGATTGGGCCTTCAGCTAAATGACCAAACCATCTCAGACTCTGCCGCATCTAATCCCCCCAAGTTCCATCAGATATATTTGTTTTAATTTATTCTTCCCAGACTTGCTACTCATGCATTTCAACATTCTGATCTTGGCTAACATTTACCATGGAAATCTTCTTTCTTGATAGATGAAGTTATTAGTTCTTGAGTTGTATCTTATACAATCCAATTCAGCAATTAATCTCTAGAAAGATACTGACCATATGTATTAAAAGCGAAAAATAGAAGATAAAAATTTGCAATATGAAATATAGAAAAATGAGCCACCAATGAGCATAAGACTTTATTAGAATTTGGATGCTTTAAAAGGACAATGTGAAGCCTCAAAGAGTGAGGTAATTGAGAATGATTTGAAGACAAACTCAATAATTGAAGATGTGACCGTCTATAGGATAGGAAACTAGGAATCATGAAGCCGATACAAGACTTAAGTCAGATTCTAATGGGAGCAAGAAATACATAAAAGTGAAACTATATAATAGAAATAAGAAAATGGCCTAATAAGAGGACAATAGTGTCAGCACCAAGAAGGGCCAATACATGAAATATGAGTCCCAAATGGGCGAGTTAGAATACAGCACCAAAGACATTGTACAATGGCACTATGCAGTTCTGGTTGTACTTGATGTGTCATCTATATCATTTGCCCAATTATCAGCACAACCAAAAACCAGAGAATTGAAATGCTTGGTGACAGCACGGAATGCTAATCAACACAAGTACCAGTTGGGTTTGCATTCTTGACGATCCAAGGATGCTCCATGATCTTTGGAAGTGAAAGCCTTTTTGTGGAGTCCTTCACAAGAAGCTGTACATTTTTCCAGGTATATCACTTCGTCATTCATGGAATAACTAAAAAAAAAAAATGCACATGAATGAACTTACTCGACTGATGAGATTTTTCGCTTCTGCAGACACATGCGGAGTTGGAGGGAAACTCAAGTCAACCTTCACTATCCTGTATACCAAACCAATGCTCTATTCATAAGGCAGCCAACCAAGGAATTCTAATGACCAGATAGAAAGGAAATAAGCATCAAATTGAATCTTTCTCTTACCTTCTGAACGTGTTGGTCTGACTCTCAGCCTCAAATGGAGGGACCCCATAAAGGAACTCATAGCAAAGAACACCCAAAGTCCAGTTATCAACGGCATAATCGTGGGCTTTGTTCTCTACCATTTCTGGAGCTAGATAGTCCAAAGTTCCACACATGGTGTGTCTTTTGCTTCTGGACTGCACAGACCATCCGAAGTCAGCAATTTTGAGTCGACCCTGCATTCATAAAATACGGTTGGATTCCTCAGATAGGTCCATAAAAACATCTAGTTTATTCCATTATTTTTTATGAGTTCAGGTTCAAACATTAAAAAACTGAATCATTCAAGGTATTCTGATTTAGAAAATGCCTATTTCCATTGTTGATAAAGTCCATCAAGGTCCCAAATCCATATGTGTACTAAATAAAGACTAAAGAGGAGCCCATTTATGTACAACACTGAAAACCGCATCTGAAGAATTCAGAAACTTGGTAAATAGACAAACCACTAGAAGAGATAACAAACACCTTGTTCAGCAATTGTAAATTGACCCTGAAGTTTCTCAATATTAAGTTGAATCAAGAGATGGGTGGGATGGATGGCCAGAAAAGGATAACACTGGTTTTCATATAATCAGAATGTATCCCACACAGTTGCAGCTAGTAGAATTCACATAGACACAGGAGCTAGCCCAAAATAACTCCCTCAGTTTAAAAATGATCCAAATTCATTATCTAAACCTCACAACTGGGTATACTACCATTTTGTTCTTTTAGTTTTTTCGAAATGAAGATGCTAATTGATGTCAACAAAAAAAAAAAGTGAAGGAGACACATCTCTGTAGCGCACCTCAAAATCAAGCAATAAGTTCTCTGGCTTGATGTCCCGGTGAATTACATGCTTGTCATGGCAGTAGGCCAATGCCCGTGTGAGGCTTGCAATGTACTGCAATGCAAAAGGAACAGAATAGAAAACCCTAGAACAATTTAAGTATAAGAACAAGAATCATAAAAAAAGAAAAATTAACATAAGGGAAGAACTCTTACAGTGGCGGCATGCTTTTCTGAGAGGTGGCCGGACTTCCTAAGCTCCCCATAAAGCTCCCCCCTATGAGCATACTCAAGAATCAAGAATATGCGTTCATCGTCGTGAAACCAACCAAAGAGACGAAGAACATTGGGGTGGCTGAGACTACTCTGTATCTCCATTTCTCGCCGCAGCTGGTTGTGAAGACGGTACTTTTCAATCTGCTCTTTGAATATAACTTTGAGGGCTACTATGTATTTGCTCTATACAAACGGAATGAACAACACAAAGACAAGGTGATTGAGAGAATTAAAATTGAAATTCTAATTTGAATTCTAGGTTTACCTTCTTCTCTCTGGCGAGGTATACTCTCCCAAACTTTCCTTTCCCAAGAGGCTTACCAATATCGAAATCTTGCAGAGACCATTTTCCTGAAGGCTGTTGTTCTACCATCTTCCGATTGGGTTCCTGAATTTGGGAAACCATATGAGGGTTTTGTTGGAGTGATCTGATCTGAAATTCTAATAAATCCATGAAACCATTCAAATTAAAGAAACAGTAGTGTTTGGTGTGATCCCTCTTACCATACTTTCTGATCTGTTCATCTCCTAATCCCCGACTTGCAGAGAAACAGCTTCAAGAGAGAAGAGATCCAAGCAGGTATAAAAAAAAAACCCCATAAACAAATTAGAGGGAGGGAAGTGCCTGAGCGGTTTCGAATTCAAAATGGTCTTTCTTTGACCGGCTGTAGGGGGTTAAATCAGAAAACTCCCGCCTCATCCGGTTGTTACATTTTTTCTCTTTTCTTATTACTCCACCTGTGATGACAAGTGAGAGGTCAGACGCAGAGACGACCTGTGTCTTTGTGTCTATGCGTGGGTGTTGAGTCCATTACACGAAGTCACGAAGGCGCCAAGTATCAATGGAGGTGAAAGTCCATAGATATTAAATTTGGATTCGTGGATTATTGGGATGATTTAATGATTCGATTAAAATATCAGTAAAAAATACGGAGATAATAAAATTCGAGTTTGGATTTATATTCTAGAATTATTCGTTTACAAAAATAAAAAATGAACAAAAAAATTATATATTATTTTTAATTTTTGTGATACTTGTTTTATATTATCCATCAATTATTATAATTATTATATGTACATAACATACAAATAATATAAAAATTAAAATTTTAAATTTTAAAAATAAAAATATTATATTTATTTATTTTTTTATATAAACTCATCTCCTATTATTCAAATAATTGAATCCGATAAAAAGAGACTAAGAGGGGAGACTGAGCACAAATTCAACTAGACCCGTGTCACCCATCATGCATGTTCACCTTAAGGACTAGAAAGAGTAACGACTGTAAAACTTAGTCAAATCAAAATGAGGTGAGAAATATTTTTTTTTATAGAAATGTGAGAAAATTACTTAATAAATAACCACACTATGTTCTAAAGGTTTATTGAATTATTCAAAATAAAGTTTTTGTTTTTTACATAGAATAAAATTATGTTATAATTTGGATAGAATTCGGTTGGATCGAATTATTCGTGAAGTTTAAAAAAAATTATAAAATTTAAGAATTTTTTATTTGGTCAGATTTACGGATAGAATTATTCGTAAAATTCTATTGGATAGAATTATTCGATAATAGAAACAACTTCTTGACACGTTCACCATCTTCGATTTCTCTTTTATTACTTCTAAAGAGTTTCAGAATCACGTAGAATCAAATCCCATGAACAAAATTCACGAACAAGGAAATAAATAGTAGTTTTCAAATTAATCTTTGCTCTGGTTCTTCTTGTTCTTCGATTTTATTTTTCGAATTTTGTGTTTGAACTCTTTTTCTCTGATTGGGGTAGTAGATGAATTTGATGGATATTGGTTAAAGAATAGTATTCTAAGATCATGGGTTCTTACAGGAAAGCAAAGCTTGCTGTTGATTCATTCCGGCGCTTCGTTTCGAGGATAGTAAGCCGAGCTCCCACTGGAGAAGCAAGTCAGGGAGTCGAGCACCAATCGCATTCTTCAATTTCTGGTACGAACAACACTGGGAGTTTTGGGCTTTCTGGTTCATCCTTGATTTCTTCGAGAACAATTTCCCAGATTGGAGGGTAACAGAATCATCTTCCCTTGCTTGGTGTTGGGGAAAGATTTTATTACCTGGATCGGTATCGGGTTCAGCATTTCAGAGCCAAAGGCCCTAAGCGATGGTACCAGAACCCTCGGAACGTGATCGTGGTTGTTCTTGCTGGTTCTGGTGTGCTGATTACCGTTTACTATGGGAATTTGGAGACAGTTCCCTATACAAAGCGCAAACATTTCGTACTTTTGTCGAAGAAGACCGAGAAACAGCTTGGAGAAGCTCAATTTCAGCAGTTGAAAGCTGCTTTCAAGGGAAAGATCCTTCCTGCTATACACCCTGAGAGTATTCGTGTGAAGTTGATAGCGAGAGACATAATTGAAGGTCTGCAAAGAGGGTTAAGCCATGAACAAGCATGGAGCGATCTTAGGTATTCATCAGAAACCACGGAAACCATTGGGGTGTCCGAAGATAGCATCAATGACACTTTGATGGCGTTGCATGCCGGCCCAGAAGGGAAGATAGGAGTAGTTTGGAGCCCTGAAGATGAGATTCTTGACGACAAGTGGGTTGAACAGAACAGGAAGGAACAGAACCGAAAGAAGAGTCACGAATGGGGTTCACAACCTACAACGAATCATTTGGAAGGATATAGTTGGGAGGTGATTGTGGTGAATGATCCTATTGTGAATGCCTTCTGCCTTCCAGGCGGGAAGATTGTTGTTTTTACAGGGTTGCTTGACCATTTCAGGGCTGATGCAGAGATTGCTACTGTACTTGGGCATGAGGTATATCTTAAAGCGGTAATTCCAAGATTGTCAGAATCATTATATATATATATATATTTTTTTTTTTTTTTTTCCTGAAATGAATCGTTTTAATCTGTTCAATGTGAATAAGAGATCACTCTGAGCTTGATGTTTTCATTCATTCTTCCTTCAACCAGGTTGGGCATGCCGTGGCTCGACATGTTGCAGAGAACCTGTGGTTTATCGTCCTGCAGCTGGTTCTTGTACAATTCATTGCCATGCCTGATCTTGTTACTGTAACGTCACACCTTCTTCTAAGGCTTCCTTTCTCACGGAGGTATATTATGATTTTCATATTTAAATGCAGATGTGGAATTTTAAATTTATTCTGGTTTATGCTAGCTTTCAAATTGAAAACATTATATATATATAAGAAGGCTGTGGATCAGGTTCTTGTACGAGAACCATTCTCATACGGTCTACCTTAGGTGGATTCCATCTATGTGGATCAGACCCAGATGGTACTCCTACAAGGACCTGATCCGCTCTCATATGAGAACTTGTATCCTTCCAATTTCATAGATATAAGAACTTGGGACATATTGGTCATTTCATCATCATATGTTTAACCCCTCTTTGACTTCGTTTGTGCATTGGTACCTCAAATGTTGGGACCTTAAATCCAGTTACCTTAAATGTTGGCTACCTCAGGTGTAAAGTCCTTAAATTAATATTATTGTGTCATCTATTGCTTTAAAATACCTCATAGGTTGTTATATTCATTAAGAAAGAGCTTTGATTGGATTAGACATTGCATTCATAAGTATGAAATTTATTCTCTTCAAATATTCCTTATGAAATAATATGTTAGAGAAGAGAAGTGGGTGCTTGTTAGAAAAGACTTATGGGAACCCTAGTGGCTGATGGGTAGAAATCTATTACTCATACCTGATTGACACCCCAATATACTTAAGGTATTTGTTATTACACCAATTAAAATCTACAGTTTTGCTTTAATATCTTGCATACTCTTAATGGTGTAACACTGTAACTGAAGTGGGGATGTGTTCAAGAGAGAGAGGGGAACCTAAGACACTTGTTAAAGTTGAGAAAGTGGGAGCTCCAAAACCATTACCTTTTTTAACATAACAATTGTTAAATTGGATGAGCTTGTACATTTAAAATGGGGCAAGCATTTCATGGATTACTCATTCAGAGTAGTTTGGGTGTGCATCTTTCTTGGATATATCAGATGAAGTGGTAAATTTGGCATGTTCTTGAGGTCATGAATGGGCTGAGCTGGGCAGGCGTTGCCTTGGTCTACTTGACTTTTCACCCGAAGTGGGTTGAGTCTTGAGATGAGCGTGCATCGCTTGGCTCACCTTAATCCAGGTGACATATTGGGCTTCGTTTGTCCAAAACTCTCCAAGAGTCAACAATCTCTTCAGTCATTTATGTGCCTGCACATAGATGGGCATAGTGTTTTTCGTGAACTGAGCCAACCGCAGCTTGTATGTTGTATCAGACCTATAAGATTAACTGACTCAGGTTTTACTGAAATGACTAGGCTCATTGACAGTGTTTGTTCTCCTTATGAGGTAATTATTATTAGTGTAACACCTACTGACATATGTGTATAGTCTTGACATTAGCTTCCTCGTAGTTTTAATGGAAACAAAACTGGGAAGAATTCACAAAGGATTCTGATGTTGTTTCTGATGAAATTTCACATGCAAATAATAAACAGTTTCTCCTATAACTGTACATTATGGCATGTTTGAAGCTTCTCTTCCAAAATTGAAACAGTATCAAATACAGGAAATCAGTGCTAATAATGTAGAAGAGAGAAAAAGAGAAGTGTCTAAAGCTAGGAGAAGAGAACTGTTGTCATGGATGGGCAGAATATATTGATAGGGGGAGGGTTTGCTGCTAGGCTGTGTGATTCCTGCACCAGCGTGGGGACCAGTGAGGGGGCACATTGGGGCATTCAACAAGAGGGGCAGGGTGTTCATTTCACCCCTCGTGTGCGTGGCCACAGAACGACGCTGCTGAGCAGCGTTCTTTTCTTATATTTATATCAGTGAAATAATCAGGGACTAGTACACCCCTGATATAACAACTATTATACATAAGCCCTTAACCTAACAACTGAATACCCAAAATACCCTCTGTTATACTAAATAGAATAAATACAATCTTAACAATTATGATTTAATGCAAGAATTTCAGACCGAGTACTTAAACAAATGAAACTTGGAGATCTTGTGTTAGGGAACCATGATTGTTCCCCTGATTTGGAAATCCTTTCTCTGCCCTGTAAGGGTCAAGGTCCTTAGTCAAAAGTTCAAGGTTAAGTAGAAGCTTTCTTCAAGACCTTGGGAATATATTTGTTATTATCCCATTGTTATCCAGTTCATGAGCCATTGGTGGTGAATAGGATCAGGGCCTTTTATTAATCTATCACTGATCTTTAATTTGCTCATACTTTTTACCAGAATGGAGATGGAAGCAGATTACATTGGACTATTATTGATGGCTTCAGCTGGATATGACCCCCGGGTTGCACCCAAAGTGTATGAGAAGTTGGGTCGGATCGCAGGCAATTCGGCATGGAGAGATTATCTATCCACTCATCCATCTGGAAAGAAGAGAGCAGAGTTGCTTAGGCAAGCCAAAGTCATGGAAGAAGCCCTTGAACTATATAGGGAAGCAATAGCAGGCCGTTGGATCGAATGATTTCTATGAAGAACAGCGACTCAATTTGTGGTTAAGGTCTCGATGTCATGGAAGAAGCTGAACATGGTTCTTTCTTGGCATTGCTCTTTGTTAAACAGATGCTCGCCTCTGAAAGAACCAAATTCATATACCGAGGAACCTGTTTGAGTAGTTGTGAATTTTGTGAATTCAAGGACATGGACTTGGTATGTCTTTGGATTCTTAAAAGTTGAATTGTGTTCTCACTTTAACCAAGCCTGTAATAACTCTTGTTTAAAAAAATGTTTAATGTTGAAACCTCTACTACCTAGGTTATTTTTTGGGTCTATTTGACAAATATGTCACTTGGAACTAGTGATGGAATTGTGTTTATTGAGCCTGTGCAAAGATCATTTAATTAGGATATTATCTCTAGGATTGAAAGGATGGATCCATGGAGATCTTCTACTGGAGGAAGCATACAAGTCCCTGATTACATGACTGAAGGATAGCTTGCTACACAATCCTACCCATAATTAGTGCATTCTTGAATCATTTGCTCAAGTTGAAATTGTGTATCATACAGTCTGAATTCCTAATATAGGCAGCTCAGCTTGACCCTCACTTCGCGGAGATGCAATGATTAGGTCACAATGGAGGAATTTTACCATTTATGTAATTTTTTTTAATAAAAAGTATAGGGAGAGATCTGATCTATCTAATCTAACAGCCAATAGATGCTAGCATTCCTAATACCTATGTAACCCACTAGCATTCCTATCTTTTTCCCTAAGTTATTACTAGAGTAGAGATTTTGTGGTCTACACATTCGAGGTTTAAATTGCATAAAAATCTTTTGCGACAATGAGGATTCAACAGTTGAGGGGTATGCCAGAGGCCTTTTCAACTGTTGGATCTTCATCATCACTCACCGCTCACTGTGGAGGATTTGAACCCATCTAAATTTGAGACTGGCAAAAAAGGGCACATAGACCAACAAAGGGTTTCCCATTACATGGGATGTTAAATAATTGAATTTGAGATTAAAATTTAATACATGATTAATTCATAAAATTTTCTTCATATGTAAAAGTTAGAATTTTGAGTACTAGATATGATGACATGGCAAGTTAAATAAATAAACAGTTGAAAATACAAGAAAAAAAATCTCATTTAATGCGGAGATCAAAAATAGGTACACGTTTTGCGGGACTGGGAGGATTCAGTAAACACTTCTTCCTAAAATATGAGGTCAAGTTCCCAGCACCACAGTTGACCGTGGCAATTATCCTCATTTTCTGTCATGTTTGTTCTGGTTGGTGCTTAAATTGTTTTACATGTTAACTTCATAATCTGGCTATGAGCTGATTTCCAGTAGTCAATTTTTTTATGAAGAATTTGTGACTGTTCTATAAACAAGTGGAAGTACAAAAGAATTTTTTAAAAGTTGCCGAACATTTCCAAGTCAAATTTACACAACCAAACCACACAGGATGACAGGATTTCTTGTTTCTTTCCGCAGTCACTTCTAAAGAGAGATGAAGAAAAACCTGCTAGCTCTAAAATGGAGCAGAAGCAGTTTGATGAGGTGTGAGGCAAGCTTGATGGTTATACTACAATTTTATATATTAATCAGTTGATTGAAATAATTTTGAACTACAATTTCAGTCATATAAGACATTTAATTAGAACCAAACTCTTGATTCCATTGTTCAAGCTCTTCCCACTTGCTTTTCTGAAGGCTGGGTCTAATGACTGTCATTGCTTTCTGAAAATCACTGTACCTCAATGGTCGCACCTGGTAAAACATGTATCAGCACACACATCAACAAACATTTGAAATGGAACCAACATACATATAACTATCAAACATTTGACCATCAAGGAGGAGCCAGATCAAGTGTAGATATTGAAAACAAGTTTGCCTCCTTCCAAGGGCTATACAGGTTCCAGACTATGGTACAGATTTCATACAATTAGCAAAAAAAAAAAATGCATAAGATCAAGCAGGATCATATTGGGAAGTCATCTTTGGTGATAAACCATAACAGAATCTAGAACAGAGAAATATGAGCAAAGCTGAAATTTTAGCACCCTAGTCCTTGTAGCATAAAGCATACACTAGACATAGTGAGAATATATAAGGATTTGCCCCCTTTGAACCATAGCAACAAACTGAAGCCGCTCACCTATACAATGTACATACACATCAAGTTTACTAGAATTTCTATAGTAGATTTTGTTGAATCTTAATTATCAGAAAAAGAAAAAGCTTCAACATGTGTACTTGCCAGTAAGTCAACCATGTAGAAGACACTGCAGAAACAGTAAAGAAGTAACATAATAATGATCATTTTGTATAAAGTAGCACTGGACCAAAGTAGAAAAAGGATTTTCTCTTTTGGGGTAAGAGAAAGAAATAGTTTCAGCAGTCTTGGATACAAATATCTTAAAATATACACTGATTGCTTTCTATAACATTATAATTTATAAAAAACAATCTATCCTGAGCATGTAATAACACACGGAAGCTTGTTAAGGCACAGATATTTCATAACCACTCATTTTGCCAAGCTAAAATTGATGCTTTCAAGCATGAAATAATTTCCAACCATTTCTCATAAACTACCTGATTTGCCTTGACAGTGAGAATGCTTGGGCCAAGTTCTCTAATGGGCATCATTGCAGCTTCTTCACACAATGCTCGTAGATCACTTCCAGAATATCCTGTGCATTTGAAAAATGAGTCCTGACTTTGACAAGATGGTAGTTATTTCAAAATGTACGGATGAGGAAGTGTGCTACCTTCTGTTTCCGTTACAAGCCTTTCCAAATCTCCACCTGTAAGAAAAAAGTAGATACAAAAACTATAATTTAGACATATTCCATTTCCTCCCTCTTATTTGACTTCTCCACTTATCCTACCATGATGTAGTTGTTACTTTTATCTTCAGGACATGGTTATGATAATTTTTCATGAATGCTATCTCATCAGAGATAAGATGGGAAGTTTTATTATCAGCCCAACTCGTGTATACCATATCTAGGTGTGTTCTGTGTTGAAAATACAATAAAAAAAATTGTTACTTTTGTTATCTGTATAATTTTTGTAACCTACCTATATACTTAAAATACCATTGTCTCTAGCACCAAACATCAATACATACAACAGCATTGAGCAGCCTCCCCTTTCTTCTCCTGTTACCTTTTCTCTTATATTTACCTATTGCTTCAGTCTTCTCTAACCAACATGGTACTAGAGCTCTCAACCCAACCAACAGTGTACTAGGCTCTCAAACCAACAAGATCTTTTTCTAACAACTTGAATTTGAGAATAAGAAACTTCCCTCACCAGCATATAGCTAATGGAGTCAGTTATAAGGCAAAGACATCATACTAGCATCGTAAGATTATGGATTGGCAGCTCCAAAATGAGGAGTCATTTGAACAAAAAATTATCCGATTCGGGTATGTACTAGACTATCAGAGAATTTCTCTTTCGAAAATGCAATAATTTTTCTTCAAAACCCATATGAATTATGGGGTAGGTTGATGTAGATAAGTCACTTCGGCTTATTTTATTGCAAATAAGCCTTGGGTTGTGTTATGTAAGTATTGGGCCTTTAATCCCATGGGTTTTCTTTAAAACGGGCCATTTTAATGGGCCTAAAATATGGGTAGAAGGTAGGAAAACGGGATTTAAGTCATTAGTTTAATTAATTGCTATTTAATTCAATAAAGGCTCATTAGGCCATTAGTTGGTTGTAAAGTCCTATATGGACTATTAGTTAGTTAGTCTTACTCCATGGTGGAGTCATAAAGTCAAGTCTTAGTCCTATTTTGAATTCCTAGTTGTAGTAGGAGTGTCTAGTCCTCTTTGGAAACTAGCTCCTAGTCTTAGTATAATTGTAAACTTCCCCTCTATAAATAGAGGAGCCTATGTACTCATAATGGGAGATTTGAATGAATGAATTATTGAGTGATTACTCTTTAACTAAAAAAACTGTTATTAAGAGGTAAGATGTCTAAACCTTTGAGGGGTGTGATACCCAAAACCTGAGGGGTGAGATACCCATTCCTTTATTCTCTTTCACCCTTCTCAATCCTCCATTGATTCTTCTTTTTTTTTTTTTTTTTCTGTTTATTGTTATTAGAAGTTCAGACCTGTTAAAGCATACAAAATCAGAATAAGTCAGCCAAAGAGTTCTTGTTCTTGAAGCCAATTGACCCTCATTGTTGCCCAAGTTTGAGATCTGATCTACAGATCCTTTGGAGGACTGGTTCTATACTCTAAGAAGATCAATCGATCCTCTCTTGAAGGTTATCTGAAGAAGACAATTTGATGTTCCTGCAGAATTCTTCACATTCTCTCTCTTAGGTCTGAAAATCAAGAAAATGTGTAACTCCATAACCAACCGTCAGAATCCTCTCAACTTTGGGGGTTTTTGTACCCTCCCTAGGGACTATCTACGCCCAAGAGTGCAACTCAATCGGACTCTTACAGCCCTGGCCGCACCTCTCTCTCTCCAGCTCTATAACAGGTCTTTCTCTCTCCTATCAGGTTGGGTTTTGGACTGGTTTTGCTCCTATATGAGTATTGTATCATTGGGGGTTTATTTGAAGGTATTATTTCTTTGTTTCTTGCTCCTATTCGTATTGTTTGGGGTTATATACTATTGGGGTAGTTTCTTGTAATTTACTCCTGCATTATAGGTCCTTTCAGATGTGGTATACTCCCACTAAAACCGGCCTCTAGTGGCAAATCCCAAGAAATTTACAGTTCTGGCTAATTGGTAGACTGATTTGCATAGTATATGTGCCACCTGGGTCTGCAATATTCCTCTGGTTTGGTGTCTAGTCGCTGCATGTTATTATTAGATGTTTGGCACCTAATTCTCTGTCGCTAATAGCTATTCTGTCATAAATATCAGTCAATTACTACTCCAATCTTTCATTCTTTCTTGATTCTGTGATTTGCATCTTGGCTGTAAACTATAATGATGACCTTTTTTCTGGAATGAATATGTTGATGATAATCCTCTCCTATCATTTTACGCCCCAAAATGACTTAAGAAGCAAGGTTGCCTCCAGGCAGCTCAGCCTGGACTGGTGCCTTGGTTGCCTAGGCGTCGCCTTATTTTTTTACCATTCTCCATCACCTTGGGTCGCCTCACACCTTGACAACTATGGGACTCAGAAGTCTACGCCTTTTATAGTGGAAAAATTTAGTAGTATTTGGATTAAAAGTTGATATTTTGAATAAATCCTTGAGATGATATTCATATTCCTTGAGTTAATTTTTTTAGCTTGTATTTGGAATTTGGATGGCTTGGGTAGAGTAGAATGAAAGGTTGAGAAATTGCCTCCATCACTTGGATTAATTGAAGTACCAGCAACAGGCCCATCTTTTTTTTTTTTTTGGGTGAATTAATAAATGCATTAAAAGAAGGGGGAGGGAGAATATATCCACAAAGGGAGATTACAAACCCTAGAAGGGTTACCAAAGTCCAAAAAGACAGCATCCAAGGCCCAGTGGGCTTGAGGAGTGGAAGACGTGTCCAAAACAACACAAAATCCACATGGGCAAAGTAAAAAGAGCCAAAAGCCCAATCCAAAATCAAAAGCCCACATGGGCTGAACAAGAACCCATAAGTCCAAAAGAGGAGGCAGGCAAACAGGGAAAATTGAGGTAGGATTCCACCAAACCTTACCAGCAGGTCTCATCACTTCAGCTTTCCGCCGTCAAGGCGAGAAATGAAGTGCCGGCAGAAAAATCCGGCATGGCGGCGAAGCGCAGGCCTTGCGGAGGGCCACAGCTAAAAGGGAAGCTGGCCTCTCGGAAGAGACAGCCGTGAAGAGGGCGCCGGCCTTACAAAGGGCATCAGCAAGCGGCTGTCGGCCGAGCATGCTAAGAGATCACCGACACAAACGATTCGACCAGAGACGTGGAGAAAGGTCTGCCAGAGATCCGGAAGAGCATGGCGAGTCAGCGGCACAAAGGCACCCTAACAGTGCGGCGACTCAAGGATGAGTTGCCACAAGGCCAGCGAGCGTCGGCTGAGAGGGGGGAGGAGCCAATGAACCGGACTGGGAGCAAGTTGGAGTAGCAATGGACGGCGACAAAGCGATACCCTCAAAGTAGCGGCAGTCCCAGAGGATGCCGACGGAAGAGGAAGCCAACGAACCGAGGAAGAGCAGTGGCAGGCCTAGAGGACGCCGATGGAAGAGGGGCCCAACGAGACCATCGGGAAGGATCCCGGCAAGACCAACACCAGATCTGAGTCAAGGCGGGAGGAAGAGAATGGAGAGATGGCAAGGGGTGGATCACGACTTCCTAGACATGCAAGACCAGAGAAGAAGAAGAAGTAAAGGTTCAAAGGAAGGGGGTGGAGAAGAAGAAGACAGGTTCAAAGGAAGAGGTTGAAGAAGAAAGAAAGGAGAGCAGAGGATGAGGGGAGGGAAAGAGGACGAGAGAAAAAGAAGAAAGGATGGGGAGGGGGGGAACAGCCTGGCGTGAGGCCAGGCTGCTCCAAGTGGCGCACTGTTCTGAGGTTCTCGTGAGCATTAGGTCTGGCGTGGAGCAACTAGTGGATGATCATCATCCAGGCCCATGTTAATGTTTGCTTGGATACAATAATGAAGATTTCCAGTTGGAAGGTGTGCACATAGATTGATATCACATACTGAAATTGCAGTAAGAGTTGATGTGTTTAGTGTAACATCAAATGTTATTCTTTTGGTGTGTATACCTACCACATACTTCTGTTCAGTTGCAAGCACAGCCAAAGTGTGACAAGATGTCAGAAGGAAACCCAATAACTATCATTTCTATTATTGCTAACCCATCACAAATTTTCTGTATATCAAAATCTCTAAGCCACTTACCTAGAAAAGGTAACTCATCAACCTTTATAGTTTATGGACATAGTCGAAGATCAACCCACTCCTTACAACATCATGCATGCTACCTTTTAGACTCAACTGAATGATATTTCTATTACTTGTCCTTACAGTTCCCCTAGAATTACATTAAAACTTTTAAAATCCACCTGAATGAACTCCCATGAACACAAGGAAGTATGTGAAGAGACAAGAAAGCATGCTTTTGGTTACCTTCTTTCTAACAGTGGACTATATCACCAACATCCCACAACATTACAGATCGCAAGGAAGGATAAGTGGCAACACAACTTCAGAAGATGTGACATCCTACACCTCAATGCTCTGGATGTTAACATCACCAACACTGATCAATTCACCCTGATTGAGATAAGAGTAATTGATTCAATTGCACTTCCATGGCTGGACCAGTTTGACTCAGTTTGGAGACCCAGATCACAAAGAATAAGGTCCAAACCTGGCTTTTGATTCATCAGGGATAGCTAGTGAATTTACATTTATTATTTGGGGTTATTTCTGTACTTTGAATTTTATTTTATTTTTATTAGAATAAGCTGCTGTCGATATAAAGAGATTTGAGTTAGTTTCAAAGTATACTTCAGTTTACATATGGTTAGGGGTTAGTTTTTAGTTATTTATGTACAAGCGTATCAATTGAATTACAGGGTTGAATGAGCGTTATTTGAGTTTTTGCTGGTTGCTGCAAGAACCAAAAGACTGGTCGACTGAAGATTTCCTCTTCCACCCGAACTTGATTCCCTTCGACTAACCATTCTTCCTCACAGGTCTCATTTACTCTATACTTCTTTCCTTTGTTCTTCTATTTTGTTCCTTGTTCTTCTTCCTTTTATTTCCTTCGCCTTGCTGTTAATGGTACTACTGGGTTGAAAAGAGATTGCTAACATTTCATCAAATCAACTCAAATCAACCTGAAATTTTGGAATATGGTTCTCTCCTATTGGGAGACGTTCACTATAAAGTTTGGGGCTGAACAGAGCTGGGGTTTGGGAGATCTGAACCCATCTTCAAAGCTGGTACTGTTCACTCCACCCCAAAACACTTTCAGAGAATTATTATTATTTTATTGGTTGATGGTTTAATCGGCTGTGTTATATTCAACAGGTATTAGAATTTCAGGGTTAGTGAATAAGAGATACTTGAAGGAGTTCTGGTCGTGGGTTCTGTTTTATCGTGTAAAAGAAGGTTACTTCCTTTATTTGCACACCAGAACAGTTTCTTCCCGTTATTACTCAAAAGCAATTTGCTTTCATAAATAATTTGTTATACCCCTATCTGAAATTCCATATTAATCCTTCCTCTTCTAATTTATTAACTATTCTGTCTGTATTTCTGTTTACTCTCCCACAAGGGTCTTAAGCTTCTCTGAAACTTACGAAATTGCCACAAATCCTTCTAATTTGAGATTTTCATCACTTAAGTGGGCCCAGAGAGACCAAATTTAGGGTTCCATAACCTGGGGTTGCATAAGTAATTCACAGACTGAGCTCGCCTAAAAATATTAAGATGATCATCGTTTGCTTTGCCAAAAAACAACCAAGTCATACATGAACTTGAGATGGCTTACAATTCATCAGATTAATTGGTACTTTAAGAGTCCCAGAATCTGAAAGACAGTACCATAGATAGTCTATCAAGAAAATGGAACTCTTCTTTCTCTTAATACATGTACTTCGTTATGGGAAATGTTAGAATACTAATATTATATTTAATGTACTACTTTGAACTAAGTAACATATGTGACAACTCTTACCTGGTAAAGAAAAATCTTGACCTTTGAGTATATTTTTGAGAAGAAGTCTTCTAACATTTGCATCTGGTAGAGGTATATATATTCTCTTAACCTGGTATAAGAACCCATAAAATAAATGTCATGAAATATAATTGCAATCTTACAGATAATAGCAAACAACCAAAAATAAGATATATTTTTATCTTATATCAGTTCTTTCCTTTTGAATTGTAAAGTTTCCAAAAAGGACCAAACATACACCGAACATCATGCTGATAAACCAATGACTGAATAAACAAAGCAGGGCACAATTGTATTGGGGTTGACTATCTGTAGAGTATGGACTCAACTTAAAAACTCAAAACAATATGTAAACCAGTCCAGTTTGATCAAAATAACACCGGAGGACAAAAAGAACATAAACAGGACATGAAAAGAATATTTTGACACTCAACTTTTTCGCAATGAGACCCTTGGAAGTCACCAAAAAAGGTGGATATTTGAATTGTTCTGCAGGACTCATCTGAATTCTTGAGTCACAAAATTATGTGGTGCTTATGTAAAAGGGAGTACCCAGCGCACGAGGCTCCCACCACTACAGAGTCTGGGGAGGGTCATAATGTACACAGCCTATTGTATTGGGGTTGACTATCTGTAGAGTATGGACTCAACTTAAAAACTCAAAACAATATGTAAACCAGTCCAGTTTGATCAAAATAACACCGGAGGACAAAAAGAACATAAACAGGACATGAAAAGAATATTTTGACACTCAACAACTTTTTCGCAATGAGACCTGATGCAGATTAATTACCAAAATAGGCTTGTTTTATTAGGAATAAGCCTAGGGTTGGGTTCCATACATGTTAGGCTTTTGATCCCATGTGTTTTGAGTGTAATAGACCACTTTTATGGGTCTAAAAAGGGGGCTTTAAGATTGAGTACGGGATTATTAGTTAGTTTCCATTTTCATTAGTTTCCTTTCTAGTTGGGCTTGATTTGAGTTATATTTGTTTCCTTATGAGTCAAGTTATTAATTGAGTCAAGTCCTTAGTTGTTAGTTTCCTTTTTCAACTAGTTTCTAATTTCAGTTAGTTTCTAATTTCAGTTTTTAGTAGCTATTGTATTAGGAGAATATTTGGTTTCCTTTTTTAGGAACCTTCTATTTTGTAATTCCCTCCCCCATTAACATTATAAATAAAGAAGAGGAGGCTCCTAAAGGCCTAGATGATTTTGATAAAAAAATTAATGGTTGTTGCTATTGTCTTCTACATGGAGATTTGTCTTGTGTTTGATCAAGGCTGATGGAATTGGTGTTTGATCCAATTGACTCTCAGCGTGTGAAGCATAAGAGGTCCTCTTCCTTAACTCATCTTCTTCTTCTCTCAACCACACAAAGTGTTATTGATCTGCTCAAGTTCTTACAGGTATTAAATTCAGTTTTCCTTCTCAGTTCTGCCCAGAAAATTGCATACTCTGTTAGCAATTTTCAGAACCTGCGTAGACCTAATTCATCATTCCATTAGTCCCCTTATTATCTGCTTCTATTCTGATTTCTGACACCCTATAATCTGAGATTGATATTCTTAATCTCAGATCTGATCTCATCCTTGTTATTAATCTGTTTTGAACTATTCTGATATTTGATCTAATGTTCTCCAAGAGTATCCTGCAACATTGGGACTAGGTTGACTTGTCAATCCTAGTTCTACATTAAGTGGTATCAGAGCAAATTTTCCTGCAATTTTCTAACCATGGCAAGTCACATCATCAATGCTGAGTTGCACAAATTGTATCGTGAGTTAGCCGAGAACCAACAGAATACTGATGCTAGGCTTGAGAGGACTGAAGCCAAGTTTGATAAGTTTATGGAAGAGATGATTGCCTTTATGAGGAGGTCCGACAAGCGAGCTGAAGAAGGATCCTCTACATTACCCCCTCAGCTCAACACTTTACGGATCGAAGACACACCTCAGAGGCAGCAACCTGATCCAGTTGTTCCTCAGGATGTTACCCTGCAATTTTCTGACAGAGATTATGGCATCAAAGTTGAGGTTCCCGAATTCAGTGGTGAAAAGGGACCTGAGG
>NC_056564.1:22213693-22251293 GCF_013358625.1 Macadamia integrifolia
GAAAAATTTGTTCCCCTTAATTATGAAAAGGTAATGTTTCATAAATTACTTAACTTGCAACAAGGGAACAAAGATGTGGATTCTTATACCCTCGAATTCCACAAACTGTCTTCAAGGTGTCGACTTCAGGAAACAGACCAGCAACGGATGATGCGATATATCAGTGGGTTAAGTACTGAGATTCGACTTGAGTTGGCTAACACTGATTTCAGGTCTGTTGATGTGGCAGCGGCTCATGCCAAGACAGCTGAAGAGAAGTCCATTTATTGGAAGGGTATGCTCAAGACTTCTTCAGTTTATAGACCTCCACCGCGTATGGAGGAAAAGAAGCCTGAAGCTAGCAGAGTTGAAGAAAAAAGGTCAGAGTTCAACAAGAATAGTGTTGGGGTGAAGAATATTATATGCCATAGTTGTGGCGAGAAGGGTCACTATTCTAACAAGTGTCCCAAGAGGACTCGTTCTGTGAACGTAGCAGAGAAGCAGCCAACAGAGAAGAGTGAAGATGAATCTCATTTATATCCTTATCCCCTCGAGGACAATGATATTATCAATGATGAAGATGAGGATGTAAAAGCTCATTCAGCTAGCCTTTCATCTTTTTCGAATAGACTAGTTGATAAGGCTCCTCTCTTCAGACAGAAGGGTACTCTCCTGCACGGCTCCGACCCTATTGATGTTCATGCAATTGTTGATACTGGGGCAGAAGCAAATTTTATATCTGCTGAATTTGTTCGAGCACACAACCTTCCACAGAAGCAGTTTTTCAAGAAGATTCACGTGCGAGGTTTTGGACCCACAGCTCGAGAAGAGGCCACTGCAGTTGTTCGAGTACATCTACAGTTTGGGCCACTACAGTACCATGTCACCTGCTTGGTCACCTCATTGGCGCACTGCGACATTCTTCTAGGGCGACCTTGGCAGCAACATGCAGGCATTCTCTATGATGGCGCACGGAACACTATAAAGGTGAAGCAAGGAGGTCGTATGTACTTAATGAGGCCACATGCATTATCAGACATGCCACGACGTCGACTGACTCCTGCTCCGGTGACACTTCAACCTACTCTCCCTCCTCTTGGAGTTATGCTCCCTTCTGTTTCGAGATATGTGCCACCTCATCGGCGAGCGATTTACAAGGGAATCTTAGGAGCACGACCTAACTCGACGGAGTCGAGTTCTTTTAAGACCGGAAGAGTTGATGCAGATTAATTACCAAAATAGGCTTGTTTTATTAGGAATAAGCCTAGGGTTGGGTTCCATACATGTTAGGCTTTTGATCCCATGTGTTTTGAGTGTAATAGACCACTTTTATGGGTCTAAAAAGGGGGCTTTAAGATTGAGTACGGGATTATTAGTTAGTTTCCATTTTCATTAGTTTCCTTTCTAGTTGGGCTTGATTTGAGTTATATTTGTTTCCTTATGAGTCAAGTTATTAATTGAGTCAAGTCCTTAGTTGTTAGTTTCCTTTTTCAACTAGTTTCTAATTTCAGTTAGTTTCTAATTTCAGTTTTTAGTAGCTATTGTATTAGGAGAATATTTGGTTTCCTTTTTTAGGAACCTTCTATTTTGTAATTCCCTCCCCCATTAACATTATAAATAAAGAAGAGGAGGCTCCTAAAGGCCTAGATGATTTTGATAAAAAAATTAATGGTTGTTGCTATTGTCTTCTACATGGAGATTTGTCTTGTGTTTGATCAAGGCTGATGGAATTGGTGTTTGATCCAATTGACTCTCAGCGTGTGAAGCATAAGAGGTCCTCTTCCTTAACTCATCTTCTTCTTCTCTCAACCACACAAAGTGTTATTGATCTGCTCAAGTTCTTACAGGTATTAAATTCAGTTTTCCTTCTCAGTTCTGCCCAGAAAATTGCATACTCTGTTAGCAATTTTCAGAACCTGCGTAGACCTAATTCATCATTCCATTAGTCCCCTTATTATCTGCTTCTATTCTGATTTCTGACACCCTATAATCTGAGATTGATATTCTTAATCTCAGATCTGATCTCATCCTTGTTATTAATCTGTTTTGAACTATTCTGATATTTGATCTAATGTTCTCCAAGAGTATCCTGCAACATTGGGACTAGGTTGACTTGTCAATCCTAGTTCTACATTAAGACCCTTGGAAGTCACCAAAAAAGGTGGATATTTGAATTGTTCTGCAGGACTCATCTGAATTCTTGGGTCACAAAATTATGTGGTGCTTATGTAAAAGGGAGTACCCAGCGCACGAGGCTCCCACCACTACAGAGTCTGGGGAGGGTCATAATGTACACATTACACCCCATGTCAGGAGAAGCTGTTTTTCGACTCGAACCCATGACCACTAGGTCACAATGGAGCAACCTTCCCGTTGCACAGAGGTCTGCTCTCTTGTGTGGTACTTTATGTATAAGAAATAAAAGAACCATCCTGCAATTTCCCCTCTTTGAATTTAGAATTTTCATCATCAAGTTTGGTTATGGCATTCATATTAGCTTTTTCCATTCTTCCCTTCCCCTTGTAATTCTAACATTCATTTGTGAGTTTATTGGAATTAGTGAATAACTGGGGAATTCTCCATATTCAAAGATGCAGTAGGAGAGAAATTCAAGCATGGAATCAACCAGAATATAGCCTATCCCAGCTTAGACGATGATGACGATAATAATGGGATAAGAATAGGGAAGAAGAACAATGACATTCAACTTTTGTCATATGCAACTTTGAGCCAAGCATCTCAAATGAAAGATCGAAATAAAAATCTTGTGACTCTCATTGCATCTAAAGAGGAAAATAACTAAATTAGCATTGACGCATCACAGTAATTCATTTGATTAAGAATACTGCACCAACAACACTAGACAAACTAAGTTTAAACAATTACTTCAGAAGAAACTTTGAAAGTAAAAGATCCTAAAAAGTTTAGTGGCAAAATTATGCAGCTGCAAACTAACCAATCTCCGTAGAACTGCATCGTCCAATTCCTGTGGCTTATTAGTTGCACCTACATTGACATATTAAACAAACCTCAGATGAATTCTCATTTTGTAATTCGTAATATATGTAAACTAAAATTCCAAGATGATAGCATCAAGCACATCAATGATAATAAATAAAATAATCCAATTCGCAAAAGAAAAAAGTGGAATTCCAACTTTCACATTCCAGTCAAGTTCAGGGTTCTAAACTCTGCACTTGAGTAAAGAACGGATGCATCCCCAAGACTGCATATCATCTCTCTCTCTCCCCATCAATGTTTGATTAGATGGCCATAGCCCATTTAACCGGCTAAAATCCTTTGCACGTTATGGGTTTTTTTTTTTTTTTTTTTTGGGGGGTGGGGGGTTTGAGAATAATAGCCCTGACACTCCAAGCTTTTCTTCACACCATGCACGGCACAAGCTACTTGAGAACTATGTCTGCACTTTATAGAGCCATATAATGTTATTAATTTGAAAGGGGCACATCCACGATATTATATTTGCAGACCCATCATAGACTCCAAAAAAGTGATTTGAGTCACAAGAGATGGAGTTACATTAGGGAATAAAAAAAGGATTGAAGTTTAGTTGGGACTACTTTCCGTCTTTCCCTGAAAATCTTATAGCTTATTCTTTTGAATATTACCAGATCCACTTCCATCTCCTCCCTTCTGTATTCACTCAACATCTAACCAAGATAATGTTTCATTCGAGTCATTTTGAAGATTAGATTATTTAATATGACGATCATTTCTGGGGCCCACGCCAAAAAAAATAAAAATAAATAAATAAATGAATGCATTCAACCACATTGCTTGAAAGAATCCAAGGAGGCGACCCCTTTTTGAACTCAACACAACTAAAGATCCAGCTTGTTGAGGTGGTAAGGTCTGCATGGTTGTAACATGGACCAAGGTTCAAAAGCCACAGTACTCACAACATGTACCACCTTGTCTAGATACATGCACAGAAAAGAAAAACTAAAATTTGTACAGACAGATGTACCCAAGGCAGGGTTTTAAAACTCCTAATCGATAACTGAAATGGTCACTTCCAATTCCAATTCAATTCGGATCAGAATTGGCCTGAATCGGTCCCAAATAAACCTAGAATTGGAATATCCATGGAATATTCCCCTGTTTTTTGTGATTTAATCCAGAAATCGGGATCTGGAACCACCGATTCCGATGTGAATAGGTTGATTCACCGATTTTTGAAACCCTGATCCAAAGATTATAAGAAAATTAGCTTACCAATGACAATTACTAAATCACCAGGATTAGATGTAACCCCGTCAAACTGGACTAAGAACTCTGACTTCAACCGTCTGCTCGAGTCACTCTCATTAGCCAACCTTGTCGACATGAGACTATCAATCTGTAAAAGACAGCAGAAGACTTCTTGGAACAAAATAATCAAGAGAGAGAGGATAAGATAAATCTTGGCAAATAGTTTCAGGAAAGAAATACAAGCACAAGACATTAAAATAGGATGAGTAAAAGAGCAACCATATATTATCACTAGCAGTTATCCATTATCAGTACTCAAAACAAAGCAAAGTAGCAATTCTATTTCTTGTCCTTACTAGTAGAAAAAGTAAAACATAGTTCGGCATCTAAGTTATAAATCAATTAAGAACATAAGCAGCATTCCAAAAGGAGGGAAAAGAATAAACACAACTATAGTAGGTGTAGCAAAATTGGCCATAAAAGGGAGTTCAGAGAGTCAGTTGCATACTTCATCAATGAAAATTACGGATGGCTGCCTGGAAGTAGCAACCATAAAAAGAGTGCGGACAAGCTTTTCTGCCTCTCCCACCTGTTTCAGCACCCAAAGATCAGTCAATCTTACTGGACAACCTTTTCAGTGAGAGAAACATGAACAACATTCCACATCATTAATTGCGGGAGAGAAGTATATATAGGTAAGGGCTTACCCACTTTGATGTGAGAGAGGATGCAGAAACACTAAAAAATGTTGCATCTGACTCCGAAGCAACAGCTTTAGCAAGCATGGTCTTCCCATTACCAGGTGGACCAAAGAGAAGAAGCCCTAAGAAACAACATAGAAAACTTTTTCTATTAACTAGTTGGCTTTTGGTGCTACATTAGAATTTCATCAGAAGGTGCCCATAGTATCTAATTTACCAAAAACAACTAAAAATAGAAATTCATTGGAAGGTGAAAGACTTGTGAAGAATCACCTCTAGCTGGCCTGCGTAGACCAGTGAACAGGTCTCTTCTCTTAGTTGGTAAGATAACCATCTCCATCAAAGTTTGTTTTGCCTTCTCAAGACCAGCTGCCATGAATTGGTTTCATAAGTTTATAATAATTCAAAAATGTAAACAGAGGTAAAAGTAAGGGCTTAAAAGTTATACTCTCTTACCGATGTCTTCCCACTTAACAGAAGGACTTCTATCCACTATCGCAGTATTTATCATTTCAACCAGCTTTGCATCATCGCCTTTCCTAAGTTCTTGAATGGGTTTTGAGCTTCCAACATTATTTGTCTGGTTGTTCACTACAGAATTGTTTCTACTGGAGAAAGAAGGTTTTTTTAATACATCTTTCCGAGTACTGGATGCTGCTGATGAACCTGTTGGCATTGAAGTAGCCTGCAGAAGAGAGACTGATCAAAATCAAGTACAGAAAAGAATCAGAATGGGGGAAAAAATAAGCAACCCTGGTTAGGCATAGCAATGTAAGAGTTAGTATATCAAGAAGCAGTTTAAACAAGTCCTAACACAATTTCAAGTTTGGAAGGCCACTCATGACAGGACTTGACAAAAAAATGGGGATAACGCAGTTAAATCTTCCTTCCTGGGTCTGATTGGTACACAGCACCCTCTTTCAGATGAATAGCCTAAATTGGTTAGAAACTCTGAAATATCTCCAAGGTGGCCTTCTTGATGTAGGGCACTATGCTTGACAATATTCTGTTTGTTCATCAATAGATTGACAAAAAGATCCTCCTCACTAATGAATTCTTAAGCTATAAGGGCAGTCACTTAGGTGATTCATAAGTCATCCCCTCCCTTTAATGTAAGATTTGGTCACAAGTGATCCTAACCCAGGCAAGATCTGAAATTCTGGCTGAATAGAAAAGATCCAATAGGCTTGGTTCTAGCTCTCAAACACCTCTCACAGCAAACAAATAAAAGGAAAATAAAAAAAGAAAGAGAATTCGATGGAGGGTTGAGAAGGGGGAAGAAGAACTAGTGAATGGGCATCTCACCCAACTACATCTCACAATACAACAGCATAAACCATCTTTTTTTTTTTTTTCATTAATAAATGCATATCCATGTTGTAGCCCCTTATAAACTTATATAGAAGACTCAAAACTAACTCAAACCCTAGAAAGGAAAGGCCTAACTTAATCCCTAATTAATTGGGAAACCTAGACTGACTAGGAAACTAAAATAACAAAGGAAATAGACTCAAAACAAGACTTTAACTAAACTAATGAATTAAATCTCGTTTTCCTACTTTCTACCCATATTTTAGGCCCATTAAAGTGGTCAATTACAAAGAAAACCCATGGGATCAAAGACCCAACACATACATAACCCAACCTAAAGCTTATTTGCAATAAAATAAGCCCATTAAGTGACTTATCTACATCAATTCGCCTCTCTTAGAAAAATTCGTCCTCGAATTTTGTAGTGTGTGAGGGTGATTATAGCATGATGCACAAGCCGTAGAAAAATTCATGTAGCTCTTGATAATAAGGATGTAGTCTAGAATGTGAGGAACTTGATCTTCAAGATACTTTAATGGAATAACGAACTCCACATGCTCAGCTTTAACAACCTCAAATGTATCCACGGGATCATCCACATGAACACCTTCAACCACTGTGTTCTTGACCTCCACAATTTCAATCTCAAGCTCTTTAGGATCTTCCTCTTAGCTGTTCACAGTCATCACAGTTGTTGTAGTGTAAAGTTCCTCAATCTCAATCTCATTGTCCATTATAGCAACCTTGTTGCTTTCAAATTCTTCCACATGAGTCTCGTTGATGGGAACATCAATGACTAGCTTTTCCTTGACAATAGGAATTACTGGAATTTCTTTAACACTATCCTCAAATTTTGTCTCTAATTCATTGGTTAGAGATGCCTTCTCTTGTTACTCCTTTGCAATATGTTGCAGCATAATGGCCACGTGGTCAAACAAGTCCTTCATGCTCTTGTCACATGTGAGTGGCTTTTGGGGTGTAATTGGAGGGAACTTTAATAGAAGGAAGTATATACTTCGTTCACGTTTAAATAGGTACATGTCTACCATCTCATACTGCATCTCGTCCCAAGTTCTAGGCTCATGCCCTTGAGCTTGAAATTTTCTTTCACGGACTCTCTATTGTATTCGAACACAATCACTCATTTGGGAGCAAATGTATTGAAGTCATTGAGCCTCTGTCAAGTTGTAGTTGTCAAAGTACACATCTAATCCATACATCGATTCAAGAAATATGTGTGAAGAAAGTTTCTCACGAAATTCATGTGGCTCCATCTTTAGTCTGGCTAGGCTCTGATACCAAATAATGTAAAACTAGAATCACAAGTGATCCTAATCCTAAGCAGTATCTGAAATTCTGACCGAATAGTCCTCCAATAGGCTTGGTTCTAGCTCTTAAACACTCTCTCACAGCAAACAAATAAAAGGAAAATAAGAAAAGAAAGAATTCGATGGAGGGTTGAGAAGGGAAAGAAGAACTAGTGAATGGACAATCTCACCCCTCAGCTTTAGGCATCTCACCCAACTGCATCCCACAGCACAACAACATAAGCCATCTTCTTTTTTTTTTCATTAATATATCCATAGTCCATGTTGTAGCCTCTTATAAACTTATATAGAAGACCCAAAACTGACTCAAACCCTAAAAAAGAAAGGCCTAACCAATCCCTAACTAATTGGAAAACCTAAATTGACTAGGAAACTGAAATAACAAAGGAAATAGACTCAAACAAGACTCTAACTAAATTAATGAATTAAATCCCGTTTTTCTACTTTCTACGCATATTTTAGGCCCCATTAAAGTGGTCCATTACAAAGAAAACCCATGGGATTAAAGGCCCAACACATACATAATCCAACCTAAGGCTTATTTGCAATAAAATGAGCCCATTAAGTGACTTATCTACATCACCCTTGTTGCAAATTTAGTGACAAATTGGTGTTGGGCATTTTGAAACCAATAAAACTAAACCTTTATGGGTGGGTTGCTGCAACCAATTCTTTTGAGTATTTAAATTAGAAAAAAAAAAAAAAAATCTGTGAATAATCCACTATTGCTTACTTGAAAATTCACAAGAAATGTGTTAAATTATTATCGATCGGCCAATGTCCTCGTCCCCCTATATTCTCTCCTTCTATGCATTTCTCTCATACCCAACCAATACGAAACTTGCCTATGCTATCTCTCTCTCTCTCTCTCTCTCTCTCTCTCTCTCTCTCTCTCTCTCTAATACGTCTCTCCTTGGCCAAAGCCCTCTCCCCCCTAACCCCCATATTGTCTATCCCTCTGTAGAGACCATCATGAACAGCATCATAGAGACCATAAAGCTCTAGAATATATACACATGAGAATGTTTGAGAAAAGAAGAGATTGCATATCAGCTAACAGCAGATGTTGACTTGAATAGAGTGGAATGGCATGATCAGATTGTGTAGCCAAGCCCGACCCAAATTAACTTGGATAAGGCATAAGATGAGATAGAATCAAATCCAAATTCTTAGCGCACACAACTGCATTTCTCAACAAATGTTTAAAGAGTTTCTTAAATGATAAGAACAAAATGCAGCATTTTCGGAATTTAAGCAAGGTGACCACCAAATGGCTTGTGTTAAAATGAATTAAAAGTAGATAAAAAGCACTTTTAATTTGTTTCAAGTTTGACCTGGACTTCAAATACAAATGAAGGTTCCCATCGTTACACTGAGAATTCTGACAATTCAACTATCCTTTATTTGCAGTAAAGGCATTTGAAACTCCAAAAGAAAACCTTTTTTTTTTTTCTTTTTTTTTTTTGGGGGGGGGGGGGGGGGGGGGGGAGGGAGAGGGGTTTGGGTGTTATTGGTCTCACGGCATTTTTAAGAGATAGATAGATGATGATCTTTTCCAGTAACAATATAGATGAGTTTAACAGCTGTGACCAATTTCAGCACGACATTATCTTCTGATATGAGGTAAGCTAATATCTTCAAATAACCCACAAACAAAATAGATATCTAGTTTCTGAAGCGACATGCACCACTTGAAGATGTACATACACTTACAGTTCAGTCACACCAGTCCATACCTTGTTCGCTGTCACGCCAACTGGAACAACAATCCAAGGGAAGAAGGAGAAAAAGAGCCAACAAAACGAAATGCAGTCAGTCTCCTAGGCACAAATTAAGTAGGAAAAAAAAGAAAAACGAGGAGGCCATGGTGAGGCATAACATTTAAACCTGCCCGGCGATCTAAGACTTGTAATCTGTCAGAAACTTGCCCCTGCCATTTCGATATCTTTTGATGATAAGAATTTACCTTCTCTCGTTCACTGTTAGCCACCAAAACAGACCCAGATTAACAAGTAACAATAGATAAATTAGAAGATGAAATAGGTTTCCAGTTTGTTCCAGAGCTTTACCGGGGGGAGATATAGGAAGGTGCTCTTGTGGAATTGGCTTCGAGTAAAATTCTTTGGGCATTCTTATAATGAAGAATTGCATCATCAACCAAACCCCACTCTTCGGCTCTAACGGCCTTGGCGATCTCCTCCTTGGCCAAATCGAAGTAACCCTTCAGCTTATAAGCGATCCTTTCGTTTGAAACGGAAGGCTCAGAAACACCTTCCATGGTTCTATTGCGATTCTTGGCAGTATCAACAGGTGATGATGGGTATGTTTGTTCATCAGTAGGGCTTAAACCAGAGAAGATACCCCCAAGAGAATCAACTAGTCCTTTCAAGAAACTCATCCCTGTTAAGACAAATGATTAGAAATTTAGAATAAAATTATAATTATATTTGGGAATTTGAAAGAAGAAAAGTAAAATCAATACAGGATATATGTTACTGGTGTTGAATTAAGTTCATCATGGAATCAATTCCTGCTCGACTGTCAAAGATCGAAAAGCAGTAAAGGTCCGGGACTCCGAATCTCCAAGGGCTCTTCGTGTACGTAGGCAGTCTTCCTTGGGTGGGTTCTCGCTTCTCGGTCACGCCGCGCATACTCCTTTTTTATTTTCTAACGTCCAACTTTACCAACGTACCCTTATTTCTTGCATTCTTACCCGTTTTAAGTTGTCCCCTACACGTAATTGGGGGAAAAAAAAAAACCCTGCGTAGGTTCATGCGGACCCGCGTTCTCATCAGTGTGTCCAATACACATCGGACGGCTGGGAACACCTAAACATGCATCACTAGCCGTCAAATATGCATTAAGCACTTGAGAGGATTTGGTTTCGTTTTTAGCTTATACCTTAGTTGCCAATTTTTATCCCACTTAATGCCATTTAAGAGAATAAATATATTTATAGGAACAAGTGTTGGGACATAAGGTGCTGGGAACACAGATACGCCATAGGGAGAGGGTGTCGATCAAGGTTTTAAAACTACGTTACAAATGAAGCCTCAGTGGAAGCAAATAGGGGGCTCTACAAGAGTCTTTTGTTGATCATGACCCTTGTTTTAAGTGTTATGCTTATTGATGGGTGGGATTCCATCTTAGATAAACTTCTCAACTGGGCAAAATCTGATCCTCGAACTCCCTATCTATATCAATTCTCTAATTGGTTATGATAAATAACTCAAAGAATGGAGCTACGTTTGGTATTGTTTTGTGTTAAAAACGGAATTTTTAGTTTTTATGTCAAAATATCTTCTTTTTTTTTTTTTTTTGGAATGACGAAACTACCTTTCATCGCTTTGTAAATTCTCATCTTTTTTCCTTTTTTATCCCATTTTTTGTTCCAAAAAAACTGAAACACACCACAAATGCACCAAACGCTTTATTCTATTTTTTCATTATATGGAAGGAAAAAACTTCAGAAACGTTTTCTTATAACGTTACCAAACGCAGCCTGATTTAATATTTCGGAAGAAAAAACACTATCTGCTTAAGTGTATTTACACCTATACACAACATGTGTAGAAATATCATGTTACCCACACACTATAGGTGAAGTAATTGAAAGACATGGGATGACAGGAATAGCTCATGGGAATAAGGGTATCATTTAAACTTTTTTGCCTTCACTAGATATGCTATTTTTTTTAGGGGGGTGGGGTAAAGACACAAAAATATGCCTTAAAAGATGGAAGACCTTCTACCCCCACAAAAAAGGGATGAAAGAATGCTACTTGATAACATGTACTTGTGCTAACACACAATGGGTGCAAAAAGATTACGTTGAAGATGCTCACGGACTCCTCCCATTGGCCAAGGGGGTTGGTGTGTACATGTGGAAAGCAATTTTTTTTTTGTTATAGGAAAAGGAAGAGATTCATTAGATCAAAATATTAAGTGCATCAATGCCGATGCTTGAGATGCTAAAGTGGGATTTTCATTCATAACCTTATGCGCTAAATGTGCCATAAACAGGACCACATTGGTGTTAAACCTGAGCCAAAAAAGTAGTGTAGAAAAAGATGAGATGCATTCAAAAAAGGAGACACTGTGCTCCAAGGTCACAAAGTGGTCCTATGGTAAAAAAAAAAGTGTTTCTAATAAGGGTATCAATTGGGGATCGAAATTGATATTGAGCCAAATTAACTGAGTCGAACCGAACCAAATTAATTCGGTTCAAATTCGATTTGAGTATGTGAGTATGCTCCTTGATTCGGTTTGGTTTTAGATGTAAGAACCTTCTGTTGGAACCGAAACCAAACCAAATTGTCTTAAAACCAAAAAAAAAGAAAAAACCCTAGTATAGTAGCATCGTTAAGACTCAAGTTGAATTTTTTCAATATTCAATTTTGAAAATTCAACAGTTTTTTTTTTTTTTGTAGGTGGCAAGTGTTTTTTGCAATTTATATCATATATTTCATGCTAAGATAATTTTGGAGTTAGCAATGGCCATAAGGCCCATAACTTGAGCCTATTACGGCCTTTGGTCCATCACAATCATGGTTCAAAAGTAGAATCATTTTCATAATCGAATTAAAACTGAAATATAAAATCGAATTAAAATTGCAAATTAGAACCAAATTGGAATCAAAACCGAACCAAGTCGAATTGAATTGGCTTGAGTATCTAAATATGGAACGGAGTCTATTCTCGGTTTAGTTATGATCCACCTTATCATCATTTGAAATCGAACCGAATAACCAAAACCGAACCAATAGACACCCTTGATTTCTACTTCCGTGAATTGCTCCAAACTTCGTTGATGTTTCACTTGTTCGATTCAGCATGCTTTAGCTCAAGTAGATAACCCCACAGGATGGCTTTAGTAAGTCTCCTGTCATAAAGTAATTAGCCGTGAATGGGACACATTTTCCACAAATATACAATTTACCTAATTGAAATTATTTTCAGAAATTTTTGAATAAGTAGCACAAATCATAATGTCAATAGGTATGTTTCAACCCATTAGGATTTAGGTGTCGTTCACGAATGAATGTAGGACAGATATTTGAGGAGCCGAGAATAAAGGGAAAGTACTCCGATGCAAGGGAAGATTGAATTGCAACGGTTGAAACGTTTGCGACTGTTGCAACAGTTGCAACGGTTCAATTCGAGGAACTCACTCTTGCGCTTCATCGACGAATGCAAGAACATGAGAGAGCTCAAACAAATCCATTCTCAGATCATAACCTCTCCCACTTTACGCAGATACGACCACTACATCCTCCTCGATCGACTCATCTTCTTCTGTGCCTTCTCTGAATTCGGTTCTTTCAATTACGCCACCCATGTCTTTTACAGCATTGACTCTCCAAATTTTTTCATTTACAACACCATGATCAGAGCCTATACATCTAAGTCTGACTCCAAGAGGTACATCGAAACCTCTTCATACCAATCCCTCCCCCTGTACAAGCAAATGCTCATTAATGGATTCAGACCCGGCAACCAGACTTTCACCTTCCTAATCAAGGAATGTACAACCCATCTCGATGCTAAATTGGGCCGAAGTGTATACGCTCATGTCATTAGAATGGGATTCAGTAACGACCCATTCATTCAAAACTCAATGATCAATCTATATGCCTCGTGCGGGTTTTTGGTTTGCGCACGGTGTCTGTTCAACGAAATGACTGTACGAGATATTATTTCTTGGAATTCAATTATCACTGGGTACTTGAGAAATGGGTTTCTCGACTTGGCATTGGATATGTTCAGAAGGATTGAGGAGAAAAATGTAATTACTTGGAACTCAATGATTACAGGGTTAGCTCAAGGTGGTCGGCCCAAGGAGGCCCTGGAGTTATTCCATGAAATGCAGATTTTGGGTAATGATGTAGTTAAACCTGACAAGATATCGATAGCTAGTGTTGTTTCGGCTTGTGCTGCTCTTGGTGCTCTGGATCAAGGGGAATGGGTGCATAGTTATTTGGAAAGAAGTGGGTTAGAGTTTGATATGGTAATTGGTACCTCACTGGTTGACATGTATGGGAAATGCGGATGTGTGGAGAGAGCAGTTGAGGTTTTTAAGAATATGCCTCATAAGGATGTCTTCGCATGGACAGCTATCATTTCAGTGCTTGCTTTTCATGGGCTTGCAGAACCGGCTTTCAATCATTTTGAAGAGATGAGAATACAGGGGACAAAGCCAACCCCGGTGACATTTGTGGCACTGCTGTCTGCTTGTGCTCATTCTGGTCTAGTAGATAAAGCCTATCACTATTTCAATATGATGAGACAGGTTTACTCCATTGAGCCGCAGGTTCACCATTATGCTTGCATGGTTGATACACTTGGTCGAACTGGACACCTTGAAGAAGCAGAGAATCTTATTAGAAATATGCCATTGGAGCCTGATGTTTTTGTTTGGGGTGCATTGCTTGGGGCATGCCAGATGCATGGGAATGTAGACTTGGGAGAAATGGTGGCACATTATCTCATCAAGCTGGATCCTCTTAACCATGCTTATTACATGACCTTGTTGGACATATATGCCAAAACCAATAGATTTGATGACGTGAAGAGAATTAGGACCTTTTTGAAAGCGAAAGGGATTAAAAAGCCAGTGCCTGGCTGTAGTATTATTGAAATTGACGGAGTAGTTCAAGCCTTCTCAGTGCAAGGGTCGCTGGAAGTCATGATGGAGGAGATACAGATGGTTTTAGATGGAGTTTACTCTGAGATGTGCGTGATTGGAAACTTACATGATATTAGTCAAGAATTAGTGGACACTGAGACATAAAGTTGGTGAGGATCTCTTTGGCAGTTTGAGAATATCAGTTTCCATTGACATATTCCTAGCCAGATTTATTAGAAGAAAAAAGAAGTTGTGGATATTTATTCAATAGAGAACCCCTGGGCGTAGCCACGAAATTCTCAGCTGTAGATTTTGGGAACAGCATCATGGTAACAAACTCACCAAGGTGTGGTGGAATTGCAATGTCCTCGCCAACTTCAAGAATGAAGGTACTTGGATAGATATGGAGGGAATATATGCCTATATAGGTAGATCCTTGGAGATATTTTGTCCTTGAAGATTCTAGGATAGTATGTCTCCTTCTGGAAGATCCAAGGAGTTTTCATTCGTTTACATTTGTTTACATCTTTGTGCAATCACTACCAACGCAATGTAATTCAATCATGGAAGTTTAATTGGAACTCCAAGCTCCCCAAAAAGATTAAAAGCTTTTCCCTGGCAAACATGCTCTCTGGCCTATCATATGTCTGTGACCAACTCCCCTTCACGATGGTTTTGTGGTGCAGATGCCAAAACGGCTGAGAACACAACCATTTTGAATTTCCAGATCTGGATGGTCACACCATTCCCCATCGGCCCATTTCCTTCCTCACCCCCTCCTCCATTGCATGAATGGATCCAACAGTGGAGTGTCATTGCTAAGTTGTCTTCCAACAGAAAGAACTTTCGAAATTCTTGGTCTTAGTTGCTGGGAGATCTGGCTCTTTGGAGGAAAATGTCTGCCTTGGCTCTGCCTGCTTTGGCAATGGGTTACACTGCAAATTTGCACTCTCCTCACCCATTTCTTGGATATCTACTCAATATAACTCTTGGAATCTGATCATCTGGGAAATGGGAGGTTGATTCAGACTGTAGACGAACAGCAATTTTTTTTCTGATTGCCTTGAAGCTTTTAGAGCCATTAACAATCCTGAGGCTCTCACACTCTCTCAATAGTTGCTGTCAATTGTAAAGGCTATCCAGAACCTGGCCACGTCCTTGCTGAGAACATGCTTCATCTATCACCCCTGCATGTTCAATGTCTCTGCTCATGGCTTGCTAGAATAGCATGTATGTTCTCCTCTGCTGCCTCTTGACAGCCATTCTGGTTTCTACCTTTCTCCAGTATTCTATTATTTTGAGTACCAAAAAACTCATAAAGGGGGAAAAAAGAGGCTATGCAAGTATGCAACCCTTTGGCACAAGCACTTATTGTAACAGAAGCTGTAAATCTGGAATTAGCCGTTCTGGATATTGCATTTGCTCGTGACAACTGAGGGATGCATGGATATACATAGAGAAATCTCTAAGGATAGACTGGATTACATACCAATGCAGGATTCTGAAACAGTATAGGACTTGGAAAGAGCAAAGAAAACATGACAATATCTAGGTTTCAGGAATTGTAGTAAGGTGTGATTCAATTTTGATCCTCTGCAGAGCTTTGTGAGAATCACTCTTTGATCATAAAAAGGAAAAACATTTAATTGATAAGAGTTGTCTCATCTACTTTATACAACAACAAAATGTTTTCCCACTTTTAATGGGGTTTGCTACATGGATCCGCAACTGGGCAAGATATAAAGGAAAGGAAAGAAAAGGGGAAAAGAAAAATAACAACACTTCACTTCCGGGAAATTTCACTTAAATGTGATCGGTAACATAGATCTTTGCCCTCCAAAGAGCTCTGTTTGATGTCATACTAGTCTCATCTACTTTATCTATGTACATTTTTCATGTAGCAGAAAAGGCTTACAAGTGCAAAAGTTAGAACTATTTCACACAACTACCAGTCTATCAGTTGATATTACAACAATTAGTTTTCAGACATCCTCTAGCCCCAAGACTAGTAGTTGAAACTTGACAAAAATCTTTAGTCTCTCTCCGAAAATTTCCTCTCGATTCTCTATCAGTACCAAATTGTCAAAATCTTAGGTACATCTCCAATCTTTCCTTCTCAGCACCATGGAAGTGGGAATTGCACTGGGTTATGTTTCTTTTCTTTGAATGAGTTGTCTTCCTCTACAGTGGTTTAGATCTTAATTTGCCAGCTAAAAGTTAATGAAGAAAATGGAATTAAAAGATGTAAATGTGATGGAAACGATGCTTATCCTCTTGAATGAAATGTACTCCCCCCACCCATTTTTTTGGATAGGCTTCACAAGACCATTCAATCAGGCCATCCATTGGAAAAACTCTGATCTCAAGGAAGTTAGATGTCAATTGGATTGATACCATTCCACAGATAGACTCTTGACATTCATTGCTCTTAATTGTGATTGTCTAGACCTGAAATTTTCTCTCATAGATAATGTTCTAACAACTTCTATTACTTTCAATTGGACCACTCAACAACAAGGGTATTGGGAGAATGTCTTCTTCCATCATCAGTAAAGGAAAGAACAACTAGACTACTAGTCTTACCAAATATAGTAACACCATTTCTTAACACAGCTGCAACCAGTTAATTGGCCTTACCAAAATGCAAATGTCCTTTGTATGCTTATTGTGCTTTTCCTGATTAATTTTGTCTATCAGAAATACTTAAACTGTTGTGATTTACGTTAAATCTGGAACATAGAAAAGTTCCAGCATCCCTACAAAAGCTAGAGGGGGTGATGATCAATTCATGAGTCACAAAGTTGACAGAAAGATGCAGAAGGCTTGGTTGTATGAGGAATATGGTCCTTGTGAAGTCCTCAAGGTGGGAGACTTCCCTCTCCCTACTCCCCAGCATAACCAACTACTTGTCCATGTTCGTGCAGCTGCTCTGAATCCAATTGATTCCAAGAGGCGCCAACGACCCATCTTCCCCTCAGACTTCCCTGTAAGTGTTGGCCTTTCACTTTGTGTAAGTGTGCCAAGAAGTAGAGAGAGAGAGAGAGAGAGAGAGAGAGAGAGAGAGGCAAGTTTTATTCATTATAGACTATAATTGTGGACACAAATGTATCAATTAGAGTACTAATGAACAGTTTATATACTGATGCAGGTGATTCCTGGCTGTGATATGGCTGGGGTTGTAGTGGGTAAAGGCAGTGGTGTCACAAAATTTGATGTAGGTGATGAAGTTTATGGCAACATCCAGGATTTCAATGCAAAAGGACAGTTGAAGCAGCTAGGTACACTGGCACAGTATATAGCTGTGGAGGAGTCATTGGTTGCACTGAAGCCCACAAATCTGTCATTTGAAGAGGCAGCAAGCTTGCCATTGGCAGTTCAAACAGCCATAGAAGGCTTCATAGCTGCTGGTTTCAAAGAGGGACAGACTGTTTTCATAGTTGGTGGAGCTGGTGGTGTTGGAACCTTGGTTGTTCAACTGGCCAAATACTACTATGGTGCTTCTTTGGTGGCAGCAACAACAAGCACTCCAAAGGTGGATTTTGTGAAGAGCTTGGGTGCTGACATAGTCATTGACTATACAAAGACAAAATATGAAGACATTCAGGAAAAATACGATTTCCTTTACGATACAATCGGTACATATATGATTTCCTTTTGAACATCTAACTTGTTATATGATATACTTCAACTTGAATTTTTTTTTTTTTTTTTTTTTTTTTTTCAGGTGACACCAAAAATTCCTTTGTGGTAGCGAAGGATGATGCACCAATCATCGATATAACATGGCCTCCATTTCACCCCAGAGCAGTATATTCAAGCTTGACTGTCTGTGGAGACAACCTAGAGAAGCTTAGGCCATACCTAGAGAGTGGAAAGATTAAACCTGTGATTGATCCCACTGGCCCCTACAGTTTTATGGAAGTGATCAAAGCTTTCCAATATCTAGAAACTGGGAGAGCCAGAGGAAAGGTAGTCATCTCTCCATTCCCTACGTGAACTTGTCCTCCCCTGTTCCATGTGACCGTGAGAGCAACAACAATATAGCAACTGAAATGGTTCCTCAAAAGATGTTAATTCATTGATTGACAAGCTGTGGACTTGATAAAAGTCAATATCTAGGGCGGATAGATTAAAAAAAATGATATAGATGGAGAGAATGAAGGAATTAGTTAAGGTTGTGTAAGTAGCATAGACAAGAGTGAACAATAGCAAAATTGTGGTTGTGGTATTTTCACAAGCAGTTTGTGACTTCTCTATGTGAAGTTGCCCCTATTGTAAGGTACTGGTTCTGCTATAGTAATGAAGCCTGTGTATCTTATTACATATAATGGGAAAATGGTTGTGGTCACATTCTTCAAGTGTCTTTTACAGACTACTTATATCATTTAATTCCTAAATATGTGAGAACCATGAAACAATCTGAAACCCAAAAATATGAACTAGTTTGCTTTACTATGCTTGGCTAGGATGATCATGATATATTTTTTTTTCCCCATATAGTCACAAAGAGATTTAGAAGCAAAGAATTTTCATTAAGTACAGCCATAAGTTTTTAGCTTTCTTTTATGAAGGAAGGTTTGAAAAGTAAGGCTTCCTCTGGACTGGACCATGATATAGATATTATCTGAATCTTATCCAGTAAAGGAGGTCCAAATCTTATCGATGCAATGTCTCAGACGACTTGATTTTGTGTATTCATTTAGTCTTCAAAGGTTTCAACCCTGCTGATTTAAGCAAAAACAGTATCAAATCGGCTGGGGCCATTTGGGAGTTTACTATAACCAGCTAGATATTTGTAAAAGTGCTTTGAAGGTCTGATGGTAAATCAACAAGTTCAGATTGATTAAACCATAATCTTATAGGAAGTCCTATTAAGATACACTTATGAGTTTAGACTATATTTTTACAGTTGCGTTACGCCTTCTTTAATTGCTTGTGGGGTTCAAGCAAAGAGGTTTCTCAGGGCTTCCACTATTTCAAATGCATTGATACTGTGCTGCCATCCCAGTTCTTTTTGAAAACTGAAGAGGTTTCTTAATGTGTTGAGAGTATTCAATTGAGTGATGATCAGCATCAAGAGGAAACGGTTTTCTGTACAAGGATTCTATGTGAATAGCCAACCATGATCAGTTCACTACATAGCAGCTAGAGGATTGAAGGAATGAAGGGCTGTAATTAATCTGACTACATTTGCAGAGAAATAATCCAAGAACGACAGGGTTTCATAGTTTTGATTTGAAAGGATGCTGAGAGCAAGATTGAATTTTTATGGTGGCCGGCAAAGACAGTTCCACCACCCTCTTGTACTAGAAGAATTTGCACAAGGACATGGATCAACCAAATAGATATCCAACGAAAGGGCAATTGAAATTTGTGGCTTTCATTTTAATCTACCTCTTCCAATTTCCAATGGACATGGGTGGAGATAACACAGTTTCTGAGCCGACTATCCCAACCTCAACCAAGTTCCTGTCTATGGTTCTTTCCACCTCAATACCCTGTTTTATCTGTCCCTCAACGCTGCTAAGTGCTAACCCACTCTGGTTTTTCACGGCTGGAAGCTAGGGACTGGTTAATTTTTATGGATAATGCTGAGCTCAGGAATTCATCAGTCTTGTAAGGCAATTGGACCCAGTTTCTTTTCACCTTGATAATCTCTTCAATCGGATGATTGGACTGTGAAAGGATAATTTCCATCCCAAAGTCAATCTTTTTTTTTTTTGGTAAAGATCCGAAAGTCAATCACATGGCCCCTTCTGCTTCAAAAATTCATGATGTCCAATCACAGGTCAAATCATCAATAGGTGAAGAAATGCTATAGATCCGAAGAAGGACAGCTGCGGAAAAGCAGAGAGGAGAGGAAGGGTGTCGCGTGTGGAGTCTGGATTGTAGATTCCGCATATGTATCAGCATCGGTAGGTAATAGGGATCAATTCGATTGGATTTGATGTTTAAAACCCTTGCTGAGCCCTTTCTTGTTTTGTCTCATCTTCTCTGTTGAATATGGAAAAAGGTTGGGTATGCCGCCGATGTCAAGTATGCTAGCACCCATTGTGTCTATCTCTCTCTTTCCTTTTTTTGAAATGACTCTCATATCCTTCTTGAATGATACTCCATCATGTGATCCTATTGGTGCTATCCATTAGCATACTTGATATCGACGGCATACCTATCCTTCCCCTACTGAATATATACGCTCTTACTTTTTGGAATAAACTAGATTTTGGAGTGGGACTTAAATCTTCTGCGGTGAGTGGTGAGTGTCAGTGAGGATTTATTGATTGGAAGGCTTCGATATGCACCCCAACCGTCGGATCCCCACTGTCACTCACTGCCTCCTCGCAAAGAATTATTGTGCGGGAAGAGTTCTCTATTCAAGAGTGTGGCTCTTTGCACCAACATAGGGATCAATAGGGGTGTACATGAAAGCATCAATAGAGCTAGCATTTCTACCTTTTATGAGGTTATTAGGGTAGTCATTTCGCCCCCTCGATGTCTACGCGTGACCACCACAATCCTGGACATGGTCCTTCTTCCCATTAGATTTATGAAAAAAAAAATTATTTGAAAGCGTGGCCTATAGAGAGAGAGAGAGAGAGAGAGAGAAGGAGCGTTGGCTTAGGCTTTGCCCTCGAACAAAGAACCACTTATTAGATTTGAGTTCCCTATTTGACTACATTACACTCTTCTTCCACAATAGGGGCAAACATGTCATTTCATAGGAGGGAGGAGAGAGACATGAGGAGGTGTTAGCTTATGCTATACAGCTTGGCAGCTTTCTTTTCTCCCCTACAATTAATGGATGAGAGGACCTCCTAATAGTATAATTAATGTGCTACCATGTGGGCCAATGGTAGAGTGAAAATGGGATCAACCACGGAGGGTAGGATAGTCTTTTCATACAGCTTTGTGTCTAGGCATAAGGACGTGATGAGGTAGCGTTCTTTCCAATCCTCTTAATGTACATTACTATTGTCCAAGATTACATTATAGTAGTAACATATCTTAAGAGAGGGTAGTGTAATGTATACAAATTGAAATTTTATTCTCAACATAGGTTTGTGTTTGGGCAATCAATTTGAAGCCAATACATCATATACCACTTGAATATTGGATCCACTTCAATGTGAAAATGGTTATTGTGCTGTGTGGTTCTTGTGCCTAGAGTTTCAGATACAATGAAGGATTAAATGACAACCCCACCTTTCATAAAATACAAAAATTTCATCGATGTTAATTTCCTACGTGACCTAACATTATATAAGGACTACATAGCCTGGCAACGATCCCTCACCAAATAAATATGTAGAAAATTTGTGAGTAAAATAAACCTAGCGGTGAAAGTATTCAAACAATCTTATTGATCCATGAAGAATATTGGTTAGGATGGGAAGTTTATGTAATTAATCTTAGGGTTTGTACATCCGAATAAAATTCCTCATTTAGTAAGGAACTTGATTGCAGTTTTTGGGTGGTTGTTGCAGTAAATTAAAATTTATTGGCTCGTTATTTAGAAGCCCATTAGTTAGCCCATTATTAAATTAGTTTAATTGGAGGCCTAGTTACTGAAACAAATTTAGCCTCTTCAAAGAAGAGATCCTAAGGAGTCACATTAGTAGTTTCTTTGTAACACTAAAGTAATTTTGCCCTGCCTGAAGCCTAGTGTTGGAGAAAATAAAACTAAATAGAAGAGGCGCCAGCCTTCACCACCTAATTAATACTTGGATGTCTATGGGAAATCTTTTCCCTAAGAATTTATATTTTTTGTATTCATACCCAGCTAAGGATGTGAATTTGAAATTAAAACTGTGAACTATTTAGTAAATGATATGGTTTCAATTTTCAGATCAATTAATTAAATGAATTGATTCGATCTTAATCGTTTAATCTACAGTTTCAAACCAAATTAACATCGTCAAAATCAACCTGTTTAAACCTTGAGACCAAATCTTTGCATTGAATAAAACCCAATAAGATTGAATATGTGAGTACCATTATCGGCATCAACCTTGTTACCTATCAATTTCAATCTTGTATTTCCACCTAGGAAGGTAAACGTTACAGCTCATTCCCTAGCTTGGAAGGACATGTCTTTTTCTTAGGACCAATTTCTCTACACAGCGGATGTGGAGCCAGCCTATCATTGCAATGGGATGTATGTCAAACATTTCAAACTTTCAAATTTCAACTAGTATGGATTAATTAAGATCCTAAGATTTTACCAAAAAAAAATGATCCTAAGATCATGGGTTTGGGGAGTATCAAAACCGTTTGCAATGAGGCTTGGTTGGGCTCTCCCAGTCATTGGATGCTCATTGTACCTCATCGCTCGCTACAAATAATTTGGACTCCACCCATCTGTGGAAAAACTCTCCCCATTTTTTGAACACAATAGTGGCTAGTCAAACTTTATTCATGCAAAAGGTTCTAAAACATGGGATTGGTCAAGACCCAAAACCATTCCAATACTGTTTCAAAATGGTCTGAATCTCAGGCCATATTAGATAGATCTACCCATGTTTACAAGAAGAAAAGAAAATTACTATTTTACCCTTGAACAATGCATATAGAAGGGGATCAGAAAGGTCAAGATTGATGATCGATCATGAGTCTCATGGCCAATACTGACCGTTCCGTTCTATTTTTTCAGAACCATAGTCATATACGTTACAAACAAAATAGCATGATAGATGCATGATAAAGTTAAACTGTTGACTAGCTAGATCTTGACTGCGTTTGAATCCTCTACCCACATGGAGTGTCCAATGAAAGTATTCCTTCTCGACTGGTGATGTGATCCTAAAATTGATAAACCATTTCCCAGGAATGCATAACATCCCATGTGAGGTGTAGCTTTGTGACCCTTTCAGCTGTTGTCCACTTGGCACTATCTTCACCTCACGTTTTTCTAATTGTAACCCAAGGTGACACGGTTGTGCTTCCTATTATTGACTTGAGTAACTTTGTCAAAGGACGTGCGTTTGATTCTTGCTAGAAAAAGACACATTTTTACTGGTTTGGCAACCAGAAAGGGACACCCCCACCCAAAAAAAATATCTTCATGTGAGTCTGTGACCTTACAACAATGCAGTGGATGCTATCTTTTAATTTATTGAATCTTATCCACCCAAGTATCTTAGAAAATTTCAAACATTTGATTAATTTTTCATTAAAAAAAAAAAAAAGCAAAATGATTTGATTAGACTAGATTAGATTATTAAGTGGATAAAGTTTTCTATATGAGTGAAGCCATCTTCGTGCAATGATTACCATACCCTTGTGTGGGCAACACTCGCCGATCAAAAATATTGGGATATGGATCATCTATCGCACGACACAGCATGTAAAGTAAATCTAATGGCTGGGAATCCCTTGAGTTGCATGCTTATGCCTTGGGCTACGTGTCTAAGGGCTCTCAGCCCTTGGATCTATGCTCCCCTGTAGTGCATGTTACAGACGAACCCAATTCAAATATTACCCCATAATTTATTTATGGGAAAAAGAACTGTGTCAGCTTGATATAGAATATCCCAACATATGAGACCAATGGGAGGACACATAAAAGCATCTTTAGGGCATAACGCGAGTGGGGCGAGAAAATTATATGGTCTTTTCATATCCACCTATATTTAGGCATAACCTATACTAGACTACCAGTAGGGTTCTTTTTCTCCCATTATTTATTTTTAAAACAGTATTTTTGTCCATAAATAATGATGCGCATAATGATCATTGTACACCATTATATATATATATATATATATATAGCACAAGCACCTCTCGCGGACCAAAAACTTATCCCTTCATTTTTGTCAAAATCTTATAAAGATCATAGACGACGTGGTGGCGTTTCAACTCAAGGATTAGACGTCTTTCTTAGGCCAGCTCTCAAATGCGCTGACAGGGACACCACCCCAAGAGGCGTTTCCTCAACAACTGATTACTTTGTTAACAGTTCCTTCCACTGATTTCTTTGCAATCGTCAAAGTGAATCTAATGGAAATATCTTCATGTTGATTTTCAACTTTTACATTTTTTTTGGAATTGACCATTAAGGTTGTTTCCACTTCACACTTTATGTGCTACTAATTTTTTCTTATCTTGGTAAGGCAGACCTACAACTTTCGGCTTTCTAAATCTTAATAGGGAAATGAATCTGGACTTTCTTACACTATACAGTTTCAGCAAAAGAGGTAACACTGTGTCTGCCTCTCTTCTTCACTCTTGAAAAAACCCCTATATTTCACTCATCTCAGCTTTTATTGAGTCAGTAATTATCTTCACGAAAGTGGTATGCTTAACCTTTTTCCTTAAATTATACACGTTGATGTTTATTTTCTTTTCTATTTAAAAATAAAAAAATAAAAATAATGTGGATGATAACAATGGAAGGGTATCAACATGCTGGTTCAAATTATTACCATAAATATGTTTTACACCCTTGCCTTTGGTGTAAAGGTGTCATTTGTCAAATGGTCGACTCAGGTTGATATATTTTTTTTTCTTTTTTTCGGGATTTTTGTATGCATTAGGTCAAATCAAAACTAAACTGAAATTAATAGCTATTGATCCAATCAATTTTGGTCTGTTATCGACCTATTATCAGGTGGTCCCAATTTTTCATATAAATAAAATTGAATTTCTCACTTTTTTTTTCCCTTTTAGTTTTGGTTCGGAGTCTCTAGACATTCGGTTTTTTATCGGTCTTATTTGTTGGTTGGGTCATTTTGAGTAGGGATGTAAATGGATTGTCAAAATCCGAATTCGAATTGCATCCGCATTCATTTAGGCGTATCTGTATTCCGTTAAAAGGTATCCAGAATAAAATCTAAATTATCCAAAAAATAATTATTCAATTCAATTAAATAATTAATTAATGATTTTGAGGGTGAAATTTAAACAGGTTCTAAAGATCGAGGAAAAGAGTTAAAACAACTTAGAAATATGCATTAAGAGCAAATTATATTCATTAGGTGAAGGAATCTAGATTACACAAGTCATAGAGTAAATAGATAGTTGAAAATCCGAATTCGATCTGCATCCATATTCGTTTAGGAGTATTCGAATCCGATCAAAAAATATCTGGATCCAAGCACATCCGATTCGAATTCAATCCGTATCTGATCTGTTTACATCCCTAATTTTGAGGTTTTTAATGGTTTTTAAAAGCCAAATACAACACGAAACTGATAATAAGTGATCCAATTGGTTTTGATCAGTTCAGTCCGTCCGATCTCATTTTTGACACCCATGATCTGGTGGCAAAATCTCAAATTAAAGACAGTGCTGAAGAGCTGTAACTGGTCCCACCTTATGTGGGGATGTTGATTGGGGCCTGAGGGATAATGGGTGAGGGTAAGGGTAAGGGTGTCAATTTAAAATTGAAATCAAAAGTTGACATCAAAATCGGCCGTTTAAAATTTAATGAAAGTAAATCGATTTGATTTTCATTTTAAAAGTTGAAACATTTTCTCAATTTAATTTAATTTTGATTTCATGGTTAATTTCGTTGAACCAAATTGGGTTATCTATATTTATACCGAATGAGGAATCAAATAAAACTATAATTTTTTTACTATTTCAATCAATGTAGATTATAAATTTTATTCTTTTTTAATGTTTGATAAAAGTTTGGTAGATCATGACCTTAAAAAATAAGGGTCTTTTTCGTTGGTGAAGATCTAAAAAATTAAAATGTATTCTCATTCTTGGTTCGGTTGGATTTTGGTTTTCTAAGTTGTATTTTTAATCAAATCGAAATCAAATAAAATAACCAAAACTGAACCAATTGACAACCTTTGGTGAGGTTGATTAAAGATGTCAAATTTCAAGCCGATCTAGTCTGATAGATTGAAAACCAATTGGTTCCAGAGTTGAACCGAATTGAATCCTTATCAGTTTGGTTTTGGGGTAGGGTTTTATAGAATTAATAGAACTTAGAGTCAAATTGGACCGATCGAATGCACCAATGGAAATTGAATAGGGAACCAAACCCGATAACAATTGAGACCATACCGATAATAACCCAATAAGAAACCAAAAAGAAAAGAAGAAAACCTTACAGATTTCACTAGACTGGACCAGAACCTTATAATAGCCCAAATTACAAACGGAAAACAAAAACCAGAAAAGAAAAAATCAAACCTAATCAAAATCGGAACTTTCTTAATGATTTAGTTTTGGATTGGCCAATAACACTTCAGAAACGATTCATCCCCATTAAAACCGGACCACACCAACTGATTGACACCTTTAGTAGTGAGTAGTGACCACCATTGTAGTTGGAAAAAAAAATGTTTTAAAATCAGACGATCAATGAATTTGGTCGGTTCTACTCAAAATTTTCCCTCAGAGACTCCATTATTGAAGCTTCATTGTCATTTTCCTCCACTTTCCACATCTATCATTTTCATTATTATTCTATGGTCAATTAAATTATTACTTTATTTTATTTTTAAGAATTAATATTTTAAACAAAAAGGAAATACACTCTGAGGGTATACTCCCTCTCTTCTAAGTAATCATTATTCTCTCCTCTTAATCAAATAAATCTTTCATTAAAAAAAAAAAAGAGAGAGAGAGAAAATCAAGTAAACCCCTATATATCTATTGAAATGTACTCTCTTATTTTTCTATTGACTTGATATATAAGATGCCTTATTTATGTGTATTAATAATCTGACCACCCTCTTTTTTATTTTATGGCTGAAGAAAGTTTTCTGAACTACTTAGATAAAATGCATTAGCACCTCTAAATCTCTATATATAAATAACATTGACGTTCTTCAATGTACAATATTATTTTATTGCACTTCATTGTTGCACTCTTCTATATCGCGTTAGCACCCCTACATCTCTCTATACATAAATAACATCTATGTTCTTCAATGTACGATATTATTTTACTACACCTCATTGTTGCACACTTCTATATCGCTTGCTTAAATAACTTTCTCTCCTGTTTTATCCAAACCTTGTGGTCCCTGCTTTCAAAGATTTTAAATTGCACAACCCAGTTGTCTGATTCGTCAGTTTTTTAAAATATAAAAACGAAACGTACAGGTTTTGCCATCTCCTCTCTTTCCTTTCCTGACGGGTCTGGTTCTTCTCCATCAAAGATTGATACCAATTACCAAGAAACAATAATGGAGTTTACCAATAATTTTCCACTGCGAACCAAATTCCAGAAAAGGTATTCAGCTAAACTACGAAAATGGCAGGTGTGCAAGTGGGATTGGTTTTGGGCCCATCCTACGTCATAACCTATACCCATTATAATCTTTATCAACTTTTTTTCTTTGCCCCTCTCATGGTCCCAAAGTTCCCTTTGCCATTAAAATATCTTCATAGATCTATCCAGGATTCAAAGATAAATAACCAATGGTGAAAGCTCCTTGATTCCTTACCAGCTTCTTATGATCTTATCCAATATGGAGCTTATGGGTTTTCTCTCCAATCCTACATCCTTTACAGTAGTAGCAGCTTTTGCTGTGACACTTTTTATACTCACCTTCTTCAAAGTATTTGCAGGGAAGAAGAAGCAGAGATATCACCCTATTGCAGGAACCATCTTCAACCAGTTACTGAACTTCAATCGGTTGCATGACTACATGACTGATCTTTCAGCCAAGTATGGAACTTACAGATTACTCAGTCCTTTCCGTAATGAGGTCTATACAGCTGACCCTGCAAATGTTGAATATATCCTCAAAACAAACTTCCCAAACTATGGCAAGGTAAGATAAAACCCATTCTCGAGTTCTTGCAATTTTTTTGTTAGGGACTTGGGTAGAACTCATACTTAAAAGCTAGTCATTAAGGAGAGGATGCCCAAGTACTTGTAAGTCTCCACATTGAGCAGTTCACATCTGATGTGGGATTATTACTTTCTTCTTCTTCTTCCAGGGATGGCACAACTACAGCATTTTGAGTGACCTCCTCGGTGATGGGATCTTCACCGTCGATGGTGAGAAGTGGCGCCATCAGAGGAAGGTGTCAAGTTATGAATTCTCAGCAAAGGTGTTGAGGGACTTCAGCAGTGTAGTCTTCCGAAGGAATGCAGTAAGACTTGCACAAAAACTATCTGAGGCTGCAACTTCTAATGAGATATTTGATATTCAAGTGAGTGTTGTACTGGCTAATCTATAAATCTGCTAAACAGATTATAAAAAAAAGAATGGTTATATTAACTCCATTGTTCATGAACAGGATCTATTCATGAAGTCTACTTTGGACTCAATTTTCAAAGTGGGATTTGGAGTAGAACTGGATAGCATGGGAGGATCAACTGAGGGGACCAAATTTGCCAATGCTTTTGATGATTCAAGTGCACTGACCCTGTGGCGTTATGTTGATATTCTCTGGCCGATCAAGAAGTATCTGAATATTGGATCCGAAGCGGCGTTAAGGAAAAATCTCAAACTGATTGACAGTTTCATGTATAAACTAATCCGCAAAAGGATAGAACAGAATGAGAACTCAACTGGTGATGTTTCAGTAAGTTAAAACAAAGTTAGCTGCCTATGTTGCTGATGAGCCAATTTACTTATGTGATCTAATATTTTTGTCTCTTGGGGATATTGCAGTTAAAGAAAGATGATATCTTGACAAGGTTCCTAGAATTGAATGAGACTGATCCAAAGTACTTGAGAGACATTGTCCTAAATTTCTTAGTTGCAGGCAGAGACACAACAGCAACAACCCTTTCCTGGTTCCTTTACATGCTCTGCAAGCATCCTCACATACAGGAAAAAATTGCAGAAGAAGTGAAGAAAGCAACTGATATGAATGAGAATAAATCGTTCGATGAGTTTGCAGCAAGTCTAACTGAGGAAAACCTTGACAAGATGCAGTATCTTTTTGCAGCACTTACTGAAACTCTTAGACTTTATCCTGCAGTTGCTGTGGTAAGTAAACTTAATTTGTTCCAAGATTCAAGAATAAACCCAGCACTAGTATTGTGCTAATTGTACCATCACACCTTGGTGTTGCAGGATGGAAAGATTTGCTTTTCTGATGATACCTTGCCAGATGGATACAGTGTTAAGAAAGGAGACATGGTTGCCTACCAACCCTATGTGATGGGCAGAATGAAATTCATTTGGGGTGAAGATGCAAAGGAGTTTAAGCCAGAAAGATGGTTAAATGAAGATGGAGTTTTCCAACAAGAAAGCCCTTCAAAGTTTACAGCTTTCCAGGTAATAATCTTAACCCCCCAAGTCAGGCACAGTGACTTTCCCATGAAAATGAAAGAAAGAATGGAAAGTGAAAATTTTTCCTATTCTGAAGTATGTACATGGGTAGAACTCATCATTTAAAGTTAGCCATTAAGGAGAGAGTGTCCAAGTCCTTCTAAGTCTTCACATCAGGCTACTCATATCCGATGTGAGATTAATTGCTTTTGCATGAAACTCCAACAATCTCTCCTTCCACACAAGAGCACACATGGGAACTGAGATCTTCTCTATGGGATTTTCTAGATTTTCTCCATCCTCGAACATCTGATATAAGCTCAGTTGCTTTTGTGTGAAACCCCAATGCTAATTTCTACTTTTTTGGAAAACTTATTTCTTTGCGAACAGGCTGGCCCTCGAATTTGTATTGGAAAGGAGTTTGCGTATCGGCAGATGAGGATCTTCTCAGCTCTCCTGTTAGGTTGCTTTGTGTTCAAGCTAAGTGATGAGACGAAACCAGTCCACTACAGAACCATGCTCAATCTTCACATTGATGGGGGCCTATATATCCGTGCCTTCCACAGACTTGGTCAGAAAAATCTGTAAATGCATAAGATGTGCGTGCCTCCTCCATGTCTGCAATAATTTCGATCTTCAGACAGCAGTAGCTTGTACACTACTAGCCAAATCTAAGGAACACTATAATATTTTCATTTTTCTTTTTTTCTTTATTTGGTCTGAAAATAACAGTATAATGTTCGCCCATGATGCATTTGTTTGGGGTCCCTCTGTGACATAGGATGGCTCCTAAATAACAAGGTTGAATCTGTATACTTATCTATGGAGATCCATTTGTTGCGAGTTATAAGAAGCATTTAAACTAATGTGCTATGAGGTCCTCACCTTTTCATGAGAATAACTAATTCGTATTTACAGATCCAATAGATTAGTGAAGATTTTTTCCTGGCAGGCAAAACCTCTATTTGAACCTTGGTACAGTAGGAGGTATTTTGGGTAGTTAAAATGTAAGCGTATATCAGCCAGTAATCCTGGCTTGTCACAAATTTCAACCATGGATGAGCCCCGTTTCTCTTCTCACCAGTCTTCGGTGATAGATTTGTTGGACTACTTTGGTTCCACAGTTCAGAAAGAATCTAAGAGATAGACAAAGAACTGATGAATCAGTTTCTGTCTTGCCTTACTAGCCAAGGGTAGTGGGAAAAGGGTTTGAAAGGGCCTGGCTGGGACACAATAGGTTCTCAGTTCCCTTTTTCTTCTTACATCGCATTAGACCTTCTACTGGTTTATCTTTTACAGAGAAGCATACTGGGAATGCAAAGTCTCCTCCAAAGTTTCATTCTAGTTGTGGCCTAATTACAGAGAACCATCTCCTTGTTATATGCAATTTTGTACTTGGTATACAGATTTTAATGGGTTTTCCCAAGCATGCTATGCAGGCTACTGTTATTCTTACCCTACTTGAGATCACAATGAAGAGGGAGAGAATAACCTTCAACCCTTTGCTGAGAGATAGGAACAGTAGAATCTTAGTAGGCAATGCTCCAAAGAGCAGAGAAAACGTTTTCTACCATCTTTTTTTCATGGATTTCCCCAACATGCTAACATACAGGAGCATGTTAATTCTTACCCTACTTGAGCTCTCAATGAAGAGGGAGAGAATAAACTTCAACCTTTTGCTACGTGTCATGTATCCTGAGAGAAAGGAACATATACATCTTCGTAGGCAATGCTCCATATGGCAGAGAAAAGATTTCCTACTAGCGTTTTTTCATGGTTATCCACCCTAAAAGACTTCAAGAACATCTTTCAATAATTTCTCATTAGAAACCAAGGTACATTCAATTGTCATAGAGTTGACAAAAATAGTCACACTCATTTGTTGCAAAAATGATCAAAATAAACCCAATTTTCCCAAAGGAGCGTAATAATACACCAAATTAAAAAAATACCCCCAATTAGATAACTTGTGATGATGAATTTCTTTTCCATGTCATTGCAAGCCATCTAAAAGCAACTCAGTGCATGAGGTTCCCACTATTGCAGGGTCTAGGAGGGGCAAATGTTCCCCTTACAACCCTGCTTCACAGGAGAGGTTGTTTCCAAGTTTCAAACCTCTGACCAACATGTTGCAACCGCAAGCCATCTCTCATTGATTAATTTAACTCATTCGGTAAAATTGACAAACTTCCAGTAAAAGCACTATGAATTTAATAAAAAATAAATAATTTGATATGAGTATTTTGATGATTCTAATTATAAACATTTCAACAATAAAAAAAGACAAGGCCTCTCTGATGTGTTTTCATAATTAAAACTCATATATGCCAAGTTATCTATGGATGGTAATTATGATCCAGTGTCTCTTGAATTCTAAACTATCACCATGGTAGTTATAGACCACATATATGTTTTATAGCATACCTATTCTTGTTGCTGTTAAGATGAACTGCTTCCCTTTGTTCATCTTAGAAACCCCAAATTACCTTCCAAATCTATTAATTGGTAACACAGTATCTCATGCATGGGAATGAAGTTGCAATAATTCATTCACAGGCTTAAAAACGGAAAGTGACACTGTTAGCTCAACATCACAGTACATTTATTCAGTTCCAAGTTGTCTCCATCACTACAGAATATTCTGAGAGAGACAAAGAGAGAGTATTCTAAAGGGTTTTTAATTCTATGGAGCAATTCCGACCAGAATTGAAATTAATTCTCTGTGAGCGACTTTGATTTTTACCCTTTTTGGGTGGTTTCCCTAAAGCAGATTTTTTTTTTCCTGTTCATCCTAAGAACCAGTTCCTTTTCCCTCTTGGCTCTCCAGTCATCTAGGTTAAATATTCACCCACGATAAAAATCACTTTCTAGAAGTGCATCACAAAAGAACCACTCTAGCAAATCTTGAGCGAAAACAAATTCCATCAATCATGTCCAAGGAGTGGAGGTCACCTCACCTTCTCAAAGAAGGCCAGCTCCCTTCATCCTCCCACTGTCCCAGTAAACATCTTTTACCAGCAAATTCCTTGGTCAGGTAACCATCTTCTAACTGATTATCTCAGCAAAACAAGGGGTTCTAAAGAAGAAAGGTGGGAACCTGACCATGGAACTTGAGGCAGGTTGGGGAAGATCATCAGTATATTTACAGGGCATTCATGACCATGATCCCAATTTTGATAAGCAACAATAACAATAACATAGCAAAGCACACATATCTACCACGTCACAAGGATCTAAACGACTCGTAGGAGTTTTATTTAGAGTAATAAAATTTTCATAGTAAGCTTTTGACATTTCCTTTCTTCGAGTCTCAAAAGTACATTCGAATATGATGTTGATTAATTAAAAAAAAAAAAAAAAAAAAAGTGACAAAAGTAAAGAGTGCACCAAGAGATATACCATATTCTGCAAAATGGAACAGATGACTTCTTCCCACAGAATATCCATTAACAGGGGGAGAGGAATCACTCTTGACCGATGTTAGGAAAACCTCAAAACTACATCCAAACAGCACCTCCAGGAAAAACAATAGCTATGAAGGGGTCCATTAGACTGAAGCAATGACTTAGACCATTTATGTAGATGGGGTAACAGCTGCTGGTGGAGGAATATGAATGCCAGGCCTTGATACCCACCCTTTGCGGTTCCTGTAAGACTCGACAGCCTGCAAGCGAAGTCTCTCATGCGAAGCAGTTTGGGTGGTCTTCAATGCCTTCAAAAGACCACAGCCCCAGAGCAGGGGTTAACTTTCATGCTTAGTAGTGGATATAAGATTTGATTAAAAGAGTCAGGTAGTGTGAGATAATACCTTAGGAAATGCTACCAGCTTTGGAGGAGCTTCAACTATTTCTCCAAACTTGATTTCCTCATGCCCAGGAAAGTCTAGATTCTTCTCTGTCTTGGCTTTCTTGTGTTTCTTCTTTCTTTCTTCCAAGTACCTACATGAATTCAACCACTGGTCATCTGAAGGTTTAACATGTACTCCAAACCTAAACAGATACTTCAGAAATAACAAGCCTTCGAAAGAAATGGAATTCACATACAAACAAGGATCGAGATCTAGGTTTCAGTCCAGGTTTTGGGCAGGCGCAAAACCGAGATAACTTGGAGATTTCAGTCAGTTTCGGCCAAGATTTAGTTCCATGCATACCGCCTTCTCTCAAGCACATAGTATCCAGACACTAATAGTATCCAAAGATATAAAGTTTAAAGAAGGCAGCTTCACCGTTCGGTATGCGAAACCAAAGCAACCTGCACTGAATGTTACTCCAAGATGTTTAAGCCATCAAAGGGCTCAAATGTTATCAAGATAATATGTCATTCATTTCTAAAACCTTCCACAAAATGCTCAAATGCCTCATTTCAAACTTCACCCTCTGATCACCTGCATCAATCTTCATAGTAAAAGTAGTAGGCCATCCCTGAATTTCGCCAGAAACTAGAGTTTTAGATCATTCCAGTAACCCTAAACATCATTTGTTGCATATTAATTTATTAACCATCAAAATTTTGTGTGAAGTGCTTCATGCATTGTTGAGATATGTACCACCCTAGGGGCATTATTGTCTGACCCCGCAGTAGTTTGGTCATTAGTTGTTAACCACAATAGGGGAGGTGTCCCTATTGTAGTGTATGTTGGGTAGTAGAGTTAGTTGTTTGTTTTAAATTGTATTCACTTTCCTTGTAATTAGTCTTACACTCTTAGTAGAATAAGTGAATACAACTTAAAACAAACAACTCACTCTACTACCCAACATACACCACAATAGGGACATCCCCCCCCCCCCCAATCATGGTTAACAACTCCTACGAAGCGTCTGACATCTAATGTTACAAGTATTGGCCACTGACCACGATAGGAGACTAACGAATCCTATCGTGGCCTCTTGGGTTCTCCTCTTCAATGTCTTCTCTCTTTCTCTCTCTTCTTTTTTTTTTTTTGCTAACAAGGGTGTCCAGACCTTTGGCTCGACTACCCCCCCCCCCCGGCGGACGCACATGTATGCCCCCACACATGCAAATCGGATCAGCGCCAGCTCCTGTGAGAACCATGGAAACAGTGGGACTGGCCCCAAGGGAGTAGGGGAGTCGAAACTCAGGACGCATGTCTATTTAGGCATGCTCTCTTTCTCTCTCTCTCTTTCTCGTTCTTCTTCTTTTCTTCAAGGTTTGTGGGACTGGATATCGGTTCCTCTGTTGTTACATGGTATCAGACCAATTATACCTAGTTCTTCATCTTCAATTCTGTTTTGATAGTCTCTTAAAGAATATTCTTGCGGTTGCAGCAACCTATGCAGCCATACATACTATCTAAGGCCCTAGATGTGATATGAAGATAAACTAGGGTCTCTCTGCATCAATTACATTCCTCTTGCTGTCCATGCAAGCATTCGATTACAGGAATCAATTTTTATACAAACAGAGGCTGGCAGCATTCTGGTTCTGAATTTTATTTTACAGCAAAGAGATCTCCTATTTTCTATCGGACCAGCATATGTATCTTATATTTTAGGGCTTGGTTAGCCCCTATGTTAAGGTCACTCCTTCGACCCTAATATGAGGCCGATCCAAAGATCTGATTGAGCTTGATTTATTTTCTCCAAGGGGCTGGCAGTACCCTGTTTCTGTGATTTTTTGGAGAGTACTGCAACTTATATTACTTTCACCGGTTTAGGACAGAGGTTCAATTTTCAGAACATCAAATTAGGTGCATTTCTTGTATAAGCAAAGGTTTCATGGAAACGGTTGAATGAGAACAGAGAATCATAGGAAACACCAACACCACTTTAGAAAATTCTGGATTTCCACATTCGCTAAGAAGATAAGTAGAACATATCCCTTTTTTCCTCTGTGTTTGTCCGATATCCAATTAGAGTTGCATCTCTTGTCATTATTAGGTTTGTACTCACTAATTATGGTAAATATATACAGTAAATCCAAAATTAGGAGTATCATTTTCATCTTATTCAACATTGACATCCCCCAGCCGCAGTGCGATCACTTTCAGAGCATGAATTTAAAGATTGAGAGCATAATTACCACTTCTATTAAAAGGATTAAGTCACCAAATATTGAACTCTTTAACATACAAATCAAAAGATTAAGGAAAATGCAGAAGGAACATATCTGCCCTATTTGAAAAGAAACAGACCAGTAAAAAGAAGAGCTACTAATAAGAAAAAAAAAGAAACAAATAAAGTTAAGAAAAATAAGTGTAATGAAGATGCTTACTTTTTCTTGCGATCCTTTCTCTTTGAGCCAATACCTAGATCCTGAATTGTTTTCTCAAATCGAAGGTCATGAACTTGTTTTCTCTTTCGCTTTGCTTTTTTCTTGTCTTGTATGTCTGTATGCACAACTCCATCCTTATTATCTTTATGTTTAGGTGCTGTAACATTTTCATCTTGACCTCCCTCTTGGAACTCATCCTCCAAGCTTGGTTTCTGAACATAAATCAGATCAATAGAACTGAGCACCATCAAGTTGAGACTGAAGACTAGAGTGAAAAAAAAAATGCCAACTTTACACAAGCAAGAGCAGATAAAAAAGTTGAGAGAATTGAAATGTTTTAACTCATAATAATAACTAACCCCTTCCCAAAAGAGAGGGGAAAAACACTAAAGGAGCCAAATCAAATAAATAAATCTTCATAGACTCAAGCTGTGTCGATCTGAATGTCGGTCCATAAAGAAACAACAACAACTAACAAACCGGATTGAATGAGAAAGGTCAAATTTGGAATTAACATGCTAAACAAATCACATCACAAGGTTTAAGGGTGCTGATCATCTGAAAGAGCACCCATTCCCAAATTACATCCAGTAGTTACCAAGTGCAATCAGAGTTTCAGAACATTGAGAAGGAAAACGTGGCATGTGGGTCTATCCATCCAGCTACATAACATAACAAAGGTAAGAGAGTAAATAAATTTGCATATAGAAATTTTTTTCATGACAAACAGAAGTGCAGAATAACTTCAAGCCTACCAGTTCGAATTAGTAATGGCTTCTTAAAACGCGAAACTCTAATGTATTTCTGGCCATGTTCCAACAAATAAGAATGAGAATTTTGTTTTGTTTACCATTTCAGCCACTCAAGAAGTAAAAACAAAATTTTCCATTTTAATGGGGGGGAAGAGGAGAGTTGGGATAGGTCGAATTCAGAAGTAGAGGGCATCAAACAGAAAAAACGGTAAACCCCTTACTCCTTTTTGCTTTTTCTTGTGGTCAGTACTCTCTGAAGACTTCAAAGGTCCTGCAAAGCCATAAAAAATTGATTAACAAATACAGAATGATAAGGTAAAGGGTTTGTAACGGGATTATGCAAGACCCATTTGCCAATTCTGTCGACAGTGTTTTGGGGGTAGGGGGCCACCTTTTGTTGCGGAATATCTGTTGGTGGTGGTGGGGGAGGTGAACTCCATTAGTTTGAGGAGCTTGGATGGTAAGGCGTCGATCTCATCCGGCTTCGGAGGAGGCGGCAGACGAGTATAGCCTCCATGAGCAGCAAGGAAATTCTTCTCTCTCCGCCTCCGTCCTTTCCCTCCCATCGCCTTCCCGCCTTCAACTGCCTGATGCGAAGAGTGAACTAACAAATACTTCTGTGACGAGAGAGAGAGAGATGTAGGGGTTCGCGGGCTCGCGGCCTTAACGGTAGGTATGAACAATGATAGAGATGTAACTAGACTGGGTTTGCGAGACTATCAGCCCGGCCCTGAAATTAGGTCAAGCACAATATAATTGCTGGCGTTGGGCCAGTTCGGTGGCCTGGGATGAAAATGGATAGTCGAAATCTGAATTCGACGTTATCCTTTCTTTCTTTCTTTCTTTCTTTCTTTCTTTTTTTTTTTTAATGATCTAAAAAATAATTATCCGAATGATTTTGAGGGATCTTGAAGTTTAAATAGATCCTAAAGAAATAATAAAATAATTATAATAATTTAGAAAAATGAATTTATAATAAAGTATATTCATTGGGGGGAATAATTACTCGGATTACATAAGTCAGAGAATAAACAGATAGTTGAAAATTTGAATTCGATTTGCATCTATATTCGTTTAGGGGTATCCGATCCAATCAAGAATATCTGGATCTGAATAGATCCGATTCGAATTCAATCCATATCCAATCTATTTGCATTCTTACTCACTTGGCTTTTTTTTTCTTTTTTTCTTTTTTGGTGGTGGGGGGCGGCGGCGGTGGTGTGGAGAGATAATAATAGGGCCAAACCGAATGCATATAAGTTAGCAAAAA
>NC_056564.1:22251313-22259682 GCF_013358625.1 Macadamia integrifolia
AAAAAAAAAAAAAAAAGAATGCATATGTCACGACCCCTATGCCTAGGTCCAGTGGGACCCATAGCACCAGACCTTTTGGGGATCGTGCAGGGAAAAGAGGAAAACTAATCCTATTAAATTCTCAAAAAAAAAAAGAGCAAAATCTGAATATCATCATCTTGATTTCTAACAGCGGAACTTCTCCTATGGTAACTAAAATTTCCACAGTCCTTTACATGATCTCCTCAAAATGGTTTAAATACAAAATTATATAAAGTTGGATCATGTGTACATATTGTGAAACCCTATTGGCATTCTAAAATTCTGAACATGTACATATCATAACAAAAAGATTAAACATATATATACATAATCATCATTACCACATATATACACAAAAAAAGATAAGAAGTTTCACTAATTTTCAGTCCCTTATTTGTTCTCAGTAATAACTGTACCCTTGCCCTTGTCTCCCACTGGGGCCTCTGATCCTGTTATAAACAATTTAATAAAACATAATAAGCTAAAGCCTAATGAATAGAATTTCCAACCATGATCATATTACATATAACATTTGTATCACAATTGAATACAACATAAAAATCAAGGTACTAAGATGTCCGTGTCCGAATCTAGAAACCAATAAAATAAAACTTACAATTCTTACACATATAAAATGGAATATGAAAAATTACCTATTATCTTTGAATTAGTTTGAAATATCTAATTAAACTACTCATCTCTTGCTTTCCCATTCTTAACTCTTATGGGGCCCGGTCCCTCACACCAGGACAATAGTCCAGTTACTCTCATTTTGGGACATTTCTTACCATTTGATTTGTACTATTTCTGTCTTACATGAACTTGTATCTTAATTCACATCTGAATTATTTTTCTTTTTGGTTCTTAGAGCATTGTCTAATAAAATTCTCATTCATAGTTGCATCATAAACTTTAAGAGCAAATAGTATGCTCTTAAAGTTTTTGTAATTAAAATACAATGAACCATTTATAACTAAAAGAAACACATTGTAGGCATTCAATTATTTTTATATCAATCGATACTTTTGCATACATAGCATCATCATGTAGGAATAGGTATTTCCAATAAAACATGATGAAGTTCTACTCACCTTAACCTCTATAATAACATATTTCTTTCTTTTTTTAGGCTTACAAAAAAAAAAAATCATAAGGATGGCTTGGGTGCTAGTCACATCAAAATAGACATGTCTTGACTTAAGATAACTCTAGAATAAGCCCAACATGACCTACAATATAAGGCATAAAAATAGAAGAAAACTCATAATATTTTTCCCCAAACATGACATTTTAGCCTAGTAATGACTAGCCCTAAAACGATGTTTACAAAATCCTTCATATTTTCTTCGTTACAACTTCAAATGGGGTGATTCTTTATCCTGTGTTTAAATGACTAATAGACCTTCCTTTTTCTTGTTTACTGCATTCTCAAATTTTAATCATAAGGTACTTCAAAATTGAGTTAAAGTATATATTCTACCCAGAATTTTCTAGTTTGCCACAATCTTCCTTCCACTCTTTATTGCACATCATGCATAACCTCTAAATATCACTTACCCTAATAAAAATTCATAAAAACAAGGTTCAATTGAACCATATAAATCATGCATATATTGAATTTAAATTTGAAATTCATAAATCACCCACCTTGGCAATTTTGAAGAAAACCCCTTATCTTCAAAGCTGAACTTAAATTAAGAACTATCCTTTTTTTTTTTCTTTAATCTCTAAGAATTCCTCTTCTAATATTAATTCTGGTGGTAGAAAAAACAATCCTTCATGGAAATTGATATTACAACATCAATTAGTTTATAAACCTCAAGCATAGTAGCATACCTAGGATAAGTAGAGAAAAATAAAAAAATTCCTACCTTGCTGAATTCCTTATTTACTTTTGCACCTCCTTCAAAACTCTTTGCATGCATCTTCTCAAATCTTCAGTTTCTATTCAGATTTTCAATTTCAATAGCATTCTTCACATTCCTTTCTCTCATTTCTCTCTTCCTTTCTAACGTTTTCTCTCTTCCTCTTGCTAAAAAAACTAAGATGTAACAAAGAAAGGCGATTTTCTTATTTTTGTTTTACCTTTTCATTTTTTTTTTTTTTTTCCTCTCATATGCCACTATGTGGTAGTAATACAAACAACCTTTCACATGCCAAGTATATAGGTGGCAAGCCTAGATTTTGCCATTTAACCCAATCATGGGCTACCACCCAAATAATCCCATTATCTCAATTACCTAATAGATAAATATTAACCATGGTTGAATTATGGTCTGGTTGGGTTATTAATGAACCCAACCCAACATAAGATCTAATTTAACATTGTAATGTGGATGAACCAAAACACTTGAACCATATAAAACTGAACCAGCCTTACATAATTGAATCATTTAAATTTTCAATACCTGAACCACTACTCGCAGTTCGCTCCAGGTACCAAACTGAACCCGTTAGCTAGGTTAGTACATTGCCTCACTAAGACCCACTTGTAAGACATAATAAAATAATATTAAAAACATGTAAATCACTATGGGTCATTACAGTATATACTATTTATAGGATATAGTTTTTCTTCATCTTATTGGGCATGCCACCCCTTAGGCTGAGGTAATGACATGCACCAATAAGAAGGGAGACACATAAGAGCAAGGGATTTTTTTATAGGGGGGAGAGTGATTTGCACCCAAAAAATACAGAGGCAAAAGAAACAGACATAGCACACGAGTTTGTGAGAACCGGAGGTATGCGTAAACTTTTCCCTATATATCATTTTTTCATTTATATTGTAATAAATATTTATTACGCTTTTTGTTTTTTGGGTAAAAGGGAAATTTATTAATGAGAATGGTGTGTAATAATCATGGCTTCACTTATAAGTTGTAACAATTTATGAAGCCAACTAGTGGAAATAGGTCAAATGATTATACGCACTTATGACACAACCTTAGTGGCAAGGGTATGAGCTACACAATCTGCTAACCTTTGAATAAATATAGAAAGTACATTTAGCAAAAAAGTGAAGCTAAGTGCATAATATCACCAAGGAGTGGGTCAACATCAATAGCGCATGAAATTCCCATTAAAATAATATGTATAGGATAACAATATTTGAAACAACGTGCCTACCTACACGAAATTGACATTAAAATATGAGAGAGGATTCTCCAAATTAATGTTGGTAGATCTCCCCTGTCATTCTACTGGCAACACGTATGACGGTTTAGTTAATAAGGGGACCATAATGATTAAGGAGGATATAGAAAATGAATAAAAAAATAGCATTGTAAGAGATATAAATTAAGTAGATAATGTGGGGACTTTTGCCATTTGAAATCTATGGTTTTCTTTTTTTTTTTTTTTTAAAAAATATAAACAAAAAAAAAAAAAAAAAGGAGAATTTACTATCACTTTCTTACATTTTATCCATATTTACTAAAACTCACCTACCTTTTATTTTTTATTTTTATACTCCCCTACTATTACACTTTTACATCTCTTTCTCCCCTGTTCTTTTTTAATATTCAAATTACCCTTATTTTCTCACTTGCAACCTATTAAACCAATTGCTTTACTACTCTGTGTCTTTGTCTTTGATGGATAACTTCTCTTTCTAGTTATTCCCCCCCTGAAAAAAGCCCAACAAAGGGGTTATTCAAAACTTGTTGGGGAATCAACTGTTCTCCTCACCTAGACTCTTGTCGTCATTCAGTGGAAAGGGGAAATTAACTAGAGAAAATGGAGAAACGTCTAGCTTCATCTCACCACCCTGGTTGGATGAAAAAGGGAAATTAGCCGGAGAAATAGACACAGACGACTTAATGGAAATGGGATTTATGAGAATTTGAGGAAAAGAAGGAATGGTTGCAGAGCAATTGAGAAGACATCAACAATATTGTAACATAATGGATCATTATATCTTACAGTCACTACATTACCGAAAGAGCAAAAGATTTCTTCAATTAAAATTTCATTTCATCCATGATTCAAACGATACAGCCTTAGCTTCAACAAATAAGGGGAGGGAGATGGGTTTAAAGGTTAAGGAATTAGCAAAATTGGAGATTCCTTCTCAACTTTAGAGACTTTCTCATTCTTTTCCTTCCCTTTCACAAAACCCTTCAAAGAAGCCAAAATAATCCTTGTAGTTGCTGTAATAATCATCCAATCTTTTATGTCTTATGGGGATTTGTTCAACTTTCATTTATTTAGATTTTTTTTTTTTTTTTTAATTTTTGGAAGAAATGTGGTCCGCTAGTTGTTCTTATGGAGTTGAGAAGTAGTTGCAGCAAACATTGATGATGAAGATAGCCCATCCTATTTTTTCCATTAGCAGACAGCAGCATACTAGGTGACTTCCCTTTCCGCTGGCGACCTACCTCCCTTCCCCTTCCTTCTGTCTTCCTCTGTTATCTCTTTCTCTCTTCTTCCAACTAGTAAAATAGGAATCAATATGTGAATCGGGAAGGGTGGCAATGGTGGGGTATCAACTAGCTCAAAGTGGTTTTTCAACAAAAGGAAGAAGGAGGAGGATTTAATAGTTACCCGGCTTTATCTAAGAAAAAATAAGTTACAAGGTGAAAAGGAAGGGTAATCTAGGTATTTAAAAAGAGCAAGGAAGAAAGAGATATAAAAGTCAAAAAAATAGGGGAGCATCAGTAAAAAAGTAAAGAATAGGGGAGTTTTAGTAAATATAGGCCAAGTGTAGGGGAGTGATAGTAAATTCCCCCCCCCCAAAAAAAATGTCGTATTATGTATTATTGGAATTATTATAATAAAAAAAAAATATCGTTAAACGCATAATTGGAAAATCAGGTTTTTCAACTTAACTCGCTATTTTCAAAACTTGGGCGAGTCAAACTTAGTTATGTCGAGTCATTTTTCTATTATCTTTTTAGTATCTATATCTTTTTTTCTTCTTTTTCTCCTTAGTTGAGTGAGAAGGAAGTAAGACTATGATTGCTTTGTAGGTGAAACGAGGGGAAAGGGGGGGGGGGGAATATGGAGACAATGAATAGAAACTCCAAGGTTAGTTGTATACTAAATTTATGTTCTATGAATAATATATAACCCAATAAAAAAAAAAAAAGACTCGATTTCACATGACTCGAGCCAAAAAACCGAGTAAATAAAAATGATAAATGTTATACATATACATGACTATGCCTTTTTGTTTTCCTTCCTTTGGATGGGAAAATATATTGTGATTTATATGATCAGTGGCATAACGGTTTTAGACACTAATGTATAAAAAAATGTCATTTGAACTTTCGCTCTCTAGTAATTAGTTTTGATTCATTTTCACTCAATTTCAATTTCGATTAAATTTCTTATTTTGGTAAATTAACCGATATGTTTATAAGATCTAGTGTTTCATTTTAGAGTAGCTAAATTTCATATAGGCTTTGTTTGGTTGCAAGGGGAATGTAAATTTTTTAAATAAAGTTGAAAATTTTTTTCATAAAAATAAATTTAGATGTTTGATTGCAAGGGAAATATATTTTGCATGTGAAAAATATTTCACTTAACCATTAAAATTTCCCTTTTTATTTCCCCACCAAAATAGAAAGAAAAAAAAAACCCTACTCTCACGATCTCTCTCCCACTCTCACGACTCTCACCCCGCTCATGACTCTCAACGATCTCTCTCTCTCTCACGCGACTCAGTTGGGTTTGTTTTGACCAAAAGACTTTGGGTTTGAGCTAGATGGAGCATTACTGACCTGTTGGGTTTGTTTTGACCAAAAGACTTTTGGAATGGACCTTTCAGTCATTATAACTTGTGATCTATTACTGTTTTATTTGTGATAATCTTTTATATTATTTTAAATATTTATTTATGCTGTATTCATTTGATGTATAGAATGAAATGGTTTATTTTGGTTACTGATAGAACATAGTATTTAATGACATTTGGTTTGATTTGGTACAGACCTTGAATGACCTGATTCACATAACCAATATAAATTTTGAGGAGGTGGGTGGGATCTGTATTGAAAAGTACTCTCCCCCCATATCTTTTGAGGAGTTTGGTTGGATTATTAGTTTTTTAAAATTTTACATCTATTTTACATCCAACCAAACAACTATGGTAAATTAATTTCATTTCACTTCTGTTGCAACCAAATGACTCAAAAGGGAATAAAAAATCGCTTCACTTCCCTTCATTTCCCTTCCCTTCTCATTTCCCTTGCAACCAAACGCCGTCATAAAGTTTTACTTCACCATTGGTGAAGCAAACACTCACCTATATCGGATTATTATAACTCTCCTTATTCATTGGAGGGATGGAATGTTATCCATCCAAGGCTAATGATCATAACTATCGGTAATGGAATTCCTCTTTCACCATAGCCTGAGAAAAACTCAACCATTCAATTTTAATAATTGGATTGGTATAATAAAATAGCCTGCAATGACAAATAATCTTTTAGTGTACGATAAGTCATAAATAAAGTGATATTTAGAATAACAATCAGCTGACAATTGCATAATATAACACATTTATTGAATATTCATATATGATTTTAAGGCATATTTGGATATGGTACAGTACTATAGGAACATCTGACTTCAATTTTGTTTCTTACTAATGTTTGGTGCCTAGCCCCCCTCTCTCCCACTCTTTATTCCTCTTGTACTTCATTCTCCCCATTGGGAAATTTTATAGAGGGGCTTTCATCAATAAATCATGATAATATTTTGTTAAAAAAAAAAAAAATCTGATATTGTATTGGATTATTACCCAAATGATGCATTGTATAGCAATTTGTATATATAATATGCTTATCCAAATAAATGGATACAAATAAGGATTCTATTGGGATTCATTTACATATCAAGAACAAAAGCCAAGGATTTTATTTAATTTATTTTTTTCTAGGATGAGGGACAGAGGGGTTTTGAATAGAAGGATTTCAACTTTTCAATTATCGAATAGATGCCATCAATAATTTGACTGCCCAGAGAGATCCAACCTAATAAAACTTGGGGAAAAGAATTGCTATACTGTCATTGTTTAGATTTTTTTTATATTCTTATTATATAATAAATAATGGGGTCTACATTGACATTCTCTCATATTACGATGACTGTCATAAATAATATCATTTTTCAACCCCTAATCTGTAAAGCATTAAAATTCCTTCTTACAATGCCCTTGTAAAAAAACCCTCTTTCAAATGAACTAAGTTTTTATCCACCCGTAAAGGAGAGTGAATCTCCTCTCCACTAGTAATATCATCTTGCAATTGGATTTCCATACATCATGAACTCCTACCTTGTTGTATAAGATAAAACACTTCTCTATGCTAATTAAACGATTCAGATATCCATGATGAGGAGATTTTAAATGGCATAATTTATGGATATATGAAATAAAAACAAAAGAAATAGGAAAAAAGAGTGTTGCCTCCATACATGTACCTAACTCGAGACACATCGAGTCTGAAAAGATATTGGTCTCTATGGCATGTACTTATGCTAGAGGTAGCATTGTTTTGCCCTTCAAAAAATTGATTATAAAATAGTTTATGTTTTTTTTTTTTTTAAGTTGAACATGTAGGGTTTACAAGACAAATAGCTTTTATTAACCCCATTTAAGCTTCATTCGGTTGCAGTTGGTTTGGCGACCACATCGGGGCCAATTTGCTGGCGACGATTGGAATTTTACCTTCACCGAACACACACTCACGTTTCTGCGGATATAAAAAAGTCGTGCCCAATTTTACCCTTCCTTCGTCCTCTGGTTTTCTATCTGAAATTAACCTCAACGCCTCTACCTATTTTCATCTTCTGTTTTTCTTCTCTCTCCTCTCCCACCAGACGCATTCTTCTTCACCCTCAAATCTCAGATAAAACTTTCGAAGACAACCATTTAATATTAATATAAATTTGAAACCATCACGGACTCCAATTCCGGGATCGATTCTATATTTCAAGGTACCATTTCTCTTCCTATTTGATTCTTCGTCTCTTTCGAATTATTTACATTTGATTTGCTCTTCAATGGGAGTCTGATCAATGGGCGATCTTTTTCTGTAGTTTTAACGTTTCTTGATCCTCTGCATTGATTTGTTTTTTTTTTTTTTTAATGGAGGAACATTGAAACTTTGGTTCTGATTAACTATAAACTAGAGTCGGTTTTTCTGTAGCGTACTTTCTGAGACATTTGCCTTTTTCAATCCACAGTTTGATCAGCTTCACATTGATTCTGATTACCTTTTATGATTGTTGATTGCATTTTGATTTGTCAGTTTTGCTGAGTTTTTGCAAATCGAAATCGTGATTTGTTCGTAAACTGTTGGTTTTCGTTCTTATGATCTAATTCCACATTGTTTACAGGTGGG
>NC_056564.1:22260044-22303315 GCF_013358625.1 Macadamia integrifolia
GTAGTAGACTCACTTATTGCCACGATGGGTGGTGTAGAATGTTTTGATGATAATGAAGACAACAACCCTCCTAGTGTGATGCTGAATTCCAGGGCTGCCATTGTAGCAGGGGAGCTGATTCCTTGGCTTCCTTGGGAAGGTGACTTCGCAGATTTTATGTCACCTAGGACACGTATGGTTAAAGGATTGCTTGCAATACTTAAAGCTTGCACCAGAAACAGAGCAATGTGCTCAGTGGCTGGTCTATTGGGAGTTCTTTTGAATTCAGCAGAGAAGATATTTGTTATGGAAGTAGGTTCCGAGCAGATGCCATGGGATGGTACACCTTTATGCCACTGCATCCAATACTTAGCTGGACATTCGCTAAATGTAATTGATCTACACAGGTGGCTTGGTGTAATCACGAACACACTTACCACAGTTTGGGCAGTTCGTTTGATGCTTGCATTGGAAAAGGCCATGGGTGGAAAGGAGACAAGGGGTCCGGCATGCACGTTCGAGTTTGATGGTGAAAGTTCTGGTTTACTTGGTCCAGGAGAGAGCCGTTGGCCTTTTACCAATGGTTATGCATTTGCAACATGGATCTATATAGAATCATTTGCAGATACCCTAAATACAGCAACAGCTGCTGCTGCAATTGCAGCTGCTGCTGCAGCTAAATCTGGCAAATCCTCGGCTGTGTCAGCTGCGGCTGCTGCAAGTGCTCTTGCGGGCGAAGGTACTGCACACATGCCAAGGTTGTTCAGTTTCTTATCTGCTGATAATCAAGGGATAGAGGCATATTTTCATGCGCAGTTTTTGGTAGTTGAAAGTGGTAGTGGCAAGGGAAAGAAAGCTTCCCTGCATTTCACTCATGCCTTCAAGCCACAGTGCTGGTATTTTATTGGTCTGGAGCATACATGCAGGCAGGGGCTACTTGGAAAAGCAGAGAGTGAGCTTAGATTGTATATTGATGGCACTTTGTATGAGAGTCGTCCATTTGAGTTCCCACGGATTTCCAGGCCTCTTGCGTTTTGCTGCATCGGGACAAATCCGCCTCCAACAATGGCTGGCTTGCAACGTCGTCGTCGTCAATGTCCGCTATTTGCTGAGATGGGGCCTATTTATATTTTTAAGGATCCAATTGGCCCAGAGAAAATGTCTCGTTTGGCTTCTAGGGGAGGCGATGTGCTGCCTACTTTTGGTAATGGGGCAGGGTTACCATGGCTAGCAACTAATAACCATGTGAGGAGTTTGGCTCAGGAAAGTGCACTTTTGGATGCAGAAATTGGAGGAAGCTTGCACCTTCTCTATCACCCAAGTTTGCTCAGTGGACGTTTCTGCCCAGATGCTTCCCCTTCTGGCGCTGCAGGTTGGCTCGATATTTTGATTTTCATATGTGAAATTTAACAATTACTTCCTTTTTTACTTGTAAGCTTTGATGATTCTTCCCTTTAAAGTTTAAACCCATTTAGAATTTCCAAATGTACCATGTGTTGGCTAGCCAGGTTCCAATCAATGTCATATGCTCTGGTGGTACTACTCAGAAATGGAACAAATTAACTGCAATTAATAGTCATGGTTCTGTTATTATATTCTGAATATAAAATATCTATATTTTATTTGAATAATATATTGAGCTCTATTGTATCTGTATATGGTTTCTGTACATTGAAGAAAAGTTGAATTATATATACCCCAACTGGAACAATATACCTTACTCTTTGCTCACTTCCAGTGCCTTTGGGTTTATTAAAACTATTTGAAGTGATTCCCTAAAATAATAAAAAAAAAAGAAGAAAAAGAATAAATAGTATTGGATGTGTGACTATTGTAAAGAAAAAGAGGATACATTTTCTTTCGGTGATGCGCAGTCATGATGCATAATAGATTAGAATCTTATTGTTTGATTGTTTAAAATATTTTGACTGATTATAATCCGACTTAAATAATTCTGCTACCATATCTTCTTGCCACGGAGTGGTATTGGTTGGTACACTTAAGTTATAATTTGGCTGAAAGATTTATTATTATTACTTCTTCCTTTTTCATATTCTCCAGGATTTAGAGGAATGCATCTTTTTGTTGTTTGATTCATCTGCTTTAATGCTACAGGGACACACCGAAGGCCTGCAGAGGTTCTTGGGCTGGTACATGTTGCTGCACGAATGCGTCCTGTGGAATCTTTGTGGGCCATGGCCTATGGAGGACCCATGTCCTTACTTCCACTCACAGTAGGATATGTTCAAAAGGATACATTGGAACCGCAACATGGGAATTTTCAGTTGTCTTTAGCTACAGTTTCTCTTGCTGCTCCAATTTTCAGAATTATTACCATGGCTATTCAATATCCTGGAAATAATGAGGAGCTATATTGGACAAGGGGGCCTGAGGTTTTGTCGAGAATATTAAAGTATTTGCTGCAAACTTTTTCTTCTTTGGATCTTGGAAAGCAAAATGGAGTTAGAGATGAGGAACTTGTGGCAGCAATTGTCTCTTTATGTCAGTCTCAGAAAAACAATTATTTATTCAAGGTGCAGTTTTTTCGTACTTTGCTGTTGGATCTGAAAATGTGGAGCTTATGCAACTATGGATTACAGAAGAAGCTCCTATCATCACTTGCAGACATGGTTTTCACTGAGTCATCAGCAATGCGAGATGCTAATGCCATCCAGATGCTTCTTGATGGATGCCGTAGATGCTATTGGATCATTCGTGAAAAGGATTCCGTCAATACTTTTTCACTGAATGAGGCACAACGTCCTGTTGGCGAAGTGAATGCTTTGGTTGATGAACTCTTGGTGGTTATTGAGCTCCTAGTGGGAGCAGCACCTCCCTTGTTTGCTGCTCAAGATGTCCAATGTTTAATAGGATTTGTGGTTGATTGTCCACAACCTAATCAGGTACCTTATGTCGTCTGCATAATAATTCCTGACACAGAATAAATATACAGTTGTTCATATTTTGTTGGATGACAATGCTGGTATCCTCTCCATCTTTTTCTTTTTATCTACTAACAAATTTTAGTTCATCCTTTGGCCTTTCAGTTCTTCTTTAAATGTTTCCATGTTTTTTCTGTCATATAAATTTGGGAAAATCTTGTTGTAACCAAGGCAGGTGAAAACAATGTTGTAACTTTACTTCTGGCCTTTTAGTATGGCCCCCCCCCCCCATGTGAGGGTAAATCCTGTCACTTCACATAAATACTGCATTAAATAACTTTCAACTTTTGAAAACCCTTTTTTACCGTTGCATTAAACTTTTTGGATAAAAATAAGGAGCAATTAAAAGAAGGTTACAACTTCTTAGTTCACCACTTTGGTGACAAGAAGTTGCACCCTGTAAATTTAGACTGAGACATCTTCTTAACTCAACCCAACTAAATGGGTTGGTTACACGAATCCTGTTTCAACCTTCAACCCTCTGGGTAAGTGAGACGGGCGTCAATATGTTTAATAACATGAGCTGTTGCCTTCCAGAATTTGGAATTTGGAGTTGGAAATAATCTGTACTGGCTCTTACTTCTGGGAGGAATATTTTTTGGATCCTGCCATTATTTTCTTCATTGTCATATATTATCTCAATGTGAAGTTAGAGCTCGTTTCATATATATCCATATTTGTTCAAAATTGTTTTAGGTTAATTTTTTGATGTATTTCTATATTAACTGTAGTGGCACTTTTAACCAGAATAATTTCCTTATTGGTGTGCTTTTCCAGGTTGCCAGGGTGTTGCACCTGATCTACAGATTGGTGGTACAGCCAAATACATCTAGGGCTCAGACATTTGCAGACTCATTTATATCTTGTGGAGGGGTAGAAACACTTCTTGTCCTGTTGCAAAGGGAAGCAAAAGCTGGTGATCGTCGTATTTCAGAAGGTTCTAACATTAAGGATGATGGTAATTCGCTAGATCAGGGTTCTGGACTTGATACTGGTAGGGTACAAGAAAAAAGTCAGGATTACGATCTAGATTCTCTCGAGGAAAAGCAACCAGTTTTACGTGAAGAAGGTTCTGAGTCACAGTTGTCAAGTGGAGATAGTCCTATTGTTGTTTGTGTGGGTAAAAACTTGGAAAGAATGGCATCTTCCACTGAAAATCAATTTATGAAGAATTTGGGTGGTATAAGTTTTTCAATAAGTGCTGAGAGTGCTAGGAATAATGTTTATAACATTGACAATGGTGATGGAATTGTTGTCAGGATCATCAGTCTGTTGGGTGCACTGGTGTCATCTGGGCAATTGAAATTCGGTTCACATGAACCTCAAAATATCACTAGTTACATTATGGGTAATGGGTTGCATGATAGAGGTGGTACTATGTTTGATGACAAAGTTTCTCTTCTGCTTTTTGCTTTACAAAAGGCTTTTCAAGCGGCACCAGAGAGGCTAATGACTAACAACGTGTGCATGGCTTTATTGGGTGCATCGGTATGTCTGCTCTGTTTACCCTTTTTGTTTCATTTATCTTTATGATTTTTGTTGATGATGATATATCCATGCAAATATAGAGGTGTTTCGTGACCAGCCCATGAAGTTTGGGCTTAAATTTATACTCAGGCTGGTCCAAGTCTATGCGTATTCCAAATTGAACAACTGCTAGGACCTCGCCTGGTCCCCGTGCACTTCTATACAAATACTAAATATGTAAACTATTTTTATCTACAAACTGTATTTATATTTGCCCAATTATTTTGAATTATTTTTTCCAGACAACACCTAGATGTAAAATTAACAAGCATGGTTGAATGACTTCAGTTAAACACACATGTTCTTTCTGTTTCCTCCCCTCCCCCCTCTCTTGGGGATTTCAGTATCCCTTCTCTTGCTTAACATACCACTACTAAATTTGTTGCAAATCCCTGTTGGCTTATTTAGAAACATTCTGTGTGTTATATGGGTACTAATATATATTATCTTTCAGATAAATGCTTCGTCAATAGATGATGGGCTTAACCTTTATGATTCTGGTCATCGTTTTGAGCATCTTCAGCTGTTGTTGGTTCTTCTCCGTTCACTCCCATTTGCATCTAGGGCATTCCAAATTCGGGCATTACAGGTGACATCTTTATGCCTTGCCATGTCTCTTGGCATGTTTTCCTTATTTGTTTGATTGATTTTTCAACCCAATAACATGCATTACATAGGTATTTGGATTTTCGCAGCACATTATAAGTAAAAGAACCTTGCAGATTCTCTTCATCATCGGTGTAAATAATGTTGATCAAATCATTAAATGAAGATATAGAAGAAATTGTTGTATTTTCATGCTCTCTTTGTCATTTAGCAAGTTGACGGTTGTTTTTTAATCTTCTTTTTTAGCAACAAAGACTGCAAGTTCCAAACAATATTCTTCCTCTTTAATTTCAATCAACTGAATACTGCAATTTATTTTCTATTTTCAGAAAAAAAGAGTTAGGGGGTACTGAAAAATTGAAAAGTTGTTTCAACTTTTTACTTTGTTTAATTTCTCCATGCCTAACCTTGGCTAGCATATGGAAGTAATAGGGGGGGGGGGCAGTGATATTAGTTTGGATGACTATAATAGTCATCATGTAAGTTGTAGTATGGTTTTCATATGTTAAATGCATTGGTCATTATTATTATAATTATTATCATTATTACTATTCTCCTTCTTTTTCTTTTTCTTATTATTACTAGCAGCCATAGATTTTAGCATTGAAGCTCTCAGCCATGAATTGGAAGTGAGATCGAGGTGGGTGATGTTACATCCTTGGCCTTCCCACAACTTGCCATGTGTGCAGGCAGCACTTAGCTATCTGTTGAGATAAAGTTTCTGTTTAGATACCCGTTTAAGAGTCCTGGAATTAAAACCAAATGGAATCAACAGCTATGAACAAGAAATGTTCCACTATAGCTGGCGGAACATCCGTTCCCCACCACACACTGATGCAGTACCGACAAGGGTTTACACAAGGAGAACCAAGACCAAGGTAGACCCAAGTGGCTGACTGGGTTGACCCAGATCTGGTCCATGTCAGCCCACGATTTTGGCTGCTGATGGGGTTACTAATTAGTTATTTAGTTTCTATTTCGAAGTCCTAAATTAGTTTCTAATTTCTGTCAAGACTAGTTTCTATTTTCATTAGATTCCAATTTCCAGTTTTTAGTAACTTCTTGTAATCCGTTTTTAGTAACTCAGATTTAGTAACTCTAAGTTACTATTATTTGAAAAACCTCCCCATCATTATAAATAAAAGATATGGCTCTTTTATGAGCCACGATTTTTGACTAATAAGAAACAATTCTCTTGTTGCTGCCGCTGGTATCCCTAGCTGTTCCTTGTGTTTGATCAAGGCCTAGGGATTGCTGTTTGATCCAATCGACACTCTGTGGCGAGAAGTCCGAGTGGGTTGCTATTATTCTCTGGTTTTTTTTATTGGATTATCTTCTCCAGCAGAATAGGTAAGTAACTGAACCATTCTGCAGAATTTTTCTGAGTTCTGAATCTCTGTTCTTCCCTATTCTGTCGACCTATTCTGTTGGGAGTTCTAGCCACCCGATGGCTTGATGATTCTGGTCGGTTGTTAGGATCAACCAGAGGAGGACTCGATCCAAGTTTGGTGCTGATCAGACCAGGGGTTTGTCTGGTACTGAGTTTTCTTCAATTCTGGCCGATAGTGTTCTCTGCCCAGAATTGATTTCTGTTTTTTTTAATCTATGTTTAAGTTGACTGCTGCTTTTATTCTCCACTGAACTGGACCTTCTAATCAGGAAATAGATTTGTTATTAGTTCCTTAATAATACTCTACTGAAGTTCCAAAAATTACTGCCAGATCTCAGAACCTGCTGTTAGAATCAAGTTCTGATTTGGTTATCTATTCCTGTGATATTTTGATTCTAATTGGACCTTATTCAAATACTCTATTTCTGTTGCTGAAATTCTATTTGTTGTTGCAAACTCTGCTACATGAAATTCTAGATTCTGGATCTGATAATTCTGGTTTTTCAAGAACTGTTGACTGGTTTAAGTTGGATTGTTGTTGCTGTCTACTATTGGGGGTTATTGGTTGTTCTTTGGTTTAACTTTCCTGCAGTCTTGGGTCTGGTTTGGTTGTCAAATCCATCCCTACATTACACACTCGAAATCCAATGAAATCAACGGATATGAATATGGAATATTCTGCCATAGCTGGATGGCGGAACGTCTTCACATTTATAATTATTGTTATTATGGTTATTGGTATTATTGACTTCTGGTGTTGTGCTTCTTTTTTTTTTTTCTCTGATCCCATGTTGCCGACCCCATTAAGTTGGGATAAGGCTGAGTTTGTTGTTGTATGGTTATTGGTATTATTAATAATTATTATTCATCCATTTCTGTCTTTTTCCAGACAAATGCCTTGTTGGATTTGTAAGTTTTTGTTTCTGAACTTTTCTTTTCTATATGATTTCAGGATATTCTGTTTTTGGCTTGCAGTCATCCAGAAAACAGAAGCAGTCTTACAAAAATGGAAGAATGGCCTGAGTGGATCTTGGAGGTTCTTATTTCCAATTATGAGGTAAAGTTGTGATTCTCTCTTGAATCTGATGTTATTTTTGTGATCTTCCCTATTAGTCCATCCTCAGATGCTTTGCCTTCTGAAACATTAAATAATTAGCAATTTTGAAGTTTTAGTAATGAACTGTATATAATACATTTATGAATTATATTTATGCATGAGTATATATCCCTTTTTTTATGCTAATTGAATCGCTTGATCATGCAGATGGGTTCAGCCAATTGTTTAAATGGTGCAAGCCTAGGTGACATAGAGGACATAGTACATAATTTCCTCATTATCATGTTAGAGCATTCAATGCGACAGAAGGATGGCTGGAAGGTTGGAGTTATTTCTTATTTGCATTTTGTGCTTTATTTCTTCTTGCTGTTGATCTCATAACATTTTCACTAAGTACAGAGGTATTAAGATCCTTTCAATTTGTTATAATTTCACTTATTTGGATGTATGTACTTGGTACATGGTTTAGTTACTACCTTTGAATGTTCTGCCACATCCAATTTCTTTGAAATTTGTGGAGAAGTGTTGGACCCTGCCCCTTGTTCACTGTTTAAATGATGGTTAATTTTGTTTTAGTTTTGTTCTTAGAAATTGATGTATTTTCATTTGTTTCAACAGGAGCAAACATCATACTATTAAATCAAAATTGGAACATCTCTCTCTCTCTCTCTCTCTATATATATATATATATATATATTAGGGTTGAATGCTTGAATGATCAGTGAGATCAGTCAACCCTTCATCATAATAATAAAAAGAAGAGAAGAGAAAATACAAGTATGCCCCCCTCCAACTGACTCTCGTTAATTAGAGTCGGTGGAGGGGGAAAAGGACAAGAATTCCCCTAAGGCGCCCTTAAGTTACACACACACACACATACACACACACATATATATATATATATGGGCAAAAGATTCCTGCACGGCTGCAATAATCTTCCCTTCATGGTCAATTGTTTTGCCATACGGCATGATTAGGTTGGGACCCAAATTTTGTGAACAGGGCTTTGCAAAAATAGGAGAGTGCAAAGTATTTGCTGGAGTATGATAAACGTGCATGGACTTACATAGGGATGCATGCCAATACACTGGGGGCATATGGTTGAATATGAGTTTGAAAATTGACACATGGCCTATCTAGGCCATACCATGTCTATCCAACAGTGGGATTTCCAAATCATCTAGCCACGTGGCAGAATTAGGGGTCCTTGGAGAGAAGCCTAACACTGGACGATCTAAAGTCAATAATGCATATATATATGGGGAGATGAGGGGTATAGGCACACCGCCTGTGTGTGGTAGCAGTAAGCTAGCGAGCGGTACAATGGGGCGTGGTATGGGGTATCATACGGGTGGGGGCAGGGTGCTCATTTCAAAAGGGGGGGCAGAGATAGACACTGTGGGTGGTAGCTTACAGTCCCAACCTTTTCTCTTATTATATGTATGTATATAGATAGATAGACACTGTGGGCAGTAGCTTACAGTCCCAACCTTTTCTCATATTATATATATATCTGTTTGTAACAGAACTGCTTACTACAGATTTTGTAACATTTTTTTTTTAACCTTTGCCTCCTTTTGAGCATTTTGGAACTGAGGATAGGGTGGGCAATTTATATATATATATATATATATATATGTTTTGTAACTGAACTGGTTACAACAGATTTTGTAACCTCCCCCACCCTTGCCTCCTTTTGAGCATTTTTGGAATTGGGGAATATATATGTTTTTTAACTGAACTGGTTACAGAAGATTTTGTGACCTTCCCCCCACCCACCCCACCCCAAGACCACCCCACCCACCCCACCACACCCCCCCCCAAAAAAAAAAAAAAAAAAAAAAAAGACCCTTGCCTCCTTTTGGGAATTGGGGAATAGGGTGGGTAATTCCACTTTTGTCTAAGCTCAGTTGATTCATGCGGCTTAGCTTGGATAAATGGTTCAACACGAGCCAAAGCTACAAAAATATGGGTGGCTTAACTTATGGCAAAACCTCATCCCTTTTGGACTTTGAAGGATCCCATTCCACAATAAAGTTTGCTGGAGCTCCCCTGATCCCCATAAATGTCGATCAAAGAATTAAGCCGACCAAAGTACCTAGCAACAACTTATTTGTGGACAAGCTTTTGGAGTAATCCAACGACGAAGTTGAAAAGGGGTCCACTCTGGAACAGGAAGAAGAGAAAATTTTCAAGGGGCTTGTACATGGATGACAGAATAATTCCTCCTTTGGCAGGGTGAACAACAGTGTCTCTCTTATGGCTTTCTTACTTCTTTAGCTTGATTCCACACTAGGTGGAACCCCTGTTCCTCGTTCAATTTTTGGATTGCTAGATCTGGTCATCTTACTTATTTTAGTTTCGTGTCATCCAATATCTTTCTTGACTCTTTGCTCTTGATTCTATACAGAGCTTGGTATTGTAATTCTTGTTTCTAGAATCTTTTCTAGAACTTTGAACTGCATAAATAGGTATCAGAGGCCCTGACCTGGCCATCATTACCTTTATTTTCAACTTTCAAGAGAAGAGTTCACTTGCCCAATAGAATTGCTGTTTTATTCATGAAGGGAATAGTGAGAATTTCATTTCAGTCTTTGGTGGAGTTGTTTAAGACAAATGAGATCGTGATTGAATATGAAGGTGGTCTTCATCAAATTTTCTATTTCTCAATACTTTGATAGTGCATGTTCTGAGATTTATAATTCTTCCAAAGACATCATTAAAATTGGTCGTAAATGGTTGGAAGCACAAAAGAGTGTAGTTGACTGCAATAAAAATTTGTGCATCCTAAAGCCTTCTCACATATGATAGAATTAGTTTTTCGAGGACTGGTTGATTAAGAATTCTCAGAAAACAAGAAACCATCCCTACAGAAGAGGTTTCTGTCCACAGTGAAATTCTTAAGCCAATTGAGAAAAACAGCAAGTGATGGCAAAAGAAAAAGAAAATTTTTCTGTTCATTATGAGGATATAACCCCAATTGTTTAGTGAGTTTTTAATGCAACATCTTTTTTTGGGTGAATTAAAAAATTCATTACGAAAGCAAGAGAAAAAGGGACCCCAAAAAAGAAGGGGGGAGAGAACAAACAATTCAACTTACAAAGCTCTGCCTTTATAGAGGGGAGGAGGCATGGTCCGCATGGACCTATAAAAGAGAAGTGGAACGACCTAAGAATCTGCAATCAGTCTATTTCTAGGGTGTCAGTGCACTGGGGGAGGGGGCACAACTAGTTTGGTTTTGACATCAAATAGGATAGAATCCCAAATCTGCTAGAAGGATCTGTACTTAGAGGTCCACCATCTCAGGTTGCGCTTCAACCAGATATGGTAGATAGCAGCTCCAAAAGAAAGTTTTCCCAACGTGTCACAACAAGATTCCTTGGCAAAGGACTTGCCCACCCGGATCCATTTCTATCAAAGGAAAAAATGCTTCTACTTCGAGGCTAGCATTTACCGAGAAGGCCTTTCCAAACTGAAGAAGAGAAGGGGCTCTCAAAAAAGAGGTGATTCACATCTTCAGTGGCATTCCAACAGAGGTAGCAATATGGAGAGGCTGTAATCTTCCTCCGAAGAAGAAAAGACTGCATAGAAGGCAGCGGAAAAACACCTTCCGGACACAATTGCAACATTGAAGCTTCATATTCTGAATTTTGTTCAAGTTGAAGATAAGGAGTTGCAAGCTCCCCCCAAATGTTATTTCTACCCTTCTACAAAACTTGACGAGTTTTTCCAACACGAAGGGATTGATGCTTTAGACACTAATTTTGTATGGAGGCCTATGAGCAAGCTTAGGAGGCCCACAAGGTGCTGGTGATAGTCCAATGGGCTGAAATTGACTTTTGCATATTTATATCATAGGTTGGGCCATTTAATGTTTTTGGATTTCATTGTAATGGGTCAAATTTTTAATCCTTAACGTAGTTGGTGAAGTTAGTATATGGGATTAATAGTTACATGTTATATTAGGATACTTAATAGCTTTTAAGAGTTCTTTTTTGATTTTATTTATATTATTGTCTGTGTGAGAGCAATTTGGAGTCCCTTTCTAAGTCAGTTTAGGAATTACAGAAATTATATATAATATGTACAAAACTATAAAATAAACCCCATCAATTAAGGATGTTTGCGCAAAGATATTTGAGTTTTTTCAAGAACTTTAGTGCTGTTGAGCATTACATGTGGGATTGGTATCCTGGACCCGATTTCCTTCCTTCTTCTGATCTGCTTTTATCAGATGTGATCTTACTCTCCTCTTTTGCTATTCTTCTTCTTATTTCTTATGTCTCCTGATTCAACACTAGTTGAAATCCCTGTTTCTGGTTCAAGTTTCAGATTGCTAGATTTGGTCATCTTCCTTATTTTAATTTTGTTTCATACTTCTGCCCTATTGATTCTATATAACATAGTTGTCTCGAAGTCTAGGCAATCCTAGCCATTGGACTCCACTGACGCCTTGAAACTATGCTATATAGATCATGGTATAAGTATATTCTTGTTTCCAGAATCTTTTCTAGAACCCTGAACTGCATTAAAATGCTTTCCCTCGATTATACCTGAAGATAGATTGATCATGACCTGCTTGGGTGTAGTAGGGTCAGCTGATCCCAGTAACCACCTCCGACATGGATATATAAGCAGGAAATTGTCAACTTAATCCAGAAGGTGGTTTGTCACTGTCACAATGCGGTGCGACTGCATTGGCCTATCACAAGCTATTTCTCAATTGCATTGGTTCTCATTTCAAGCTCTTTGGGGGCTATAAAACTCCCGAGTTCCCACTGTTTTCAAGGAGATTGAACAATATACTATTAAACTCCTCAGATGAGAAAACCTTCCCAATTTATCCAGTTTGTTCCATGATGTACCAGGGCCTAGGGAAAGTCCAATGCAGATTGAATACTGCCAGAAAATGAAAGCCCACGTTTTTTTGGCGCTGGAACATTTTGTGATCAGACTCTCTTTTCTTCTTACACAAGAATGCAGAAGGGGGAAGGTTGTGGTTTTTTTCTCAACTGATAAATATCCACACTCCTTTGAATTTGGAACCTGCAGGGACCGCATAACAGTCATCACCCTTTTATGACCATTAAAATTGTAAATACTGGAAATCACCATTGTGTAACACCTTTAATTATGCTACAGTTTACGTCAATATACTATGTTTTTATGCCCCTTAAGTCCTTAACCCAAACTGTTTAACCTCTGGGTTGGCCCAGTAACCTCCCACCAGGTAGGCAGGTACTCCAAAATATTTTTGTTGGATTGGGTTTCATAGCATTGGTTTCCATCCAACTCATTCCTGTTTGTTCCAGCTCATTTAATTCTATCTGTGTTCATTCCATTGGTGTTCAAATCAGTCATTCTAGTCTAATTCAGTCTTCAGAAAGCGATAGGACTGATCTCCTCTAGTCTGTTATTCTTTTTTTTTTTTGGATGAATAAATAAATTCAATACCAAGAGGAAGAAAATACAAAAGATAGAGGTTGGGGGCGTGACAAATCCCAAAAGCGACCTCAAAGGTCAAGGGGCCCAACTAAAGGGAGAGAGACATCAGGGAAGGGGGAATAGTGGAGGGAGGAAGCCTCCAGGCAACAACAATAACCTTGTTCCTTGGGGAGCAAGGAGCCTTCCGATGGTGGATGCATCCAATCTTGGAGCTAACATCGAAGTAGATGGCCTTCCAAATCTTGCCAAAAGAATGAGAGTTGGAGGTCCATCTACGAAGATTACCCTCCATTCAAATGTGGTTAATGGCGGCTGCGAAGGCGAGGTTTCCAACCTTGTCATAAATAGAAGAACCACCGGATGTCATATCAATCCAAAGTCATTCTCTAGACAAGGGAAGGATGGGTCTACGGGCTGGCCAGATGGAGTTGAGAACCTTCTTCCAAATTGAGGAGTAGAATGGGCAAAAGAAAAAAAAAATGATCAGTATCTTCGAAGTCATTCCAGCATAGGCAACATGAGGGGAAACATGTGCCGGTAGAGAAGGAAGTATTAAGTGGGAAGACAGTTAGAAAGGGCATGCCAAACGGTGGAGCTGTCGTGGGGGATATGGCCTTTAAACCAAACAGTGTTATGCCAAGGAATGAGGGGGTTTTTTGTCTGAATATGGTCCCAAGTAGAGGTAGAGGAGAATGTACCTGTGGAGGAGCGCAATATCCTCCCCTCCACGGTGGCCAGGAGGGATGGGAGGAAGGGAGGACTAGAGGTCAGCAAGCGGAGGAGGAGAGGCAGGGGGAGCCCATCCCTGGAGGGAGAGGATGTTGGAGAGGCTAGTAGATCTGGGGAGACCAGAAGAATAGATGACTCTAGGGGAGACTAGGTTTGAAAGGATGCCCGACGGGTGCCAAGGATCCGTCCAAAGGGAAATGGAGGAGCCGTTCCCAATGGATAAAGAGATGGTAGGGAGGGCAAGGGATCTTAAGCTAAGGATTCTCCTCCGGATCCAAGAGGCATCAAAAGGAGGGGAAGTAGACCAAAGAGAGTCATTTCTTAGGGGGGTGAGTAAATCTAGGAAACCCAAATGCTACGATGCTTCGAGAAAATTTTCCAAATGAGCTTGAGGATGCCCAACGAGTTGGTATCCTTGATTCTCCTCAAGCCAAGGCCTCCATCAGCCTTAGGAGAACATGATTTGGACCAGCTCAAAGGGTGAAAAAATTTAGGAGAATCAGATCCTTTCCAAAGAAAGGAACAAAGGAGGGAGTCAATGGATTTAGAGGTGGCAGCGGGGAGGGAGAAAATGCTGGACCAGTAGAGGTAGAGAGGTTGGAGGACAAATTTGATGAGGACAAGCCGCCCAACATAGGAAAAGAGCCGGCCTTTCCAAAGCTGAAGCCTTTTCCTGATAGAATCAAGGATTGGCGTGCAGTGGTGAGCGGAGCTTAGAGGAGATAAGGGGTAAACCAAAGTATTTGATAGGGAGGGAGCCAAGGGGAAATCCAGAGATGGCACGAGTATTTTACTCAAAGCCTTCGTCTAAACAAATGGAGCTCCATTTATAGATTAATTGCTGAACTGTTTGCGCTGTGTATGTGCGTGTTTGTTTTATTTGGGGCCTGGGGGGGTGCCAGTTGACTAACTGAAACACAAACCTGTTCTTGGATTTTACCCAGCTTTTGAATATCATCCTTATTTATCAATATTCATGTTTTGAAAGGTGTTTTCTTTTTCCTCTTTTTTTTTTTTTTTGGCATTTCCCGAAAATTCTCTGTTCTTGGACCTAACTATATGACATTTCCCCTGCCCTTTTTTACCAAAATTGTTGTAGTGATTTTGCTTAGTTCTTGTTTTATCCATTTCATTTATATTAGTTGGTCACACCTTCCTTTTACAGGATATTGAAGCTACGATTCATTGTGCAGAATGGCTATCTATGGTTGGTGGATCTAGCACAGGAGACCAACGCACCAGGTGCTTCCATGCATTGCAGTAGGCATTTGTGATTTGTATAATATGACCCCAATTTATTACTTGAAAAAAAAAATAGAGTTCATTTTCGTGGGAGCCACTATGTTGACGTAACTTGGGCATCAACCCATATGTATAATCTGGATATCCATCACTGGTTCATGCAGATTACGGAGAAAGAACGAGTTAGACTCTAAGCCTTAAAAGATGAATGAAACAATGTTAATATGTAGTAAACAATGTTAATTTATGACAATTGAATTGGTAGCTGGGTGATTAGGTATCAGTTAGGAAGGATAAGTTTTTACATGTCATTACTAGCGTATTGAAATGCTCTTTTATTTGTAATAGTAACTAAATTATTATATAAGCACAGCTTCAATGGTGGTATAACCATCTCACCAGTCTGTTGGTTAAGTTAATAGATTTGAACAGAAAGAGGGTCATGAAATTGATCCACTCATTTTGTGGTATAGGTGGTTTGTTGCTTAGTTTGATTGTCTTGTCAATCCTAGAAAATTGATTGCCACAATTTTTTGATGTAAAAGCAAAATGAAAAATGTTTCGTCAAATTGGTCAAAATTCTGTATCAAACTGTTTGTCATCTGTTCATGTTATCTGGGTTTTTTTTTTTCTTGAGTTAAATCTGAAGTTTGACATTCTGAGATCACCATTAGGCTGTTCAGCATTCACTTTCCTCTATATCATGGTTGTCCTTACACAGGGTTTTCCCCAAGCTACAATTTATTACTTTAGGCATTCCCTCTCCTCTATATAATGCTTACATTCCATTGGTCTGGGAAAAATTCTTTGAGTTGATTAGGCAAATATTCTCTTTGAGAATAAAATGCATGCACTAAAGTACGTCATTTAATTTGGTCCCATTAGTTGATTTTTTTTTCTTTCTGTATTATCTATTGCCTAGTTCCAAGCATTGGTAATTGATTATCTTACTTGGTTTGGTGGACATTTTTCATGTTTGAAGACGTGAAGAATCATTGCCCCTATTCAAGAGAAGACTCTTGGGTGGCTTGTTGGATTTTGCTGCGAGGGAACTTCGGGTTCAGGTAGTTTCTGTTTCTTTGCTAGTCAACACTTTTATCTCAACTGTAAGTTTGACATTGTTGGAATACTTGTGAAGTTCGTGGAATAGCTTCTTGTTTTAGATTACTTTGCTGCTAATGTTCAAAATTTTTTGCATCAGTTTTAGTTGTAGAAAGAAAAACCAAGATAATCTTGAAAAGAACCTGTAACTTTGGTGTGAACATGCTAGAGAGATGAACAGTGGTTCAAAACAGAGAATACTTTTATCCTTAAGCAAAGAGAAGGATGAAAGCTCCATTTTCGAACACACTTAGATACTTCTTATCTCTTTTCACGGTGCCATTGGTGGGTAATAACAAGGACGTGATATTAAGGGAGTTAACAGTTGGGAATATGCACCTAAGTTCCAATTGATAAACAAAGTTAACAGCTAAATGTCCTGGGCTTGGTGATGATATGCTTAAAAAACAAAATCATGCTATGGAGACTTGGCACTGAGATGGACAGTCAATGGCGAAAGCTTGTAGTGCACGGATGATTTCTTTCATGATTGAAAGAGCATATGGTTAGTGGTAACCATGGTTTTGGGCTTTGGAATAGGAATAATGCAATGTGGGGATCTATTCAACCAGGTATGGATTTCAGTGACAGCACTACAGTGCTGGTCTCAAGAAACTTTCTTTGTCAGTGATTAGTAGTGGCAATAAAAGCCTTACTGAAAAACTTATCAAACTAATGCCAGTTTGTGTGGAAATTTTGCATGAAGGTAGTAAACTTGATGAGGAATGAATTTAGAGAAACCTTGCATGAAAAAGAAATCAATAGGTCCTTTGATCATGTCGGCCAAATGCATTGTATTGCCGTTTCTATACTCTCAGACCAGAAAAATCAACTGAAAATTTTGGAGGTTAATTCAACTGCAAGAATTGAATGAGCCCTTCGGTTTAGTTAGAAAACTTTTAGTACTATTTTTCCAAAATTTCATTGTAGTCGGACCAAATTTTCTGGGGCTAGAGGCATGATTGATGATTGGCTGATTCTTAGGACCTGCAAACTCATTCACACTACTACTGAATACTCCAAATTGCTACCCATGGATTAGAAGATCCTTCTTATTTAGATGGGCTGTTTCTTTTGACTGGTAAGTACGAGCTGACCCCTTTTCTCCACTTCACCAAAATGAATCTAAGGGACTGTTTCAGAATCATGCTTTGGAAGGCATTTAAAATGTGGATGTCGTTACTGTTTGATGAATATGAGGTTCCTACGCTTGGATGCTTTTGAATAAGATAAGTTCCTCAAAAATTCTATATAGAGCATCTGATATTTCTCAACTATAAATGCTCATGAGATAGCTTAACCTTATTGCTGAAAACTTGACTCATTAGCTCAGTTCAGCAACTGGAATTGGCAAGTAGGTTTGGTTGACTAGGGGTTCTTACATAAAGTTGAATGATGAAACAGGATCTGTTTAGCAGAGTCAATTAATATGGATAAAGCTTTGGGGAGTTGTGTATATATCACCACAGTTGTATATTAATTATTTGAGGAAATTACACTCCCCTCCCCTGTAGTTTGGCTTAATACCACTTTCCCCTTTGTACTTTCAAAAATACCACTCCCCTCCCCTATAGTTTAAAGATTCTATCAATCGTTCCATTAGTGATCGACAGTTTAAAATCTCATGTAAGAAGACCAATATACCCTTGTGTCTATACATATCTTTTTTCTCCTTTTTCCACATCTTTGGACATAGCAAGAGATCGCATCCCGCTGGAAGCTATTCCGCAGCGGCGACACAATGGTGATAGGCTGCAGAGGGTTTCTGTGAGGTTTCCATGAGGTGGGTGAGCTTCGGTTTAGCTTTCGGTCAAATACAAACAAGTTCAAGAAAAACGCCCTTTTACAAAACCTCTTTCGGTCCAATACTCCACAACGGCCGTGAATACTGTTGGATCAGACAAGAAGACGTGCTCTGATTCCTTCTAAGCTCCATTGGCCTTTTTTCTCCAATCTCTGCTTTGTCCATTGAATCCCTCAACATTATCGGCACCGAAATCCTCGCGGTCAACTACCATGACGTGGCAATCACCATCGTCGAATCGATAGCTCGCTCTCTCAATTGTCTCACCTCTGTTGCAGTTGTCAATGACTCAAGGAAACTAATCGGTGAGATCTCTCCCTTCACCCTTGCAAGCTATCATGACACTGTCGCAGCAGCAATTGCAACCCTCTCCGCCGGTGATCTCATGGAACGTTAATGGTGACGCTTGATTCTTCCATTTTGATTTTCAAAATGACAATTGAAGAGAGAAAACGATAGATTAACTTCTTCTTACCTTTCAAAAGCAAAATAAATTCCTCAATTTTGTTTTCCCATTTCTTCTTTTTTGGTATTTTAACCTTTATGAGTAATCTGGGTATCAACAACTGAAAAAAATGGAAAACCCAATTTTGCTCGGTACTTTTGGAACGAAAGAGGGGAAGGGGTTTAATAGCTAAGGAATCGGGAAACAAAGGCAAAAGGGGCTATCGTCTTCTACCTCTAGAAAGAGGCAAAAAACCTCATGGAACAAGGCCTGGTTCAAGGGTAATACTTTAACTGATAGAGCTTCTCTCAGCCTGAAATTTCAGGTAAGTCTTTGTAATACTTGGGTATCTGAAATGCATCCAAGCACAGCCCAACAGCACATGAGATGAAAATGTTTTAAAATTCTACTATTGTTCATCACATTCTTGATTCCCTTCTACCGTGAAGTTACAGAAGCTGTCAACGAGCTTCGTCGGGACCCCTTACCCTTCCAATCTTGTCATACATCGGCAATTCCAGCATTAGCGTGAAGAGGTTTATGCGCGAGATGGAATTCGTTGGTGCTTGATTCTTCAACTCAGGATTGACTTTGGAGATGTGAAGACATGGCGCTTGATCGAGCAATGGGAGTTCATTCTCTTCTTTGCTGGAGTTTTTTAGGAAAACAGAGTAGTGAAGGCAAGGTTAAAAGAGAGGAATCTAGAAGGGATGTTGGAATTAATTGAGGAATTGAGTTTTTATTCTTTGTCTTTGGATGAAGAGTACTCTTCCTCGCCTACGGAACCATTACGGGGTCCCGTGAGCCAGTCCCGATCGGCCCATTACTTGGCGAGGTTTATGAGGAGATCGGAAGTGATTGTGTGTGAGCCGAGGAGTTCATTGGTGGTGGTGATGATACAATAGGCTGCCTAATGGGCATGGCGGATCGCATCCTACTATTGCAGTGGCGTCACGGCACAACGGTGATATTCTGCAAAGGATTTCAGTGAGCATTCCATGAGGTGAACTTCAGTTTAGCATCAAGAGATCGACTAATGGTATTTGGTATCACTAAAGGGTAATTTTGGTATTAAATTTAATACATTAAGGTTGATGTCATCACTTAATTGGGTTATGTAACGGAAAAGGGCACAATTGATAGAATCTTTAAACTACAGGGGAGGGGAGTGTAATTGATGCAGATACGGCTGCCCTTTCTTGGTTGGACCAGCATGACCGGCTTTGGAAGCCAAGAGCCAAGAAGAACCGGTCCAGCCCAGGGTTTTGGTCCAACAAGGGTTGGAAATAAAATTAGTAGTTTACTTAGTATTTTATTTCATGCTTTTATTTTTCAAACTTGAACGTAGGAGTAGGATTTATTCCTTGCTTTGGTTTCCTTTTTATAGTTGTTTCCTAGTTTAGGCTAGTTTCCATTCCAGTTACGTTTCTAATTTCATGTTCCTATTTTCCTATATATTAGTTGTAATCGATTGAAGATTTAGAGAGAGCAATTTGATTATTGAATGAATGTGTGAGTGTGATCCTCCTTTTCCCCATCTCTACTCTGATTTCCCCTCCCTTCCCTAAGGTTTCTCCATCAGTAATTTCCTCTAATTATTTAACTATGTACTTATATTTATTGCTTGTATCTTAACATTCCTGTTATTCTCCTATTAGTTTTTCTTAAGAAGGCTACTGTGGATGATGAGAAACAGGCCCTTGCTTCTGTTGTCATACAAAGAAAATAAATATATTTGCTATGATCACTACACCCAGCTTTTCTTTGCTGCAGACTCAAGTTATCGCAGCAGCAGCAGCTGGTGTTGCTGCTGAAGGTTTGTCACCAAAAGATGCTAAAGTAGAAGCAGAGTGTGCGGCTCAGCTTTCTGTGGCTTTGGCAGAGAATGCAATAGTTATTCTAATGCTTGTTGAAGATCATTTGCGGTTGCAAAGCCAGCTATTCATTTCTTCGTGCTCTATTGATACTCCTGGATCGCCCAGTTCATCTGCTTCGACCATTGGTAGCCGCACAAATTCATTATCCAGAACAGCTGGAGAATCTTCTGAAGCTCAAGGCACACGAAAATCTTTATCTGGTGACTCTGGTGGACTCTCTCTTGATGTATGTGCTCTGTTTGAAGAATTTCTTATGATAGTGATTTGGCCCGTGTTATTTTTGGCTATTATTGTGGTATTGTGCTTTATATGGCTGTTCTGACTTCTGAGTCTCCTCAACCTGCTCCTCAATGCTGCCAGTGTCCATAATCATCCATAACTATCATGTTGATTTGGTTGTGACTATGGTCCTTAGAGGGAAATGCCATTCCTATTACTACTAATTTTGAGATATTTGCCTCATCAGAAATTGGTGATGGAATATTTGGTTATAATTTTCAGTTTCTAGCATTGACAATTACACTCTTTTCTCCCTCTTTTACTGTATGCAAGCATCAAATCTAAGCAATGAGATACAAAGTGCTGCAAAATTTATGTCAAGGCGTCGCCTAGGTGTCTAGGCGCCTTGGACAGTTTGGTCTCTTAGGCGGGGGCGCCTTGGATTCCTTGGTCGTCTTGTTGGTTTCACCTTACGTCTAGGCCTTCTCCAATGCCTTGGGTCATCTAGACGCTGCGACAACCATGGATGGAATAAAAGGAAATTGCATGTATCAACTTGATCCTCACCCCCCCCCCCCCCAAAAAAAAAAAAAAGGGGGGGGGGTGGGGAGGAAAAAAAAACTTGAGGTGTATATGCTTTGAAGTTAAAGCTTTCATCAGTGGATTTCATTTTATTTTCTAATGTTATTTTGGCATTCCCATTGATTCCTTCTTATTTCATTTCTAACCTTTGAGCTTAATCAGGTTCTTGCTTCTATGGCTGATGCAAATGGTCAAATTTCTGCAGCAGTGATGGAACGTCTCACTGCTGCTGCAGCGGCTGAACCATATGAATCTGTTCGATGTGCTTTTGTATCATATGGGAGCTGTGCCTTGGATCTAGCTGAAGGTTGGAAGTACAGGAGCCGCTTGTGGTATGGGGTTGGCCATTCCTCAAAAACCACAGTCTTTTGTGGTGGTGGCAGTGGTTGGGAATCTTGGGGTGCAGCCTTGGAAAAGGATGCTAATGGAAATTGGATTGAGCTTCCTCTTGTAAAGAAGTCAGTTACAATGCTCCAAGCATTGCTGTTAGATGAATCTGGACTTGGTGGAGGTCTTGGTATTGGGGGAGGATCTGGCACTGGAATGGGAGGAATGACAGCCCTTTACCAGTTGTTGGACAGCGATCAGCCATTCTTATGCATGCTTCGGATGGTACTTGTTTCAATGAGGGAGTCAGATGATGGGGATGATGGTATGCTTATGAGAAACGTAAGCATGAGGGATGACATATCAGAGGGTTTAAATTGGCAAGCAGGCAATGTGGCACCATTAGATAGCAGTAGTCGTCTGCCAACGAGGAAGCCAAGATCAGCATTATTATGGAGGTAATTCTGAATGATCAGATCTTCAATTGCCAGGTTTATGAAATCTGTCATACTAAAACCGCTGCACTCCAATGGAATTACTCAGTCAACATTCATGACTCACCATGAGAGTTTTAGGAATCGGTATTGGTATTGATCCATATCAGTATCCAACGTGCCTGATACTGATACCTGAAAAATACGAATCAGTGGTGCTGGTACTGTCAGAGGGTTAAAATGGTCAAAATAATGTTGCTATTGGTATCTTTGAAGGAAAAACTGTCTGATATGGCCCGATACTTATTAGTATTGGTTTCGCCGGTGACCGATACTGTGACCTAAATCCCAGCCCAACCCTCAACCATCCTCCCCCCCACCCCCACCCCCCCAAAAAAAAAAAAAAAACGAGAGGAAATTCTCAGTCGATTGCCCATAAAAGTGTTCCAGAAGACATTCGTAGAACACTGACAGCATAGTTGTCAAGGTGTCCAAGCTTTTTCTTGGGACCAAGGCGGCAACACGCATTGTTGACACTTCACGAGTTTACGTTGGTTTATGTTCATAAATTTGTTTTTTGATGAATATGCTTATATTTTATCCTATGCTTTGTTTATTAAATGTTGGTCTTCTCATATTAGGTCAATAATAGCATAATTATATCGTATTGCATTGATATGGTTTCTATGTTGCATATAGACCTAAGGGAAAATGTTTTCTGTATGGGAGCGTTGCCTATGCCAGCAATCCCTTGTGTCTCTCTCTCTTCTCCCTATTGAATGACATTGTTGCTCCTTCCAAGGAGGAGAGAGATAGACACAGGAAGTGCTGGTGTAGGGCATGCTCACGAACAAAAAACTACGCCTTGTGTTGCCTATTTGCCTTGACAACATGCAGTCCGGGACTCTCTATATGTATAGTGCATAGCATCATGAGAAGACATTCTCCAAACACCATAAACTTGTACTGCTTTTCTCTGGAGTGCTAGTTTCTTATAAGGTGCCCCCAATTCAGCCATAAGGGGAATATACAGAACCAAAAAAGCCAGTGAAAATGCTATATTTTGGACCACTATCCCGAAACATGTCAGGTAAATAACAATGAGCTGTGGTTTCAAATTATTCCTCTCTAGGGTTGGCAGTAAATTGGAACTGGAGTGGAACAACATTGCGCAAAAGAATTTGAGTTCATCACACTTCCGACTTGTTTTGATGGATGCAACCATTCAATTGATTGGTCAGGGTACAAAAAGGGAAAGGAAGGGAAGGGGTCAAGTGGTAGATCCTGTACATCATTTCACACCTTTTCTAGTGTCTGTAGCTTGTTTGAGAAACCCTTCTTCATATCTGAAGATGCATCCCACAGGTTGGTCCTGTTAATGGCCCAAAGCTGACTTTTATGTACTGCTACGGACCTCAATCTGTAGATAGGTGATGTTAATAGAGGTACTTCATAAAAAATAGCTGATTAATAGAGGAACATTATTTTTTTCTAGTAGTTTTGCCTGCCCTTCTAGCAATACAGCAATTGGAAGTCTTGTTTGAAGAAAACTGAGGAATAAATCATTAAAGGAATAGAAAGAAATGGACGTTTGGTTGAGTGAGTCACAACTTTTCCCTTTCTTCCTCTCTCAATTTCTGTGTGTTGCAGGTTTCTTTCACCCTCTTCTTTAGAAACTAGAAAGTATATATTAGAAAACAGAACGAAGAATGAAATTACAGCTGATTTTATGTGGGGGCTATCCAAAGACATAAAATGCCTATATATATGTAAGGCTGTGCAAAATAAAGTAAATTGTTACATTGAACACTGTAAGATATTCAGTACATTAGCAACCAGAGTATGACAAGAAGAGAAAAGGGAAAGAAGATGGAGAAGTTGAGATATCAGAGAAGACGAGGTTGTGTAACAGAATATATCTATTGCCGGCCCCGGTGTTTATAATTTAGTGAAACCAAATCTTAACAGCAATGGGAAACCTTATTACAAAAGGTAAGTCCAATAGTCTAATCTATCTGATAGTCTAATCTAATTACGCTAGGAAATTGAAACCTACTTGGATATGAACTACATAATATAACCATCCCACGGAATAGAGGTCCTCCAACCGATACATACACACACTCTAACACTCCCCCTCGACCTAGCCACAGTATTTTGCTTCTTACTCCTCTAAGAAACAATGTTACCACCAAAAAACGTAAAACACCTAGTGGTTGATCTACGAGCGTTGGTTGCACCGGCCCAATCAACATCATAATAACCCACAATATCAGTGTGACCATGGCGACTATAAATAAGACCTTTGGCAGGAGCACTTCTAAGATATCTCAGAATGCGAAAAGCAGCATCCTAATGAGCATGTTTGGGATTCTCCATAAATTGATTGATGACTCCCACATCAAAGGAACTATCCGGATGATTGGCAGTTGGATAAATAAGTTTCTCAATTAGTCTTCTGACTGATGTTTATCCTCAAAACTCTTTGCCATCACACTCCCCAAGTTTCAAATTCAGATCCATAGGGTTGTCAAATGTCAACAGGTTTACAACCCAACATATCAGTCTCAGACAGAAGATCTAAATCGTATTTTCTCTAAGATGAATTGAAACCTTTCTTGCAACAAACACCTCAACTCAACTACCTCTACCTCTTTTTACTCCTATTTCTAAATGAATAGAATTTCTAATGCGTTTATATCAAGTAATTGGAGTCACCTTATTGGATCCTTTTGCTTCAATCAGTTCTATTCAAAGCCATACTTGTTACTGGTCTTAAACTATGTATGTATTTCCTCACCACCTCTTCTGGAGTCATTTCAGGCTACGCCTAACTCTTTTAGCTCCTTCAATCTGAATCAAGTGACCACTCTATACTGAAGCATTCAAAGGCTTCCATAAACTACCTCAAATGATTTTCTAATGTGTTGATCTGATTTACATTTATTGTGAACAGTGCAGCTTTCTGCTAGATGTGAAGTCCAAACTGTTTAATTAGTTTATCCATTTTAAAGTTGACCATAAACTATGATCCTTGGTGCAAATGACTCAACTAAAAAGTCAATTTAGCTGCAATTTGGCTATATTTCCAATGCTTAATTTGTATTCTGAAGTCCCATATGGTATTATTTTTTCCTTCACAGGCAATGGTGGAAGAAATAAATGAGATAATGACAATTCAATAGTACAAATTGTTTTCTTTTTCTGCTTTATGGTTATATTTCTTTGTCTTAGTTCAACTTTTCTTAGACTGCCTATACAGGCATGCAAAGGGAATCATCCTACGACTCTGCAGGCACAGAATATACATATACTAAAAGTTCTTTTCTAACTATTCTAATGTGATTGTTATTCTTCACGGTGTTTTGATGAGGCCGTTGAATCATTTCCTTGACTAGCATTCAATTCAATATTTCAGTTAATTCGGATGACTTGTAACTAATTTAGAGTCTTGATATACAGTGTTCTTTCACCTATCCTGAACATGCCAATTTCTGAGTCTCGGAGACAGAGGGTATTGGTTGCATCTTGTGTTCTTTATTCTGAGGTTAGTTTTGACTGTGCTAGTTTGATTTATCTTCTAAACTATTTTCTTGCATATTCCTTCCTTCGTTACTTGTGGATTTCTTGATTCTTTTATTATTGCTGAACCTTGCATTTACTATTGCCATCCCAGAATGATCCTCTTCTTAAGAAAAATTCCTAATGTTGAGGAGTGTTTACAAGCATCCCCCCCCTCCCCCCAATGTATTTTCTGTGTTGAGATTCCTCACCCACTTATTTTCCAATTGCAAAATGTGGTAACAAATGGCAACAGGTAATCTGTTAAAACTTAATTAAAAATCTATTATATCTTTGTACAGTGGACAAACAGTTTGGGACATAACAAAATGGAAAAAAGCTGTTCTTTGTGGAACAGAGGGAGTATACTTATTTCGTCCAGAATAGATGCGGTAGTTATCCTGCTTGTAGATAATTGTCCTTCAGAGTTATCTTTTTACTGAGTTACATGGTGCAGGTGTGGCATGCAGTTAACAAGGACAAGAAACCTCTACGTAAACAGTACATGGAGGCCATTTTACCACCATTTGTCGCCATTCTGAGGCGATGGCGCCCACTTTTGGCAGGAATTCATGAGCTTACTTCTCCTGATGGTGTAAATCCCCTCATTGTTGATGATCGTGCTTTGGCAGCTGATGCATTGCCTGTTGAGGTGATTAAACACAATATCTCCCATGTTTCTTTTCCATTTGGGTTTAATTTTTTGTTGTGTCATTTGTGAACTCCAGCCATGACAATTGGCTGCAATGTGAGCATGATGAAGGTCCAATCAGTAAGAAGAAAAAGTAAGAGAGTTTTTAGGTGAAACAAATCCAGGATAGAACCACTGCTGTCTAACGTTCAAGATTGTCATCTGTTGAAAATTTAAAAAAACTGAACAGAAGGCCATAAATGGATTTATGCATGTATCTGATTATAATTTTATGCCTTGATTTTCTCAATGCATTGCTTGAGACATGCTTGATAAATTTGTTTCAGGCTGCTCTTGCCATGGTATCCCCAGGCTGGGCTGCTGCATTTGCATCACCTCCTGCTGCAATGGCATTGGCAATGATTGCTGCTGGAGCTGCTGGTGGTGAAACTGTTACACCTGTAACGACTACACAATTTAGGCGTGACGCATCATTGCTTGAGCGTAAAACGGCTAGGCTTCACACGTTCTCAAGCTTTCAAAAACCGTTAGAGACACCTACCAAGACACCAGCTGTCCCAAAGGACAAGGCTGCTGCAAAGGCTGCTGCTTTGGCAGCTGCACGTGATCTGGAGAGGAGTGCAAAAATTGGTTCCGGAAGGGGTTTGAGTGCTGTAGCAATGGCCACATCTGCACAACGCAGGAGTGCAAGTGATATGCAGCGCGTGAAGAGGTGGAATATCTCTGAAGCCATGGGGGCTGCCTGGATGGAATGCTTGGAGTCTGTTGATAAAAAATCAGTTTCAGGGAAAGATTTCAATGCTCTATGCTACAAATATGTCGCTGTCCTTGTTACAAGTTTTGCTTTGGCAAGAACCATGCAACGGTCGGAGGTATGGATACTTTAATGCTTCTTGTCCTCATTATGTCGCCAATCATTAATGTAATGAACTAGAACTTACACCTTTCTGCAGATTGACAGGCGTGCACAAGTTGATGTAATAGATCGTCATCGTATGTCAACTGGAGCTCGTGCTTGGCGCAAACTCATACATTATTTGATTGAGATGAAAGGTCTTTTTGGACCTTTGAGAGAGGATCTATGTAATCCAGAGCGTGTATGTTCCAGTTAATTCATTCTGTAAAAACAATTTCACATATCAATTATTGTTGGAGGCCAACCTGGCATGTTCTCTAAATTTGTCGCTCAAATTTTCTCAGGAATTCTGGAAATTAGACTTTATGGAAAGTTCTTCAAGGATGAGAATATGTTTGAGAAGGAACTACCGAGGGTCTGATCATTTGGGTGCAGCTGCTGACTATGAAGACAATCTCCAAGTGAAACATAATCAAGAGAGTGCAATATCTCCTTCTGCTACTTCTATATTGGTGACAGAAGCAATTTCAATGGGGGTAAATGAAGATGATGAGCACACAGACACTGATAATTTGGAGGATAGAACACATGATAGGGAACAGGGTGGGGACAATCGGCAGAGGCTGTCTTCAACATCTGAGCAGCCTGTACAGGATGCACTGGAATCTGGTGATGCTCATATTGCTAGTGACCGAGATTTGGTCCAAAATATGTCAGATGTTGCTCCTGGGTATGTTCCTAGTGAACTTGATGAAAGAATTATTCTCGAACTTTCTTCGTCAATGGTACGCCTGTTGAGAGTAATAAGAGGAACCTTCCAAGTAAGTTTCACGTCTCTTCCTGAGATGAGATTTCCTTGTTTATATATGCATGTTTTAACTTAGTCTTAGATTCGGATATAAATTTCCAGACACTGATTTCAATAAGTCTGAAAAGTGACAAGTCCAATATTTTTTTTTGTTCATTATTAAATGCATTTCTATTATAATGTGTTTAATGTGAGTGTAAAAGTAGGAAGATTACTGAAAAATATGGTATACATGGATTACTGCAAATGGTAAATAATAATAGTTGAGAACAATAGATAGATGATTGCTTAAGGGTTGGGTCATAATCCAAGAAGTTGGGTTGGCGGGAGAGAAATTCCTCTTCCAGTTCCAGGATAAGCCGCCAGGGTTGATTTTTAGTTTGTCCTGCTCGTTTCTCTTCTTTTTCTCTTTAATGTTTCTTCTTTTCCATAGTTGTCTTTCTTTGAGTTTTGGATAGTGTTTTTTTTGGGGGGTGAATAAATAAATTCATTACCAAGGGTTTAGTGTTATGTGGTTTTGCTCTATTCTTCTGGGAGATTGGATTTTATTTCTATTGGTTGTTAGCCCTGTTGTATGAGATGATTTGTTAAAACGTGTAGCAATAAGTATGTTAGCATGTTTTCAGTATGGGGAGTACAATGTACTGTCTAACATAGATAGACCTAGAATTCAACAATATAGATTGTACTTGTTACATAGAGACACATCATTTTGTGTTCCTGCTCGCTTATAGTGTGCATTCCTATGATAATATTTGTAATCTTTACCAGTTCCCACTTCATTCACTGAGGGATATATTGAAGAAGTGAAACTAAAGAGAGTTGTCAATTTTTGTGTTCTGTTGTAACTGCGCACAGAATATCAATCAGGCTATTTCAGATACTGAGATTAATAGCTTGTTGAGCTCTCCAAATCAAACCTGTTATAAATTAAGCAACAATATGAATATCATGATGATGGTTAGTAAACTTATGGATTAGTGCCTCTCTTTCAGGTAACAACTAAAAGGATAAATTTCATAGTGGATGATCATGTTGATGACAGTACTGTGGAGGATGGTTTGGGTTCCAGTTCCAAGAGTAAGTGTCATGAAAAGGATTGGAGCTGGTCGGTGTCTTCCCTTCATCAAATTTTTAGCAGAAGGTAAAGTCTATTATATACATTGGAGTACTGTTTCTATTTTCTATAAACATAGGGTACTAAGTAACTGTGTTTGCCTGCCGCATTCAGTAGTATTTATATCATCTTGTGTCATTTTTAATCGAAGTCATTGGATATTACTCCATTCAAATCATTTGAGCTGCTGTTATCTTTTAATTTTGGTATATAGAGATGCAAGCATCCATTTGCCAACTGGCCAAACGTTTTTGAGCAGGTAAGGTAATGATGATGGAAACATTGCAACAATCTGGTGGTTAGTTTGGTTTTTAATTATGTTTCTGGCATGGATTGTATGGTTTTCATTATGTTTCCATCAGGGTTATGTGGGCTCTCACCATCTCCATCCTACACAGATTGTCAATTTCTACAAATCTCACTTTGTAAAGAGAGTTTGTTATATTTTTCACTGATCTTCCAAAATTATACTTCATTAATTTAGTACCAAGACATTAGATTCTTCTTCCTCTCTCCAATGTGAGGAAGATTAACGATATAATCAACCCCAGATAATACTAATAGAGGCTCCTAACAGCAGGCAAACAATAGACAGTTATGATCAGAAACTACAACTGAGAAACAAAGCCTAAAATTAGGTCAAAACTTGAATAAATTGTAACTCGCAAAATAGGACTCAGCTGAGTCTGAAATTTGGATCGAATGGAGGTCTTATAGAGGCAAACAATCCTCAAAATATGATCAACTTCTGATGGCTGGATTGAGAATAATGCTGTTTGCATGAAAAAGGAACAAATGGGAGAAAACCCACAGCTGCAGCTACAGGCCTCAAAAGGCCGCTATCTTCTGGTCAAAGGGCCCTTTTGATATGCTAAACAAAACTCTTAACACATGGGCAGCAATAGAGCCATGCCCAGGGACCTATGGTGGTCCAATGGTCTGCCCAGAAAATCTAGTTCACCGGCTGTCGATTGGATTTCTGGAACAGTAACAGAAGCAGCAGTCTTGAATAATTTCTCTTAGTTGCAGGCCTTCCAAGAAATATATGAACCCCACAGAATGCTTGAATAATAAAATAACAAGAAGGAGAAGAGAACATAGAACCGGACAATTCGAAGGAGGTAGTTGTGGGTGGGGGTGGGCTTTCTCAGCCTTGGGCCTCTCACCCACAGGCCACAGCTATCTCAACTGTTGAAACTAACCTCTTTCAGGCTAATCAATCAGCAAGTGTGCTTAAAACTTCATTAATCAACTGTGTCAAGAGTACAATCAATTCCGCTTTATATAGTAGAGGTCTTAGTTCCAAAATTGGAAAGTTACAAAAAGGAAAGTTTTTGTCTTCCTTAGTCAAGTAGAAAGACAAAAGAAACTTCTAGAGACTAGAACTGACTCTAATAACTTGTCTACTAAGAAAACATAAAAAGGAAACAGAAATTAAACAAAACTCTTGCTTTAGAAATCATGGAGGTTCTTTTCTTGCAATCCAAGTCTCACAAAAGACAAAAATCCTGTTCTTTGTTGAAGTCGATTGGAAGATCTTGGGGCTTCTAGAAGTCTCACAAAGCTGGCTCGATGGGGACCAGACCTGAACCAGTTTTAATGCTGATTCTGCTTCTACTTCCTTCGATAGTGAAGCCCATACATGGGGTCATCTACATCACTCTCCCTCTTTTAATGTGTGATCCTCTGTCTCACTCCTTTAATGCATCAAATAGGTTAAGGGTAGTATTTGCAGGTGGGATTTGGGAAAATTGGAAAGCATTTAATATTTTAATGGACCAAAAAAAAAAAAAAAAAAAAAAAAAAAAAGGGCATAGAAAAGCTCCAAAACATTACATTCTTTGTGGGATGGAGTATTTAGTTTGAATAAAATCCAGCCATTCTTGTCAGTTGAATAAAATCAAATTTTCAGCCAAGTGCACTCTCCCTCTCAACCATGTTGACGCATGGTTCTTCTAGGTGGATTCCTTGATATATATATATATATATATTTTTTTTTTAATTCTTTCTCATCACTTGTCTTATTATTAATATTCTTTGGTTTCTGAGTCATCATCAGTATCTCTTAAATTAAATAATGTCTTGAAGATTTTTTCCCTGTTGGATGATTATAGCAGCTAAAAACCTTTTTGAATTGGTTTCCTAAAGAATTGTTTTCTCCTAGAGCACTCACAAGTCACAACCATCCTGGTAGTATGTGCAAAATCATGTGAAAAATCAATTCTCTCGCCTTCACTCATTTTCTATTTTGTTAAAATTTAGCCCTCTTTCAACTCTTTATTTTTACTCTTTGGACGCTCTCTGATCACCCTTCCCTTTATTTATTTTTTTATTTTTTATAAATAAACATCAATTTGACCTTTTCTTTAATACCAACCAATTTTCTAATCAATTTCAAGAAAATAAGAGCTTGAAATGAGTCAGAATTGACCTCTGTTGTTTGAAAACACTGGTTGTATAGTTGATAGTGCAGAACCAAAATGCTAATAATATAGTAGGTGAAGAATTCCATTGCAAAAATAAGGAATCAACTAAAAGATGACAAGGATTATAGAGGACCACCTGACTCTAGGGTTTCTTGGGGATTAACTCACACAGGTGTGGGACTCTCACCTCAAGAGGTTACATTGGAAACAAACTCTCTTTTTCTCACAAGTGCGAATATATATAGGGGAAGGGAAAAGGCACCATTGGAAAAGAGGCGTTATAATAGAGCCGTTGGAAAAGACTATTAGAAGAGCCAATAGAAAACAGCCGTTGAAAGAGTTGAAAAAGAGTTGTTGGAGAGGGAGAGATGGACATGCAATAAATGTTCATGAAATCATGCTAATGTCATCAATAGTATGCAGTTTTAATATTAAAAAATGCAACATATTTTGAAAATTCCTCTATTTTACCTCCAACCAATATAAAAATATGACAACGACAACTCTTCTCAAACCCAACTGAAATTTTATTCTATTCATCCAAAATGGGGTGGACGGATGGGTCCATGCTGTTTTGTAAACTTAAATGTCATCCTATTAAGAAAGAAAAATAAAAACATCTCCACTATTGAAAGTAAAAAATTCTAACAATCTACTGTCTAAAATTACGAAAGAGCATCGTCCAAACTTTTTTGCTCTATATATTGTTGTAGAGTATAAAACAAAAATAGAGAATTATTGAAATGCACCTGTTACAAGAAAACCCCAGTTCACGACAAGTTATAGATGTATACACCAAATCCTTGGTGTTATTATTTGTTTACATCTGTTCTGAAACCTTCAAAGCTGACCCACGTGGCCTTTAGGCTCTAGAAAAAAATTACTAAAATAACTCACCAAAAAATTCACTTTTTACTGTGCTTCTCTGCAACGTGTAAGAGCTTCCCCTTTTTTGATAAGGGTAAGGTTTGAGGTCTCGGTTTCGTCCAGTCCAAAAACCGAGATTTGGTGAGATCTTGGTGAAACCATGTATTTTGGACAGGACAACTTGGGAATCGGGGATGGGTTTTGGTAGCCATATAGCCAATATGGTCCTCGAAACTTGTCATCTAAACTATTTTAGACCTTCTAAACACAGTGGGAACATTATATTTTTTAAAATCAGACCTAAAATGTTTCTTTGACTATGGACCCTAGGTTGGTAGTTAATAGGCTATGGCGTGGGTCTTCCTTATATCTAGTACTTTTAGAACACATATAATTCAAGTAAAAGCGTAAAACAACTTAAATAAGCACAAGGAATTAAAAGATGTCAAAAAGTGTCAATCTTCATTCTCCAAGTGTTGAAGTTGATAATCTCTCTACTGTAGATGTGAGATTTGACAAGCAACACCAAAAAACACAGTCTTGTGGGGATTTTTTTTGTCACAGTAGGGCGAGGCATGCGAGAAATCTCATTGAAATGGGGTTTATAACATCATGTGACTTGGTCAAGTCGAGTTGAAACTGAGAAATGGACCGAAATCTCGGCGAGAAACCGATGCTAGATAATATCGTTTTCCAATATTGCCTATGGTCTCGACTTGCCAAAGCCAAAAAACAAGATTTTAGTGAGATCTCGCAACTATGGATAAGGGCATAAACCATCAGATGAGTTCTTTGAAAAGGTGGAACATCAGTTTTCCTAGAAGTAGGGAAGTCTAACTTTGATCTTCTTGCATCACAATATTTCTCCTTGCCACTTTGCTCCCACACCAAATGCCCCCCCCCCCAAAGGAGAGAGAAAAAAAAAAAAAAAGAAAAACTTTGAAAATTGGGATACCCAATTCCAATTGGTCGAGAATTTGGAGGCAGAACAATTTTGTTCTCTGGCTGAGGTCAGAATTTGTTGGGATGGCATGGTTAACGGGTATAGGATTGCTGAATCTCTTTTCTTGGCATGATCAAGCACAACTTTTTTTTCTCTTAATTCCCAACTCTTGTATCAGTTGGGAAAAATTTCTGCTTTCCTGATATGGTCATTAGATCATTCGTTATCGTTGATATGAAAGATTGACAAGTCAGACATGGTGTTGGAAGTTGTTGTCATCATTACTTTAATTTGAATGTGCTGATTGCCTCACTGGTTATGACGTCTTTTTTTTCTTTTTTTGGGCTAATGATGGGTATACAGGCCTTTGGCATAACTAGTCCTGCAGGCCCATACTGACCCCACAACCGCATGGACCGGGTCATATCGGGGTTGAATGAGAACCATTCAACTTTTACTTTAATTTGAATGTGCTGATTGCCTCACTGGTTATGACGTCTTTTTTTTTTTTTTTGGGGGCTAATGATGGGTATCCAGGCCTTCGGCATGACTAGTCCTGCAGGCCCATACTGACCTCACAACCGCATGGACCGGGTCATATCGGGGTTGAATGAGAACCATTCAACTTTCACCGAAAGCAGTGAAGAGCACTGAACATTCACGTGTCAGTGGCCCCAAGGAGCACTGGTTATGGCGTTTTGACTTTTTAAAAATCCAGCATGTCGACATGTCATGTCTATCCTCCCATTACCTTCCCCCCACCCCCACCTGAAGAAAAAATCCAACATGTGGTCATTGACTTTAATTGAACCACCATTATCATCATCAATTGAATGACAATTTCCACAAGCACGACTATGTCACATGCACTGATTACATCACTGGTATTGACTTATTTTAAAAATCTAACATTGGGTCATTAGGTTTGATTTCTTTGTTCTGATCATTAATCTTATCACCATTTCCAGATATCTTTTGAGAAGAAGTGCACTGGAATTATTTATGGTTGACCGGACAAACTTCTTCTTTGATTTTGGGGTATAAATGTGTTTGGAGCATGCAATCTCTCTCTCTCTCTCTCACGTGCGCTCGCCTCATGTAATTTATGTTACAGTAATACATTGCTCGTCCTGATTTTTTTTTTTTCAGAGTACTGAGGGGCGGAAGAATGCCTATCGAGCTATTGTTCAAGCACGGCCTCCTTATTTGAACAATATTTATCTGGCAACGCAGGTCTCTATCGTTCAGCAACCTCAGTTGTTTGCATGCAGCAAGTTTGACCTAGTTATTTTATTCTTACATGGCTGGTTCTGTCTTTTTTTTTTTCATTTTTCATTTTTTTTTTTTTTTTTGGTTCAGAGACCGGAACAACTTCTTAAAAGAACTCAGCTTATGGAGCGTTGGGCTAGGTGGGAGGTATGAAATTGAGGATAGACTTTCAGATACCTCATGACTTACTGCATAAATTAATTATTGGTAGTGGTCTTCTCATTTAGTTGCTGAGTGCTATGTTGCTAATTGGTATGAACCCAAACCATCTGCAGATTAGCAATTTTGAATATCTAATGCAACTCAATACACTGGCTGGACGAAGCTATAATGACATCACTCAGGTGGATTTTCAGGATAATTGCATGTGTTAAAACTGTTACTATATTTTGTGAGTCAAGTATCTTTTTCCCCCTCCCCTTTTCATTGCAGTATCCTGTTTTTCCGTGGATTCTTTCTGATTACACATCAAAGACTTTGGATCTCTCAGATTCCTCTTCATACCGAGACCTTTCAAAGGTAGCACATGTTGAATTTCATTATTATCTTCTTGATTACTGAGAACTTTCCCTTTTCTGAATGGTGCTTTCATGAAAAATCTATGCTTTTTGCAGCCCATTGGCGCATTAAATGCAGACCGGTTAAAGAAATTCCAAGAGAGATACTCCAGCTTTGATGATCCAGTCATCCCCAAGTTCCATTATGGTTCACATTACTCAAGTGCTGGAACTGTATGTTTTGTCCTAATTTAATATTTATAATGCTTAGTGAATTAGTTGTAGCATTCAACTTAAACGATTTGCAGGAGAATAAATAAGATATGCACAAAAGCTTAAAATTTTTTTTTTTTCTGTTATGATATGTTATGACCGCATAGAGTGCCAGTAACAGCTCAGCTTTTTCTATGCAAGAGCTAAAATAGGGATTCTATGTGAACTGTATTGTATGCTTTGATTGGTAGAGGAAGAAAAGGTATCCCAATTATGATCATCTAGAGAGTTCTTATGTTTTGTTCCTAAACTTTCTCAATGTTTCTAGCATTAGTGTTTGGACGTTTACTTTCTATTTCTTGTGGTTGTTGATCAGTGGTTGGTATAACCTGGCTGCTCATATCAAGTTATCTTACTTTCGTATGTGAAAAAATGTTAGTTCCGTAACTTATACATGGGAGAGTATTGAATAATTTTCCCTTGTGGCAGACAAGTTTTTATGGTTTTGTAGCAAGGGTGAGGGAAGTCCTATGTAATGTGGCTTCATCTGTCAAAAAGGTGGTGAAATCGTTTTCTAGAAATGTGTTTGATCTTTGTCAAATACATGTCCATTCCATCAGTAACTATAAAATGTCTGTGGCCTTGAGATATGCTGCCAAATCATATCTTGGTTTAGGTGTAATATTTGAAAATGTGAACATCAAACACATTCTTAGTTTTAGCTTCCCTATGAATACTGACAAAAGTACCTGGTTGTCTTGGCTACTCTTTTATCCATGACATTATAGTGCTGCATTTTTTACTCGGTATTTTTAGTATGAGGACTATTATTCCTCTTTTTTCTTGGGTGTAGTTCACTCTGAAACCTACATGTAGGCAGCTGTGCAAAAATAATTATAAATATTTTAGTTTTTGTTTTTGTAACAAAATTTCTTGAATTACTGATAATTGAATATATTGACATGGCCTTCAGTTGTGGAATTATCTTCGTGGGACATTTCCTGGATGATTTCTCACCCTTATGCTTTATAATAGATGCTCCTCCAACAGTGGTGGGACTGTGGGAGCTGTTCCACCTCTGTTGTTTTATCTGCCACATAGCAGTTTCTGTTTGACATTCAACCTTTGTAGACATGTCTACATCATCATTTAACAGTGTTACTGTTGACTTTTGGCTCAATTCAACATCATATTTCGGAATAATGCTCGGAAAATTGGTTGAAACAGTATTCTGTTGAAGAAGAGGAACTATAGTGGGCTATAAAATTCAGATAGACTACCAAATTTGAGATGTAGCTTATCCACAAGATCTTAATCTGTCCAAAGGCCACAATGATCAAAGCATCACTGCCTTGTGGAATTATTTCTTTCATTTTCCTATTATTTCTTAGGAGTCGGTCGCATTAGGACTCTGTTTCCTTCCACTATGTTTCATTCTGATCTATTAATTTCGTTTGTAGCATCTTCAATATGTGATTTAAGGGCCTCTTTATACTATGAGCAACTAGCCAACTACAATTTATTCTTTCAATAGGCTGAAACGATTTTCTTCTTACTGATCCTGCCTCTTTCCACAGGTGTTACATTATCTTGTTAGAGTTGAGCCATTTACTACTCTTTCAATTCAGCTTCAAGGTGGAAAATTTGATCATGCAGACAGAATGTTTTCTGATATAGCTGCTACTTGGAGTGGTGTTCTTGAGGACATGAGTGATGTGAAAGAGTTGGTAAGAGTCAAATTTCTCACACCACTTAAAACACCATGAACTTTCTTCTTTTGTTTCAAATTTTTGCATTGATTGCAAAAGTTTTTATTCATTTCTGTATTTCACTCATCTTAGGTTCCAGAGTTGTTTTATCTCCCTGAGGCTCTGACCAATGTAAACTCTGTTGATTTTGGTACGACACAACTGGGAGGAAAGCTGGGTATGTTACTTAAAGATGCTCAGCACAAGGGGACTTAAACCTGCTGCATTCACTGCTGTAGCAAAACTTGGCTTGCTGACCTCTTGATTCATGCTCATGCAGATTCTGTCCGACTTCCTCCTTGGGCCAAAAACCCTGTTGATTTCATTCATAAGCATCGGATGGCTCTTGAGAGTGAATATGTCTCTGCAAATTTGCATGAATGGATTGACCTTATATTTGGGTAGGTTAATTTTTTTTGAGAAAGTTACTTTTAGAGGAAATTTTTACCTTCATTGTTTTTTCTGTTTCAAATTGTTTATGCCTGTCCTGTTTCTGTTTGTGGAATGACCCTTTCAGATATAAGCAACGAGGTAAAGAAGCTATATTGGCGAATAATGTGTTCTTCTACATAACCTATGAAGGGACAGTTGATATTGATAAAATTACAGACCCAGTAAGTCAAATTTTTTTATTTCTCTGTTGTTCCTTAAATTTGAATTTTGAGTACTTATTTTTACTCCTTTAAATATTGTAATAGGTACAACAGCGGGCTACACAAGACCAGATAGCATATTTTGGCCAAACTCCATCCCAGCTTCTGACTCTGCCTCACTTGAAGAAGAAGCCTCTGGGTGAGGTTCTTCACTTGCAGGTACATCCTGATCTCAGTATGCTGGAATCTCTATAATTGTGACTTGTAAGTAATGTTCATAGTCCACTTGTATTTGGAGAATCCTTGTTTGAAGGATTAGTATCAATTGTGATGCAGTGCATGCCCATGCAACACCTTATTAACAACTTATGGACTGATTCAGCTCAACAACCAAATATTAATTTTAGCAACTCAACTGTAAAATCCAATGAGTAGATTCACATTTATCTTTTAAATGAGAAATCATTGGATCATATTCAATCAGTTTAGACTTGACCAATTCACTGTATTCTGGTTGATTTCCAAGAGCGGAAGAGCACAATTGTTATATAAAACCTGTAGTTGTATCAGTATATGTCATGATATGGTGGTAGTGGCACTAGAAGGGCCACCATAACTACCAGTTCCAAGGCTCAGATTCATTACATGGCAGGTTGGGGGAGGAGGTCCAAATTTCAACCATAGGTAGGCCCCCATTCCCTGAATTTTGTTCCAAGTTTTGGTCCAAATTGACTTCTGCAGCATTAATAAAGCTAAGAAATATTGTTGTCGTACTGTCATTGAGCAATTTTGAAACTGTTGCGAACATAAATATTACAAGGAAAAAGTTCGATGCAATTTAGGCCATTTGATTGAAGTGGACCGTAAAACTTCATGTGGCCGATAAATAGGGGTATATCCAGGGTTTTGGGCTGATCAAATAAGCCTATCACATGGCAGAAAACAGAGGTGTACAAGTTGCTTGGCCTAGCAACACACGCGTAAAAGCTTTCGAGGTCAATTATGTGGCCAGGCTCATTGTTGTATTCTGCCCCCTTTTCCCCTTCTTCTTGTTAATGCATTTATTATTCCAAAAAAAAAAAAAACTATTATGTGGCTGTTGAGTGGTGTAACTTAGGCTGACTATCCTGAGGATGTAAAGTTAGAGGTCCAAATCATTGGCCAACCTTGCAATGGTGTATGCATAGACATGATCAATGAGGTGCACAATCCTCCTTTTAAGTATGGGTTTTTTCTGTCAAGAGAAATCAGATGGATTCAACTGAAGTTCTGGTCAGACACTACCCTGACTGCCAGAGAGAATACCACTTACTGATTGAAAGTCAGAGAATATAAATCTGAGAATCATTTTTGGTTAGGGTTCATAGCTGAAACCCAGAAAGAATCTCTCTTAGGATATGGAATGAAAGCTGACTCTTCATATTGCCCTAAATGGCTTAAACCGTCCTCTTAAATGTGGCCTAAGACAACGATAACATTATAACAATTCGAATCTTATCCTTCTATGTTTATTTGTTTATTTGCCTATCAAGTAAAGCTGGTCTCTTGAACTTCACAAATTCATAGGTAAGGAAGAAAAAAAGAAGCAAGAGATATTTGCTTGCTTCTTGTGCTTCCACATCGTTTAGGCACGAAGGCTTGATTTGAGTCCTGTGACATAAAAGCGCTGAACCTGGCTAGAACTGGTTCAGTTGATATGGCCTCATCTTTCTTAAAAAAATATGCTCTAATCTGGTTCTTAAAGTTTCTCACTATAGTTTCTCACCACGAGAGAGGGCTGCTACCTTTTCAGTACCCTGAAAAAAAAAATTAATGTTGACTTAAGTCAGTATTGAAGTATTTCATTTCTGTTTCTGTTGTTTCTATTTTATTCGCTATGCTAAGGGAGTGGGCTGCTACCTGTATTTCTATTTCATGTCAGACCATCTTTCGGAACCCAAGAGAGGTCAGACCTTATGTTGTTCCAAATCCAGAACGGTGCAATGTACCTGCTGCCGCTATACAGGCATCAGCTGACTCTGTCATTGTAGTTGATTTAAATGCTCCAGCTGCACATGTTGCACTACACAAGTGGCAGCCAAACACTCCTGATGGGCAGGGTACACCATTTCTTTTTCATCATGGGAAAGCTGTTGCAAGCTCCAGTGGTGGAGCATTCATGCGCATGTTCAAAGGGCCAGCTGGATCCGGTGCTGAGGAATTGCAGTTTCCCCAGGCGCAAGCATTTGCAGCATCAGAAATCAGAAGCTCAGCTCTGGTTTCCATAACATGTGACAAAGAAATCATCACTGGTAGGTGGTCTTTCATCTCTTCTTGTTCTTATTTTGGGATGGCATTACGATACATATTCAATAAAGTGCATTTCTTTTCTCCTGTTTTTGTGGAGACTTGGTTGAAGGACGAATGCTCCTTGGCAATGATGTTAGTTTTGAGAAAAGAATTCTGTCTGTTGAATATCCTATCTCCTGCTTCGCTGAACTTTCGGGTCATCATAATAGTAAAAGTGTTAAATGTATCTACTTGAAAATTTTGTCCCTGAAAATGTTGCGAGGAAGAAGAAGATGAAAATATAAGGGGAAAGGAACTCTGCCCAGACACAGCTGGGTGTGAAAAGACCCAGCTGCAGGCAGCTGCCCCTGCAGCTGGGTCTTTTCACACCCAGCTGTGTCTGGGTGTAGGGAACGCCAGATGGACAGGTTACTTTCTCCCAAAAAATAAATAGAGGAAGTAGAAAAGGGGAGAGATAATGATCATGTATACATGCATCTTTAATGGGTTTCTAAACTTCAGTTTGAAAACTTTGTATTTTCCCATCTTTTTTATTTGGCTTAAGACTACTAATTGTAAACCGTTTCTGCGGCTTTGTCTGCTGAGATGCAAAGTGTAAAGAGAAAAGGAGAGAGAGAGAGAGTTGCAATGGTGGAACCATGGGAATCGATTGGGACTGCCCTCCTTCATTCATTAAATAGACTAACTATTACACATAACCTACTAGTAATAAGAAAGCACAAAATATGATGCAAAACTAACTTCTAAGTCTTACTAGGACCATAACACCCCAAGGGGGAGTCGTGGCTTGCGCTAGACAGCTGACCATGATTTTTTTTTCTTCTTGCGATAGACTTCTAACTCTCCTTCAAACTGGAGCATAGATGCTAATCATGCCTAACTTGTTACAAATATAAGCCACTCTACCACTCCCTAAAGACTTGGTGAAAACATTTGCAAGTTGTTCTCCTGTGTGAACATCACTCGTTGAGATAACTCCTTACTGTAGCTTTTCTCGAACAAAATGACAATCCACCTCAATATATTTCGTCTTCTCATGGAACACTGGATTTGAAGCAATATGGATCGTAGCTTGGTTATCACACCACACCTGCATAGAAGAAGCACATTCAAACCCAAGTTCCGTTAATAGCTGCATCACCCACGTCAACTTACAAGTTACAAGTGACATGAGCCATGACACGATACTCGGACTAGTCACATCAACTTGCTTCTTGCTCTTCCAAGACACAAGATTACCACCAAAAAACGTATAATATCCAGTAGTTGATTGCTTATCAACAGGAGATTTAGCCCAATCAGCATCTCGGACGCCCTCAATGCGGTCATGTCTATGATCAGAGTACAACAGACCACAACCTGGAGCTTTCTTTTGATATCTTAGAATACGAATAACAACATCCCCAATGTGACATCTGTGGAGATGAAAGAAAATGACTCATGACACTAACAAGGAAGGCAATGTCAGGTCTAGTCACTGTAAAATAATTAAGCTTTCCCACCAATCTTCGACACTTCTCAGGATCATATAAAAATTCACCACTCTCAACTGTGAGCTTCACATTTGGATCCGTAGGAGTATAGGCTTGGACCCTAACATTCTAGTCTCTGTTAGCAAATCTAGAACATATTTCCTGTGGCTGTGAGAGAGGGAAATAATGCAATGAAAAAAGAATTGTCTTCAGAAGATAAAGCCCCCCAACTTTACAACCTTTACCAATCGTCTTCGTTGTAAGGTCCTAAAAAACACATGACTTAGGAGAAAAAGTTATGGAACAATTGTAAGCTTGAGTTAACTTACACATAGATAAAAGATTGAAAGGAAAATTTTGGTAATTGAAGAACAGATGATAACAACAAAGGAGAGTTAAGACGAATATTTTCTAGTCCCTTTAACTTTCACAATAGACCCATCAGCCAACGTGACAATAGCATAAGACTCTTGAAAAGAATATACCTAACACACCAAACATATGATCTGATGCTCCTGAATAAATTATCCAAAGTCCAGAAGATGAGGAAAAACATGCAGTAGCATTCTATGGCTGGACAAAAGTAGCTGTGGAAGGCTGAGTATACAATAAAAATTCTTCATCTGTCATCTTAACCATTTTACCTTCAGATTGTCCTAGCTGAGAAGGCTTAGAAGACTCAGTAAGTGCTGCTGAATTGGGAAACTGCTTTTGAGGAAGTTCGCTATGAAGTTTCAACAAAAGCATTGGGTATGTCCAGGTTTGCCACAATGGTGGCATGTTTGTGCTACTTCTGAACTATCTGAAGTGTTGGAATTACCAAAAGGTTGCCCCTTACCACCTCCACTGCCAGTACTATGTACCCCACCTCGATTATTATTTTGAGACACAAGAACAGAGCCATCCGCTGGTGTAGGTGCAGGGTCATGAGAATTCTCTTGAGCTACCCATAAGACTCGAGAAAAAGTATCTACAAGAGATGTCACTTTGTCACCTCTAAGAATCCGAGATCTGACAGCGTCATACTCTGGTCCAAGACCACCGAAAAAGCCCATAATTGTGAGTTGCTCTTGCTGGTTCTGCATCTTCTGGACATTACTAATAGGAAGTATAGAGTTCAGCTCCTCATACATCCTTTTGAAATCAGCAAAGTACTGAGTCAGAGGTTGACCCTTCCAATCAACTCGATAAAAATCTTGAGATAGCCCATTGATGCGAGAGAGGTTGTTCTGTCAAGTATACATAACATTTAGATAATCCCATAACTCCTTCACAATATCGATTTGAGTAACAATATCAACTACAGAGTTATCCATCGAGTTCAACAGATGTCCCAAGACACAGGATCGGTAGCAGATTTCACCTTTGTAAGGTGACCCTGCTGGTCATGACCAGTCAAAACCAACTGCACAATTTTCTTCCATTGCTGAAAATTGGCAATCCTGTAAGCTTCTTCTCTTTAATCCTATGAGAGTATGAGGATATCACCTTAGTGACAACATACTTTCCCTTAGATTCAACCATTGATGCAAAGAGACTAACAGAAAAATCACACAAGACCCAAAAAATCGATCCACAGTTAGAGAAACCAGTGAAAATCGACCTAACCTCTTGATAAGGGTTTTAGATCACACAGTTGATTGATCTTGTGTAATTGACCAATCTTAAGAAGAGAACAAACCAAATCTCTGGAGAAACCTTCACCAAATCAACAACTAGAGAAGAATCGACTCAGATCCCGAAACCCTAACTTGAGTGAAAAAGAAGAATACCTGCAGTTGGTTGTGTAGTGCTCCAGTGATGCTCAAATTTGGACTGAATGTCCCTGATATGATGCTGAATAAAACCCCCAAAAAACTTTCCAAAACAGATACCAAACTTGAGAGATACGGCTAAAATCAATTTTGGCAGGGAGCTAAAAACCTGCTGGCTATGATCAACTTCTTCAACTTGAGAAATTCATTCTTCAAACTGTAAAACCCAACCAGAAATTACTCACAAGAGTCCCCTGAGTTGATCCATCAAGACATTATGATTGATCATGATCAATCAAACCGTCATTCGAAAATCAGCAATTTAGGGGATGAAATCACCACCTCTAAAAAATCGTGGAACCCTTGAGAAGAACCAGTGACAGACAAATAAGAGAGAAAGGGGCTGTTACTAGTAGTATAAATTGTGACCTGGATCTCGCAGACATTTCAATTCCAGCGAATGATGATGCTATCGCTTCAATCCGATTAATACTTAACAA
>NC_056564.1:22303386-22431718 GCF_013358625.1 Macadamia integrifolia
TCCGCAATTTGTGAGGGCCGTTCCAACTATATAAGAAATCATTGATCAATAATAAGATTAATCAATTACTTCGGGAACTTCATAGAGTGATAGAAGAGATCGATTTAGTTTGACTAGGGATCAAACTTTGATGCCATGTAAAGAGAGGAGAAGAGAGAAAAAGAGTAGAAACCGTGGGAGTCCCAATTGATGAGATTGGGGCTGCTCTCCTTCATTCATTAAATAGACTAACTATTTCACATAACTCACTAGGAATGGGAAAGCACAAAATAGGAAGCAAAGCTAACTTCTAAGTCCTAAGAGGACCATAACACCCCAAGGGGGAGTCTTGGCTTGCGCTAGACAGCTGGCCACGACTCCTTCCTTCTCGCAATAGACTTCTAACACAGTATATGAAGTGAACAAAGAAACATGATGGATACTTTCTGACAAGTGCCAACAATAACTGTGTAACTTGCTAATATAGTAACCAAGAATTTCAACCAATTTATGAAAAAGTATTGGAGAGAAGTAGTTACTTAAATGTTAGTATTTTCTTCTATGCTTGTGATCTTTTCTTTGTAAAATATTTTACTCACCATATAGGAACTTGCATCCAACCAGATTGACCATATTTCAAGTAGTTTGTCTCCAGAAAGAGCAGTAGTAATGGATGGTTTAACCATGGGTACTACAGATATTGGTCCCTAACCCCAACCTTTCCCCCACCCTAGCACACACGGTGGTGGGGTGGGGTGAGATTGATGAAAAAAAAAATTGTTGGACTGCATTCAGCAACTGCTGAAAAGGCAACTTGTCATATGAAACCTATACTGTGCATGTGTTTCAGTGTTTGTTTATATCAAGGTTTCAAAAATTGGAATTAGATCAGATGTATCAGATGATTCATATCAGTATCTCTGGCCCTCGATCCGGCTGATCCCTGGGAAGATCAGCCGAATTTAGCTAATATGTAGCTGACATCCTTACTGACCCCCAATAGTGTGATTTAAATCCTTGGTGTATATATAGAATAAATGGGCTTAAAACACTTTTAAGTTTGTGACAAAATGTAAAGTTGTGGTGGACTAGTGCTGATGGCTGTTAAAATGCAGACAACTAAATGATTTTTTTTTTTTTTAATGTATTATCAATGGATTTTTTTCTGACTTATATACGTCCTCATTTCTTATGTTATTAGGTGGGCATGCAGACAACAGTATCAAGTTGATATCATCTGATGGAGCAAGAACCATTGAAACAGCCACAGGGCATTGTGCTCCTGTCACATGCCTTGCTCTATCTGCTGATAGCTACTGCCTTGTAACTGGATCTCAAGATACAACAGTGATACTTTGGAGGGTGCATCGGGCTTCTACATCTCATTCAAGCAATATTTCAGAACCTACGAGGTCATCTGGCACACCCAGTTCTTCTAGCAGTGGTAACCTAGCGAACATCTTGGCAGACAGTAGCCGAAGGCGGCGTATTGAAGGCCCAATGCATGTCCTCAGAGGTCATCTTAGGGAAATTACTTGCTGTGGTATCAATTCTGATCTGGGAATAGTTGCTTCATGCTCCGTCTCTTCAGATGTGCTTCTCCATTCTATAGGGAAGGGTCGGTTGATCAGGAGGCTGGTGGGTGTGGAGGCACATGCTCTCTGCCTTTCATCTCGAGGTGTCATAATGACTTGGAACAAATCAGAGGGTAGGATCAGCACTTTCACTGTCAATGGGAGTCCGATTAACTCAGCACTACTGTCTGTCCCTGGCAGCATCAGTTGCATGGAAGTCTCAATTGAAGGAGAACATGCTCTGATTGGGATTAATTCATGTTTGGATAGTAACGGGGCCTACAATATCAGCAGAGATTTGGAACCCAATGAGAATGAGGACGAAGGTGACGAAGGATCAAATAGCAAGAGCCCTAACAACATCTTGAGTGTTCCCATGCCTTCAGTTTGTTTCCTGGATCTGCACTCACTGAAGGTATGAAATAAGTAGTGAAAATAGAGGTCACTTTGCATTTTCCGTCTTCTTTATATTACCCTTTTTAGGATTTGCAGTTTCTAATGGGCCAAATATCCTGTACTGCGACCAGGTAATTCATACATTGAAGGTGGGAGAAGGGCAGGATATTACTGCTATGGCTCTAAACAAGGATAACACAAACCTTTTAGTGTCAACGGCAGATAAACAGTTGATAGTCTTCACTGATCCAGCTGTAAGTTTTACTCACCTTTCGTTTCTGCTCCCTTCTACAGTGATATTTGTACACCCTCACCTTAGTTGGATATGTTTCTTTGCTTGCAGTTGAGCTTGAAAGTGGTGGATCAAATGCTTAAGCTTGGTTGGGAAGGTGACGGGCTCAGCCCCCTCATAGAATAAGGTTTTCACCCATTGAGTTTCGATTTGGGTGAAGGAGGATATGAGATCACTCTAAAAATAGTGTCCGTCTAAGCTTGATACTTCGAAGGCAGGCTGCAGCACATTCAGAACTTGAGCCAGATGCATAAATTTGTTTTGCAGCTAAGCTACTGCTTCGAGGATGTAACATATGTATTTCATCAAGTGGATCGACTCTATAGCTATGACATATATGACTTGTAACTAGAGAAGGGTCGACCACTTGCTTTTTTGACTAAATTGAGGTGTAAGCTTGTTATGTTGTGAGATGATGTTTAGGCCTTCAGCTGTTCATGGAATGAATAGGTTTTTTTCTGTTGTATCTCTCACAGTTATCAAAATTTTAAATGAAGGGCATACTCTTTTTTTTTTTGGGTGGGGTTGGGGTGGTAGTTCTCCAAATCTCAACTTTCAGTGCGCTTTTACATCACCAGTGGTTCACAAGAGCCATTTTTTTTTCGTCTCCTTTCAGATTGTTTGTACAAACTGCTTGGATTGAAGGCTAATTTCATTGAAGATGATGCTCAATTCGAAGCTCATGTCTATGGTGCTTACTCTAGTTCTCTAACAAATTTTAAAGCATCAACTCAGACAAAGCACAGCTTAGTTCCAGTTTTACTGCAAATTGAACTCCTTTGAGATTACCTGTGGGGGTGGGTGAATTCTTTGAGAAATCTTTCCCGGAGATTTCTTCAATAAGCATCATGTCACTGTGTGATCCAATTGTTTTTCGTTGTTTCCATAGAAGTACGCATAGGCCAATCAATCGATTAGGTCTAACGTGTAGGAGAAAGTTTTCTTTCACTATGGATGAAGGGAGAATTTCTTCATTCAAGACGATTTAAGGTTACGATTGGAATCTTGGAATAGTGAATCAAGGATGCATATCGGTTATTGGTATGTAGCGAATAATATTGTGGTTCGAATTGGCTGCAGATTCAGAAAACACCGTTTTTCAGCAAAATCAAGGATGCATATTGGTATCATATTATTAAGTGAATGATGATAGGGATATGGTAGGACATGGTTCGATAATACTTAAAATCATGCACTTGCCACCAATGGGGTTGACAGCCTAGTGGTGAAAATGCCCTCAACCCATCACTGGTCGAGTCGGCTGGTTGTGGGTTCGAGTCTTGGTATGCCCACTATCGCCCATTGGTTCTACGGAAGCACTGCTAGTACGAGGGCTTGTCCTGGGGGCTATGATCACTACCATTGGATCTGCGCTGCTGCCTTTTGTGCACAGTAGAAGAGGGAAGGGCCTCCTCTATTGCGCAATAGAGGTGGCGGCTCAGTTCGACACCTTGGAGCATCTCAAGGCATGTGGTTATGTGTTGGGTCAAGTATCGGTATTGTACTAGCTGTATTGTATCGGTAATAACTGAGATCAATCCCCGATCCTTGACTGATCTAGATCAATTATTGTATCGTTTTAGGGGTAAAAAAAAAAGACAACTTATTTTTTCTAAAAAGTAAAGGGTAAAAGTGATTGATACATACCAATCCTCTCATACTGTGAACTATATCCATGATATAAAGTGTATTGAGAATCCAGTCTTAAGTATCATAATTTACAGAAATCCAGATGAATAAACAGTCTTAACTCTCTGTTGTTGTGGCTTATCATTTAATTAATCACTTATTAATCACATGATGTCCCCATCGGATTGAGATCCTCTCCAGAGAAGGACCAGCCAGGGTTTTGTGAATGTCTCTCTCCTGTTGAGACTTGAAGAGAAGATGGTTTAACCTCTATAAATTTAATGAATGGATTATGCCCAACCACCCTAGAATTAGGTGCCATATTACTATTGAAATTTGTGGTTTCTTTCCCACCATTTCTCTGTGGAGTTCTTAAAATGAAGAAATTTGGAAACAGTCAGCGTCTGCTGAGAAGCGTCCACAATAACAAATTTGACCCAAACCCTCTATTTCTATTTTTTAGAAGCCTCTACAATATCAAATTTGCCTCCCACCCGCTTTTAAGAACATAAATGGCATCGGGTGCTATTGGTTTCGGTTCCTGCCGGGTACTTATTGATCTTTAGGCTCTAGAAGCGTTGGAAAATAAGGCCCAGAACGAACCTTTCCCACTTAGTAATTTGTCCCAATATCAATGATATAAGTTGGTTCGGCATAGAGCCATAGGATAGTGAAAGTTAGGGGTGAAACAGGGTTGGGTAGGGCCGGATTTTAAAATCCCAATTCATCCTTAGGTCCCAACTCTATCGGCCTCATGGTTAGGCCTAACCCTGTCGGATTCATGCCAATTCAACATGACCCTAATTGACCCTAATTGGGCAAAAAAGAGAAGAAGCATCAATAGATCAAATAAATAATACATAATTAAAATTATGAAGTGCCACATGATAATAGATGTTTAAGACACCTGGCCATGAGAATCAATGACTCATATTTCATTATTTTGAATAAAAACATAGGATGACAACCCTAAATTATATTGTATAAATCAGGGTTAAAATCAGGGTTAAAATCAGGGTCGGATTGGGTTGGACTGGGTCTAGGTCTCAACCCAGGCCTGACCCAACCCTAACCCAGAGTCAGTATTTTTAACCTTAACCAGCCTTCACAGTCAGAAATCTTAGCTTGAGCCTTATTTAGGCTCAAAGCGGGTTAGGGCCGTTCGAGTCAAATTTACACTCCTAATGAAAACACAAGAGCAATAAAATTAATATTCATACCAATATATAAATATATATATATATATATATATATGGTTTGTGGACATTAAGCTCGATAGGGCAAAAGCCTATGATAGACTAGAATGGGGTTTTCTCATTAATATTTTTAAGTTCTTAGGATTTGGTGATAAATGGAGCGCCATGATCCTAAAACTCATTAGTACCCCTTCTTTTTCTATCAAACTGAATGGGTCTGCATGCTCTCATTTCACTGCATCCAGAGGAATTCGGCAAGGTTTTCCTCTTAGCCCCTTTATGTTCATAGTGGCAATGGAAGGATTGTCCAGACTTCTTGCGGCATATAGGGACTTAAACCTGTTCCAGGGTATCAAAGTCTCTCGTTATGCGCCGAAGATTACTCATCTCCTCTTTGTTGATGATACTTTCATTTTTTGTAGAGCAACCCAAGATGACCTTCATACAGTTAAATGTATTTTAGAATTGTTTTTTGGATCTTTTAGGACTAACGGTTAATTATAATAAAAGTGGTCTTGCTTTCAGCTCTAACATTAATAGTGAGACTAAATCCCTCTTGTGCAAAACCATTGGAATTCAAGATATGTCTAGTGATGCCACCTATCTTGGCACTAAACTATTCTACAATAAACGGCGATCTGAGTCCTTTGTAATTATTATCAATGGGGTGAAGACCAAGCTGGCCTCTTGGAAAGCGAATTCACTTTCCTACGCTGGTAGGGTTGTGCTTCTCTAGTCAACTCTAGCTTCTATACCATTATATCAAATGTCCTGTTTTGCTTTACCCAAAAACATCTGCAACAAGCTGACTCAATTTTTCTCCATTTCTTGGATGGGGATTGTAAAAAAAAAAAAAAAATCACACCTCATTGGATGGGACAGGAATTATTTGCCGAAAACAGCGGGTGGCCTCGGGTTTAGAAAATCTACAATCCATAATCAGGCCCTCCTACTCAAGTTGGGTTGGAGATTACTCACCAATGTTCAGAGTCTGTGGGTTAAAATTGTGAAAGCTAAATATTTCCATAACTGATCTGTTTTCAATGTAAAAAGCTCGAAAACAAGAAGATCGTTAGTATGAAACAATATCTCTAAAATTCTGCCAGTACTCAAAACAGTAGTGTATAAGAAAATTGGGAGTGGTGCCAACACCTTCTTTTGGTCTGACCCATGGGTACTGGATAGCTCTCGAAACACCATTGACCTTCTCTCTCCCTCCCAACAAAATATGATGACCCGTGTCTATGATTTTTGCCCAAATGGGACTTGGAATATTAATGATCTTAATTTTGTCCTCCATTGCCCTATTGTATAAAAAATAACATAGATACTTGTATCCTCTCTTCAAGATAAGTGGATCTGCAATCTGTCCAAGGTGGGAATTTTGTCCACTAAACTGGCTGCTTTGTTCTTATCTAAATCACTAACAAGATTCAATGTATGCTCAAACAGGTGCTCTTGCTTATTCCCATCTTCATACTAGTGGTGATTCTTCTGGAAAATTAACATCCACCCCAAGTTTAAGAAATTTTTTTGGAGAGCAATCAATGCGGGACTACCTACAAAGGATAGACTGTCGAAATGGGTGGATATTGGCCCACTCTGTGTCTTTTGCCATAACAAGAATGAATCTTTATGGCATGTTATGTTCAAATGTGAATTTTCCAGAAGAATTTGGGCAATAGGCCCTTTAGGCCTCAGACCTATTGTCCCCACTCACTCGTCTTTTGTTCAGACAATCTTGTATTATTTTCGATCTTGTGGCATCCATAAAACAGATTTAAAACATTTTTTTCTCTAAAGTTATGATAATCTGTTACTTTATTTGGAACAACAGGAATCAAGTTCTATTTGGGAGGCAAAATCTTTATCCATTCTATATTTTGAAACGGGCTGACTTTTGGATATATAATGGGTTAAAAATGGATAAAACCATGAACCAGGTGACTTCTATCCAACCCTCACATCAGATGTCTACACCGCCATACCAGAATCATTGCATCATACTTGTAGTTTCTTCTTCTATAGAAGGGAATGTAACTGGGTGGGCTTTTGGTTAATAATAACAAATTTATCTTACGTCAGGCTAACTATATGTGGACAGAAAAAAGTGGTGAAGCAACAACATGAGGGCTATTATCCGGTTTACAGTGAGCAAGGATAGAAGGGTGGAAAGTGGACTTGATTTGGAGCAATGAAGAAGCTCTTAGTAGTATTATAGAAGGAAAGAAACTCATGTCTATTGCCATTGGGTAGCTATCCCCATATATGTAGAATTATGTCAGTACATTTACTACCCCAAAAGTTTTGTCCAACAAACTATAGTATGTATTTAACTAAGGTGAAGGATTGGCTCGATAGGCAAGAATCCACAAACAATCTCTAACTCTATCGGATATGCTGTAATTATCGTACTCTATTAGTTAGTTATTTTGATTTGAATTAAAAAAAAAAAATATATATATATATATATATATATATAAGAAAAAGATTCCAATGCAATAAGTGTGGAAATGCTTTCTCACCAAAACGGCACTATACAATTTAAAGAGCACTTCAAAGAATACCTATGAGTATTGACTATGAATGGATGTGTGCAAATGCATAAAAAAATAAAATAAATAAATAAATAAATAAAATATTTTTTTTTAATTAAAGTTAATCCTAACTGTTTTATCTAGTATGGTTCTAAATTTAGAATTATGTAACCAAGTCAAAATAAAAGTTAGAAATATCTATAATCTATCCAACTAAAAATTTTCAATCAATCTAGATTCAGGAAGGCAGGAACTAGCACATCTGATGTATCATATTTGTTAAAGATCAAATCATAGTAGCAATCAATTGGATTGGTGCCATATCATTGTTTATATGGATTAAAAATCAGTTAAATGCCATTTATCTAAGCTTAAATGATTGGACAGAAATTGGGAGTACTGATCTTTAAATGATTCGACAACAATTGGGTGGATAATATAAAAAAGGACATAATTATTCACTTTTGGGTTTTCTTTTACAAAACTATTCACTTCAAGTTTAAGTTAACAAAAATACCCAAAATCAGGTTTGGGTTTACAAAAGAACCCAAAATAGTGATTCTTCATCGTCCACATTTAATAGGTATTTGTTATAATTGAAACTTTGAGTGAGTAGTTTTATAAACTCAAACTTAATTTTAGGTACATTTGTTAAGTGAAACTTTGGGTGGTAATTTTGCAAACTCAAACCTAATTTTGATATTTTTGTTAACTTAAACTTTAAATGGGTAATTTTGTAAAAAGAATCGCAAAAATGGATAATTATGTAATTTTATTAAAAAAATTTAAAAATCAATTGATGTTAACCATGTTTAAAAGAACAATAAAGACAGTTAGGTTAGTTGGTCCATGCAATTGGTTCTGTGAACTAAAAAAAATTAGTAGGGGGTTTTTCCCCTTCCCTTGCCATCCAATTTATATGATTAGTATTAAAAATTATGATTATACAATTTCTCCACAAAATAGGAGCAAGATTGCGTACATTATGACCTCACAATGGTGAAAACCATGTGTTTTAGGTACGTTATTTTTTCATTAAAAATTATAATTATTTAATTAAGATGATATATTTTAGAAAGCAAAATACATTTAATTAGGATCCAATCAGTAGTGGATCACATCTTCTTAGCATGCATGAGCTAGCATGCATTGATTTGGCCACAGCCTATCATGGAGACAAGATAGAAGATATCAAGACTGTGACATCTGAAGCTGCAGGGGTATTGCCCTGAGGGGCTGGGCTTTTTGCAAGGTAATCCCAAACTTATCAGCCATGTCCATCTCCTTTGCACACATCCCACCTTCAAGCTTCCAATTAAAAGATTGCAGAAGCGAAGCCAACATCAGATGCACCATCCTCAACGCCAGTAACAACCCTGGACAGATCCTTCTCCCAGCACCGAATGGTATAAGCTCGAAATCTCTGCCTCTAACATCAATCCCCGACGAACCCAAGAACCTCTCAGGAACAAACGAAGTGGGGTTCTTCCATATACTGGGATCTCTACTAATAGCCCAGGCGTTGATCACAACTTGAGCATTCTTGGGCACAGAGAACCCACAAATTTCCACATCAGTTTCAGCTCTGTGAGGGATCAAGAGTGGAACTGGTGGGTGTAGACGTAAGGTTTCCTTTACCACCGCTTGTAAGTAAGGGAGCTTAGAGACATCTGCTTCCTCTACTGGTTTCCCTTCAATTAGATTTTCTCGAAGCTCCAATTGAACCTTCGCCATTGAATCTGGATTATGGAGCAGCTCCGCCATAGCCCATTCCAATGTTGTTGAGGTGGTGTCCGTCCCAGCCCCAAATATGTCCTGATCATATATATATATACAATTAATCAGACAATACAAAATTAACAAATAAGAGCAGATTAGAGAAATGCGTACTTACTGCAAGCAAAGATTTCATATCAGAACGGCCAAATTCAGAAGTGTTTTCTTGGAAATGAACGAGAAGAACATCTAATAAATCCTCATTTCTTGTCTTTTGAGAAGAAAGAGAAACTCTGGAGTTCAATCTTTGGTCGATCATGTCGTCGAACAGTTTGTGTAGTCTTGTTAAATAAAACCTAAACCGCCGCCTTACTCCTTGTAGATCTAATGGCCTTAGTACAGAGAAATAATCTGAAAGGTTAGGCTTTCCTGCCTCTTCCATTAATCCCCACACCATAGCTTTGATCTCTTGTGCGGTCTCAGAGCCGGGACGAGCCATGTCGACGGAGAAGACGGTGTTGGATAACAAGTTGAGGGAGGTAGCAAATGCGGCTTGACCGATATCAACAGCTCGACCCACTTTGGCACTTTCACGAACATGAGCGAGGAGTTGTCGAACCTTGAGGCGCCGGAGGGGTTCACTGGCGTCAAGTCTCTGTGTTGTGAAGATTTCATGGTTACAGAGCTTTCGGAGGTTTCGCCAGCGAGGGGAGGCAGAGAGCCACACTAAAGACGCTTGGTGGTGGTTGAGAGCCCGAACTGCGTCCACTACAGTTCGGCCGGCCAGGGTTTGGTCGTGGGTTTGGAGGACTTCTTTGGCTATGGCGGCAGAGGAAGCAACTATGGAGGTCACACCACCGAGCTTTATAGTCATGAGAGGGCCATAGGTGTTGGCGAGTTCGGCGAGTGACTCGTTGGGTTTGTCACCGAGTTTGAAGAGGCTACCAACGATGGGGACAGGGACGGGACCTGGTGGGAGGTTTTTGCCGGAGATTGGCTTACTGTTTCTCCTGCTAAGGATAATGGCAGTGCGCAGACTCCAAAGCACCAGAGAGAGACCTAGCAACAACGTCAACAAATCCATCTCTCTCTCTCTCTCTCCTCTCTCTCACACCCACGTCTGTGTTGAGAGCTTGAGACCTGGGATGACTCTCTCTAGCTCTTACATACACACATACGTCTGTGTTGGGGAGATATGTGTATATATAATGGAAGAAAGCTGCATGCCTACGCTATCAGGTCAAGAAGGTATTGCTTGTAACCAAGTTGGTTACAGTAGAGTGTGTCTGTAAACCTAAAAAACACTGTGATCATGTCTAATTTGCCCCAACAATTGGGGGGCTCACGCGGCTGATGTTCTTTGTCCATTGTAGACAAAAATAATAGTATAAATCTTGATAAGCGGGGTGTTCATAGGGGATCATGGTTTTAGGAATTGATACGGATCGCACATGTGGGTTTGGTAAGTATCCAACCTCAATATCTGGTAGATATGGTATCGATTGAACAGTAGGGATTAGGGGTTAAAGAAAAAAAAAATCAAAATAAATCATTTTTAAGGTAAACACAGGAATAGTTCTATTCGATATAGGTGATCCGACACTGTTATAGTTTTGGGGATGACTGATATTTGTTTTGACATCGTGCTCTAAATCATGTAGGGAATGAAATTTTAAACTTTTTTGTTATTGGATTCGTAGTCAAGGAAATGAAATCTAGAAGGGTATTTTGAAAAATATAAAAATCTAAGAAGGTATGAATAAATTCATAGAAAAAGTGAATTATTTTATTTATTTTACTTTTTTATTTATAAGTAATTTTATTTCTTTGACTACAACCCCAACTCATAGGGGTAATCTTCTTTGTCTGGGGGAAAGAAAAAAAAAATACAAAATTTCATGTGTTGTTATCATTATTTGTTGTTTTTTATGATCTATAATGTGTTGGTGATAATTAGGTATAATCATGGAGATACACAGAAATGATTATTTGTTGTCTTTTATGAACTATAATGTATTGATGATAATTTGGTATAATCATGAAAAATTAGAGAAAGAAGGAAACAATGATAGATCACAAAAGAAATTGATAATAGTAAAAGGAGAGGGTTTTCTGAGCAAACGGCATAAGGAACATACTAATAAGGTGCGATGAAATAGTTTTTCAGATAAAAGATAAAAGATAATTTAATATGAACGAGAGAGGATTTTTCACAAGGACAGTATAAGAGGGATTTGTATATCACATCAATGAGAGTTTGGAGAATTTCACATGATCAGAATAAGAGAGAGAATGTCAATGTGAATTCCATTACCGATTATGTAAGAGGAGATGTATCGAATTTTGGCAAGTTTAACATAGTCCAAATGACATCACAAGGTTCTTTCAGATCTAAGGGTATGGAGGCCTCGTATCTCCAATTGATAACAACCATGGTGAACAAAAAACCAAACACATATTTCATTGCTTTCTATTCCTTTTACTTGCATTGACCGTTGTGACACATAAATTTCATGAACCTCTTATTTAAGACATGAAAAAAATATATAAATATAGAATTTTTATTGTTCTTTAAAAGTGAAAGGGGAAATGTTTTTTGAGTCGCCATAAGAAATATAGGCTAGCTAACACCCTCTCTCTTTCTAATATAAAATTGTACAGGTGTCACGTGCATAGAGAGAATTACACAAGAATTACACGATTAAGAATTGAAAAAGATCTAAATCCTTAGATCACCTGAGATGAAAAGCAGAGCTAAGAAGAGGATAAGAAAAGTGGGAGTGAAGAACTTGGCCATCTCGTACGAAACAACTCTCTTTTTAACCTGCAACCTTCTTTCTTTGTTTCTTCTTCTTAATCTTCAAAATGATCATTGTGTTAATTTATAGAGTTACAGTGAATCCAAATTGGAAACAGTTGAGGAATGGTATTTGCTGAGCTGTTTGAAGGCATTAGTTTGGAATTCTTTTTGAGCTAATAGAAAATTAATTAAAAGAAAAACAGTGTACAATGCATAATCTATGGGGAAACGACTAACAAAAATTATGATAAATCAAAACCAGAGGCGTAATTATAGTTCTAAGAATTGGTATCGGTATTGGAGATTTAAATCGATTTGGTATGTCTCTGATCTTGGTATTATCGATTGAAGAAGAAGAAGAAGAAGAAAGATACCACCATGAGAAATAGAAACGACTAACAAAAATTATGATAAATCAAAACCAGGGGCGTAATTATAGTTCTAAGAATTGATATCGGTATTGGAGATTTAAATCGATTTGGTATGTCTCTGATCTTAGTATCATCGATTGAATGGTATGGATCAAGGATAAAAATCATAAAATTCATCTTTAGGAAAATTAAGGATATTAATTTTTTTTGGCAGGAATGATCCAATACTGTTTCGTACGTTATGGAAACGGCTGATCCACTCCAAAACTGTGCACTAAATTGTCTTTCAAAAGTTGTTTATGCTCTTTTTCTGGTTCTTGGACCTCTAATGGAATATTTTTACCAAACGTTAATTTTCAACCAAAAAACATTCTCAAAAAAAAAAAATATAAATAAATAAATAAATAAAAAGGAAAAAACCTTTATGTCAAGAATACTCCTTTGAAATGGAAGTGCAACCAAACAAGGCTTAAATGCTCATCGATTCCTAATTCTTGGTGAGGTTTTGAATCGGTTCAATCCGTGGGAGCAAGGAATTAAAACGACCATGCCAAATAGATTTTCACTCCCATATTGATCTTGAATAACAAGAATCAATAGAACCAAGAATTAGGAATGCAACCAAAGGATCTGGTTCTTGCACATGAACTCTGGTTCCCATATGTTTCAAAAGCCGATGCGTGGATTCTCATTATCTTTGTTAACTGGGTGTCTCTCATTCATCCCTTTTCCATTTTTTTAACTTGAAAAGGAAGTCTAAGAGAGAGTGTGGCCTCTACACTCAAATACAATGAGAAACACTCAGATACAGTGAAGGGCAAAATGACGACTCCACCTTCATGAAAAACAAAAAACCTTACTGTTATTGATACTTTTGTGTGTGTGATCACATTGGTATCGTGCTGATGTAGAGAACATGCTTCCTTTTTATGGAATCCTCTCTTTTTTTATTTTTTAATTAATCCTAACTCCTCCCTGTTTGCACCTTATTTTCGTTAGTCTGATCGAAAATAAAAACAAATATATATTATGGGATTGACTGACCGACATCGGTCTACCGGACAATAAATGAGGACCTTGCATCCTGAAAGGACATTATCCTTCTATGTATGAAACCATCCAAGTGCACATCATTGGTTTACACCCTCCCCTTCTCAATCTTTGTTTTCACAGATGGTGGAGTCCACCAGATTGTGATTCAACTGATGAGGTGACCCGGCCCTTCCCCGCACCAAAGATTTCAGGTTCCCTTTAGTCCAAGGCAATGCTCCAATTATTAAATTTTATTTTTTTCAGAACAGAGACTTACATGCTCACATTATCGAGTCCAACCACTAAAACACAAAAAGGAAAACCCTTTATTGCTATGACAACCCCGTGAATGAACAATACAAAGATGGCACTCAATGTATCTTGTGACCTTTATTGGGATCCCATCCAAAAGCTGGGGCTGCCCCGGCTGGGCTAGAATGAATCCTATACATATATGTTCACTTGGAGATAATATTAAGTATTCAACATCGGTCTCTTTTACTTTCATATATACCCCTTATCAATTTATAAATTATAAGAAGTGGGATAGGTGTTAGATCCTCACATATACATTCAAGTGAACTGAGGATCCAATCTCTGATTCGGAGATGTGTTATGTTTGTCTCGAATTCTTGACCCGTTTTGAAGATTGACCAACTCGACATATTTGGCGGCAATTTGAATAAGAATTTTCTTTTTTTAGGGAGATCAGGGCTAGGCCCGAGCTTGCGCACCTATTGCGATCCGACTTGGAGGAGTATATACGTACTATTGTTTTGTTGAGCAAGCAGAGTAAAATTTGTGGGTTTTTTCGTATTAGGGTTTCTAGGTGAGTTTTCTTGTCATGATTTGGGTGTTCTTGAGAGAGATCTACATTGTAATTGTTCTTCTAATATAGTGAATCACATTCTTCTTCGCCTGAGAACGTAACACACCACATCGGTGTGTGAACCTTGTTAAATCTCTGTATTTGTTTTTTTTTTCATATATGTTGGTGTTTGTTCTAACAAGACGGAGGTTGTAGAGATGTGATGATTCATGATTGGGGGGAAGAAGTAGTCTGAATTCTTTACTCATGTCGGGTGCCACCAACTTGGAGTGCACGATACTTTGCCTCAAGAAGCGAGGACCTATAATCAAACCTTCGTCATTACACCTAACTTCTTGGAGTGATTCCTTGGTGCCCCACCCCCACCCCCACCAAAAAAAAAAAAGAAGCCATCAGAAAAAAAAAAAATATATATATATATATATCATACTGTTATATAAAAACACGAAGTGGCAAATCTTTCACCTGACTACTTTACCCTTTACTTATTATTTAAATACCATATTTCCTTCACTAATCTCCTTCTCTTTTATTTTTTATAAATTATAAATTATTGGTACCCTTTTATTTATTTTTATTAACAATTTTCACTACTTTCCTTCTTTCTCTCAAACTCCCCCATTTAGACTCACTTCTCTTTCCTTCTCTTCCCAAACTCTCCTATTGTCATGACCTCCTTTCCTATCCATTCTCTCCTTTAAGATAAGAGGGTTGGGAAGGAGAATTTAGAAACGTGATTTCCTTATCTACAAACTCTCCCTTTGCACACAAGGCTAATTTATTATCCATAAAAGCTAAAGTTTAAGTTTAGGCTCATGTAGGTAGATCGTTCATATCTTTTTTTGAGTTCAGAATCCAGATCCTCTCCAACTACGTTCTACTATAAGAAATCCTTTCCAATACGATTTCCATCAATTGACAGAGGAATCCTTTATTATCTTTTATTTACTTCCTATTTTCCTCCCCCCCCCCTCTTTCTCCTTTTTTTTTTTTTTTAGTAATACATTCAATGTAATTCCTACCAAATAGGAAATTAAGATAATCAAATTCTTTCCTTGAATCCAATCTCTCAGGTCTGTCATTATTCAATCTCTTCCTCACTCCTTGCCAGTTGCCTTTCCCATGCGTCATCAATAGTTCACTATGCATGTTGAGCTTAATTATTCCAAACGAATGGTAATGACTGGTTTTTGATAGATTAGAGAATAGCTCCTTCTGCCAGGGTGTAGTTGGGAAATCAAAATGTACTGATGATATCTCCAATTCATGGATTGAAGAATGTGAACCAGAATTTTATGAACTCAGTGATAAGAATCTTTCGCTCGTTTTGGAATTGCAGGTGGGCTCAGATTGCAGTACAATTATGCAAGAGAAGAAAATAATTGTTCTTTTTTTGGTGCGTCAGATTGACAACCAACACTTATTATAATTAATCATAATCAACTAATTTTTGCATGATGCAATGGTCAAGAAATATACTTTCCATTTCAGTGTATCACAAACCTGAAAGACTGCTCCACCTTTTTTCTTTGCCTGAATATTTAATGATCGCAGTAAGGATAAAATAGCTATTTCATCTTCACCCCGATCAAAAATATCTCCAAGTTGAATCAATACCTAGAAAATTGACATATTATAAGTATGTTTCAACTGGAGTAGGACATTATAGAATTAAATCATTGAACTCAGGAGTTCTGACTAGAACTATACATTAAAAGGTTCTATGCTCGTTCTTGTTTGAAATCCCCATGTTATCGACCCATTAAATTGGGATAAGATTTTGAATGTTGATACTGTTGTATTAAAAATTTTCAATAATGAAAACACTGGAATTCCCTATCCATCCAACAATACACGTTTTTATTATAAATTTTGATAGAGATAGGACCCTCATGCCAGATCGAATATATAAGGTGAAAAAGACAAATTAAAGTACCTTAAGAACTCGCGGTGGCCATAACTGAGCACTAATGGGTGGTGGTGATCCGTCATCCATGCATAGTACTGAGATGGGTCGTCCATGCATGGGGACCAGTAAGTAATGTGTCTCATCCGTTCATATCAAAATCCAATCTTAGTAATCATAAATATAGATTGGTTATGGTATCAACGTATCGCTATCATAAATGTCAACAAGAGAATCCATGTTAAGAACAATTATATATAACGTCGTGTCTTTTTTTTTTTAATAACAATTGTGTGGTTCTAGTAAGGAAAACTTTTTGAAGGCTTTCCCATTTTATGATTCAAGGCCACTTCCTTGTTCACATCCTCATACACGTTTTTTTAATATTCCTTTTGTCTGTTACTGATATAAAATATTCTCCACTCTTTAATGGTTTAACAGTACATTGACAATTATTTACTATAGCAAATCATGAGTTTCTTTTGTGGTGATGCAATTTCTTTTGAATTTGGTTAGTTTTTGGTTATCCCATGTTATGATTCACTTTAGCTCTTGTTTGTTCTTAGAGGGAGCTTATTTCTTTATAGGACAAGTCGAAATTCCTCAGACATGTATGAATTTTCACAAGGTGAGGTGATAGGGTTCAGCTGCTTCCTTGGTGATCAACAAAATTGGTAAATTTAATTTCTTCTTCCTCTGTTTGAGTGGTGATCGAAATTCTGACTTCTCCACAACATTGTCGACCCTATGGAAGATGTCAGAAATATGAAATATATCTCTCATATTCCTTTGCCATTGTAAGTATTCGAGTTGAAGATACTTTGGACTTTCCCTTCATAGGATAGAGTATTACCCTTTCTTTTTTCTTTTATTATTATTTTTTTAATTTTAAATATTTTCTGCATTGAGGGTCTTATGATCTTTTCAACGATAAGGCATTGATGGTTACTTGATTTTTATTTATTTATTTTTTATTTTCCTATCTTATTTGCCTACTTATTTTGAGATTTGTGCTAATTGTAGCAGCTCTTTAGAGTGCTCTAATTAGCTATCTTCTTGGTATCAATGGCACTTTCTTTTTCAATTACTATTTTGATTAGTCCTCTTTTTCTTCATTTCTCCAACATTGTTTTAATTTTGATAAATTTTAAGTATTTGTGCTTATTTGGCGGAACTTGTGATATAGGTTTTGAAGGTATAATGGTGGATGAGAGTCATGAGAGAAAACTATTTTACTATTTCGTTGTTTCGACATGGAACCCATCGAAGGACTCAGTTGTTCTGTGGCTTAATAGAGGACCAAGCTGCTCTAGATTTGATGGCTTTGTGTTTGAGCATAGTAACTCTCTCTCTCTCTCTCTCTCTCTCTCTCTCTCTCTCTCTCTCTCTCTCTCTCTCAAATTGTTTTCTTATTTTTAGATGTGCAACTCATTTTATTAAGTAACTATATCATTCGCCCAATATATTTCTTTTTCTTTTTTCTACCATGTGCTTCACTATAGTAGGTGAAATTTAATGTTCTATTGATTTCTATCATTCATTGCACAATAAGCATTTTCCTGTTTTGATTTTCTTCGGTACATATAGCACACGTGCATTTGCACGTATAATTTTACTAGTATATATATATATATATATATAAATAACACCTTTCGATATTTTTCTCTGTTCATGGAATTGCTTGTGTAGTGGACATGTGTTGTCTTTTTGAAAAAATTCATTTTGTTTCAGTCAAGAAAAATGGGTCCGCTTGTGAATGACCCCTCACGTTTAATAATCAAGGCCATGAGGCCCATGATAATTGATAAGGTCCTAACAGGGCAAGTGTCTTTTTCATCATAGGCTTAAGTTCCATGTTTAAACCGACATTGTTTCAAGAAGTTGACGACTGTTTGGACGGAAATGAAGGAACGGAAATGAAATTTCAAGAAAACTAAAAAGAAAAATTTCTAAATATTATGAAGAAAGACACTGAATCTAAATCAAAAGTTTAATGGAAAATAATTAAATTTTACTACACTTCCCATACTACTTACTTGAAAAAGAACAGAAAAATATGATAAGGTAAGGAATCCCGCCTTTGTTTCTTTACCTATTTTATATCTTGTAAAAAAAACTTAGGCTCCGTTTGGTATCGTTTCTGTTCCAAAAACACCATTTTGTGTTAAAAACGAAAATTTCAGTTTCTGTGTCAAAATGCAGTTTTTAAACGAAAAAATGGTGTTTTAAAATTTCAGATTTTTATCGGAAATTTTTTTTTTTTGTAAAATGGAACGAAACTGGGAAGACGGAACTCCATTTTAGAGTTCCGTCCAATCTCGTTTTTTCAGTTTTTTTTTTTTCCACTTTTTGTTCCAAAAAAACAGAAACGGACCATAAGTGCACCAAACAGAAGAGTCTATTTTTTTCGTTCCAATAGAACGAAAAAACTCCAGAAACATTTTTTTAGAACGATACCAAATGGAACCTTAGAATAAATCAAATCGAACCCGCCAACCATCACCCCAATTTATAAGCCAAACTATTTCACTACTGGTTTACCAAAAATGTAAAACATAGGTTCAGATTCTCTGTTTTTGAGCAATGAGTGTTGAGTGGTAAACGATGAGCAACAGTGAGGATCCATTGGATGGGGTGGTCCTGCATGCACTTCAACTATTGAATGCTCATTATCGTTCACTATCTCCCTGCAGAGACTTTTCAAACATAAAACCCTAGCTTATGGGTCAGTCCAATGACCCTTTGAGTTTGTCAACTTTGGCACATGGTGGTTGTGGTGGGCACACCATGGATGGTTACTTGTCAAGTTGTTTCTCCTATAGTGCCGTTTGGGACTCTCTCTCTCTCTCTCTCTCTCTCTCTCTCTCTCTCAATGTGCTTTGTTCTTATGTTCAGAGTAAGCTTCTTGCTAAGAGACTTCAGGGATGATTCATGAATAGTAGCACATCACGTATGATCGTAAAATTACAAGAAAACACATTTATGACAACAATAAAAAATACTACAGTTACCAAATATAATATATAGCGATCATAAAATGGATACCGTTGCCTAATATATTTATGGCGACAATAAAATAATACTCGTCACTGAAAAAAATTTCAACGACAAAATTAAAAATACCTTAGCAACATCATTTTATAACGACGGGTTAAATTTAAATGTTCCAAAAAAATATTTAAGGCAACGGAATGTTTTAATACCGTAGTGAAATAATATCTTAGACAACAGTAAATTTTTTACCGTCGCCTAATATCCTATGCTCAATCAACAATAATGTGATTTATAACAACGATAGAAATTATGCAGTCACAAAATATAAATGACTAAATTTGGCGATGGTAAAAACACTACCATAGCCAAATATTATATAGAATTGTAGCCAGTCATTGATTTTAGGCAACTGCAATTTTATTACCGTCGCCAATTAACACCAAAATCATTTAGGAATTTTAGACGCGGGAAATGTTTCTTAATTTACTTATGCTTTTGGTTTTCCCAGCTTTCCTTTCCCGCACAAACCTGATTCTATAGTATTTCTTTCTCTCAAAACCTCTTGAATCTAATTTAATAAAAAAAAAAAAATTTTAAATCAATATTTTAGTGAAATTCAAATTCTCTCTCTTGAAAAAGAAAAAAAAAAAAAAAACAAAGTCTCCCTCTCTCACGGTCTCTCCTCTACCTTCACCCCCCATCTCCACCACGTCCTTCCTCTACCTTCACCCCCTCATCCACACGTCTCTCCTCTAGACTAAACATATTACCAAAAAAAAAAAAAAAAAAAAAAGACAAAAACCTCTCTCTCTCACGGCTCACTTCTGGCCTAACCCCTATCTCCCTCTCTCTCTCTCTGGTCTCACTTCTACCAGTGGTGGCGTTACAACGGTTATGGTCAAGAAAGCAGTCTAGGTACACATTGTCTTTCCCCTGTTTTTACGCTTCAGTTTTGTTAATTTTCATTGCTCTGTTTGTTGCTGTTGTTGTGCTCCCTAATAGATGAAAATGAGCTAAATTTACTTTGGTTTCCCTGTACATTTACTTTGGTTTCTTTCTTTTACTTGGATATGGTGGGAGCATTGAGAGGTTGGAACTGGTCTGTGGTCCTACATATTACTTATCTATGTAGGACCATTTATGGCTTTAACAAGTATGAACTGCTTCCCATTGATATTTTTTTCCTCATCAATTAAACAACAGTAACTACTCCCAGAATTCATAAATAAATTGATGATAATATTAGCATTATCTGACATTTTGAATGAGCCTATTTATTATTTTCCCCTTATTCATTGCTTATATCTAGTGTTGTTGTGATATTATGTAATGCTTTCAACAATATTATATAATGTTTTGAACCTATTATACATGAGCATGGTCATGGAAGGATGTTTGCTCTTCATATCTGGTGGTATTGTTGCCATCTGTGTCCATATACATATATCAACATTTGGCAATGTCATGCTAGTCTAGCACATGCTTCTTGAACCAGATTTTCTATTATCTATTTTTTTGCATGGGTAGAAATTACTGTATTATGAATGTAGTAAGTGGTTTTCTTTATTATAAAAAGTTTGACCTGTTGATCTTATAGTACTTGTTCATTAATTGTCAGAAACTTGTATTTCTGAACCTCTTTCATTATAATTGTGTATACTGGTTCTGAAGATTTTGGTCTGAGCCATTTGCTGACAAGCCATTTTGGTGTTTCAATATTCTTAAAAAAAAAAAGAAAAAAAAAAAAGAACATGTGCTCCAACTAAAGGTTAAAAAAGATGAACAAGAAGGATTCAGCAACTTCATCCAACTTTATTTTGTTTCTGAAGCTCTATATTGTTGGATCAGATCACAAAACTGAAGCCATTTTATTTTGAGCTTGCCAATTAATCTCATACAAATCAGGATCCTTTGACCATAACTCACCTATATAAATTAGCCCTTTCAGATATTAACCAAACTGAGTGTAAGATGGCACATGAAAAAAAAATATCATGGGCTTCAAGTGATAATCAACAATCCATGACATATAGCATCAATTCATTTACATTTGTTCTGAGCTTTGACCATGTTTAATGAAATAAGGAAGGAGGTGCCTAGCTTTTGACAACCAAAACCCATTATACACTACAACTAAGATTACATAAGTCAGATATTTTCGTGCAGAAATGGGCAGAAATTATTGGGCAAGCACGTCAGAGTGTAGATTTTCTGAAGGATCAAGATGTGATTAGGACTGTACTTAACATATTGCAGGTATTATTCTTTTTTGCTGAACTTCTAAATCTATTATGCAAAGCTTTATTTATTTATTTATTTATTTATTTTTGGGTGGTGGTTGTAGAAATTATACAATTACTATGGATCCATTAGTAATGCAGTGTGAGAACATGAATATTGAAAAGTACTTTTCTATAATATAGATGTTTCATTTGAAGGAGGTTATTGTATTACCAAGTTAAAATGCACTAAGTTTAGCCAGATGTCATTGTGGTGATTCCAGAATCGCTAGGAAGCTAGACAAATTTTTGGTTATGATCCCTTAGCTTCTCCTCTGTCATCTACCATTAACGCTTAAAGGGACAACTCCATTACAATTACGCTGCAATACGCTCTGCAGCTTCCACTATGTATTTTCTTCCTTTCCACTCAATTCTTTTGACTACCTTTTCATTGCACCACTAGTTGGTTAGTGAACATACTAGAATATATATATATATATATATATATATATACATATTGAAGCCATGAAATATCTAGATAATTTTCTAACAGACACACATGAAATCAGAAGGGTTCAATTTGATCTGATCATAGTCGTCTATAGAAAATATGTTAGATGGTCGAACAGACAATGAAATAGAGGTGGATATCAGCAGAAGAGTGTATACTTGGGTAGGAGATTAGATGGAATCACTGACCAACAAACCTTCCTCTCTTAATTAGCTTATAGATTATGGAGTATAGCATGCAAAAGCAAGATAGATAGATAGCATCTGAAAAGAAAACAAGAAAACAAAGAGGAGGTAATTAAGTAAAATTAAGTATGAACCATTCAATCAAACCAAGAAAATGAGTTCCAAAATTTCAAGGAGGAAGGCTATGTCGATGGATGAACAACTAGAGTCTGGTAAATGAAACTATAAAAGGAGAAGTGGTGAAGAAAGCATACCTGACCATGAAATACCATATCTGCTAGCACTGGAGAACTGGACTTTGAGTCACCTAACACAGAGAGGCTTGTGAGAGGTTGGAGACTCGTGACCCTGATTTACAGATAAATTATGAGATTAAGCCTTTTTAACCATCAAGCAAATATAAATTAGAAATAAATTGAGAACCCAGACATATCCTAACAAATCAATTTTACACAGGAACATAAAAATAACATTAATTAGTCTGGCAAGGTCCACAAGAACACATACATCCAATGCCATGTTTAACAGTTAAAATACAAATAAAAGTGGGAGTAAGAAACCTAAGTCTATAGAATGGGGAAGGGGGTCAAGAAACCTAACTAAACCAAGGTTTCAATCCTCCGAGGATTTGTTAATGAGACCTGTCGATGTGAGGAATCACACCACCACCTGCAATTGTGCCCTTAATATTGGGGAACAACTTGGCCGGTTTTCTACTCCCCATCACTACAACATCTCAAGTCAAATGTCAACTGGATAAGATGACTATGACCAACAAAATTTACTGATTTTCTCTTTTTATTTTTTCTTGACCCAGCAAACCACATTTTTCATCAAATCTTGCAATTCATGACTTTACTTATTTCTTTTCTCATTTTTTTATTTTTTGGTTGTGATGGGGAGAGAAGTGGGGTTGGGGAGATATGCATCCATCCTGAAATCTATGGTGGTCTGTTGGATTTGAGTCATAGTCAATACCTCCATTAGTAAAGTAGATGAGTTTCATTGGCCACATTAAATGGAACCTAAATTAAACCATTTAAATTTGCTAATGTGAATTGTAATTTTTTATATTTATTTCCGAGTGTCTACTTAACAATGTCCTAGTTGGAACTATGTCCTTCATTATTTCCCAGCTGAACATCTTGAAATATGGATGAGATGGGTTAATTTCAAGTGGCAGTCCAGAAGGTCTAATATCTATTATTAACTGCAATTATGGTATCACTTCCAGTGATGAACGCTGCTGCCACTTATTATTGGAGAGTGGAGTGAACCATTGATCATTGTGAACTGACATATTATGTTATTACATAGTAAAAGTAATAATAATAATAATAATAATAATTATTCCACTATGTTTATTATGGATCTCTGAAGCTCTATCGGTAATAACATAATTTAGTGAGGTCCATGGCTCCCCAGATCCTTATATTGTTGAAGGCGTTCTGGTTGATTACCTTACCTTGTGTGTTCAACACCACAAGAATGGGCTTGTTGTTGAAGTGCCACATCTCCTTGATATACTTAATCGCACCCAGTTGATCTGGTGGTCTTGGTGCACCAAGTGCCACTTCATCTTTTTCTCATCTAGCATCTTCTTTAACTCTTTCGTTTTGCCTTTTAATTTTTTATTTGTTTATTGTTTTTCTCTTCTTTCCTTGGATGCAATAACTAATAATAGTGCATTTTATTGTATGAACCTACAAAGGAAGATTTTTTAACTTGATTTAGTTTATAGACATATACCAGCTGGTGCGTTTTTAATGGTAGAAGCTTAGCTACATGTGTTTATTGTATAAGGTTAATCATGTTGAATGGTTAATGCTAGTACTCTTAGCATATACCTAGATATCTTTCTAACATTGTTGCTTTTGCTTTTTGGCAGTTCGTGTGGAAAATATGTCTAGGTCATGGATTGGAAGTTCATGGGATCCAATAAATTGGTTATCTCCACAATATAGACTAGAGGTAAAACAATTCTTAGAATTTGCATTTTCTAATGCATTCATAGGGGATCGCATCCTATGCCTATGTGTAAAATACGTAAACCAACTGTGGATGACTAGAGACATAGCGTATGAACATTTGGTTTATGATGGAATTCGATGGAATTATATGAGATGAATTTTTCATGGGGAAGGTACATCTTCACATGAAAGTCTACATGTTAATACTGTGATACAAGATGAAGGTGAAACATATGATGGCACACACACATTGTTAAATGAGTTGCATGGAAGACATACAAATGAAGATATTGAGGATGGTGACATAGGCGATCGTACAGACGGAGCGAGTATAGAGGCAGATAAATTTGAATGATTGATTGAAGATTTAAAGAAGACCAAAGGTTACGACACCCAGTTGACAGTCAAGCATGGAAAGAGTTTGATAGACTGCATCAACCTTTTAGTGAGGAGCCTCGTAATATCAGACTCGGGTTAGCAAGTGATGGATTCAACCCATACAAACATATGAGATCAAATCATAGTGTATGACCTGTTGTGGTGATGCCTTATAATTTGCCACCATGGATGTGTATGAAGCCAGACTTCTTCATTCTTACTTTGCTTCTTCTTAGACCAGAACAACCTAGGAATGATATAGATATATAGTTGCAGTCATTGATAGAAGAGTTAAAAGATTTATGGTACAATGGGGTTGAGACTTATGATGCATTTAAGAAGGAGAAATGTAATCTAAAAGCATGCTTGTTATGGATCATTAACGATTTTTCAGCATATGCAGTCCTTTCAAGTTAGAGTATTAAAGGTGCTTATGCTTGTCCATGTTGCAATAGTGAAACTTCTTCTCGTTGGCTAAAATATGGTATAAAGCATTGTTATTTAGGCCATCGTCGATTCCTTCCACAAGATCATAGATTTCGACGAGACAAAAGGTGTTTTGATGGCCATAAGGAATGTAGACTCCAGCTAAAGCAATTATCAGGGAATGACATATTGGAACAGTTACGATATGTTGATTTTTCCTCATTTGATAAAAAAAAATAATAAACAAAGTAGGAAGAAGAAGCAAAGGAGGTTAAAACAACCAGAACTTCCATACAACTGGAAGAAAAAGAGTATATTTTTTCACTTACCGTACTAAAAAGATAATCTAGTCCGACACAATTTAGGTGTGATGCATATTGAGAAGAACGTCTGTGATAATATCATTAACATTTTGTTGGATCAAAAAGAAAAATCAAAGGATAACATGATTTAAGAGACATGAAAATACGATTTGATCTTCAACCAAAGATCATTGAAGGCAAGAATAAGTTGTTCATACCTCCAGCATGCTACACAATGTCTACCACTGACAAAGATTTGTTTTGCATAATTTTAAGGGGTGTAAATGTTCCAGATGGACTTTGTAGTAATATTTCACAGTGTGTGCAAGAACGTAAGATTATTGGAATGAAGAGCCACGATTCTCATATTATGATGCAACAACTTCTTCCAGTTGCAGTGCGTAGCATATTGCATAAGAATGTCAGCATCGTTTTGATGGAGGTTAGTGCATTTTTTCGGGAGTTGTATAGTAAAGTTGGGAATGAGGAAGATTTCAAGAGGCTTGGTAAAAGTGTTGTCTTAACACTATGCAAGATGGAAAGGTTTTTCCAGCCTTCATTCTTTGATGTTATGGTACTCCTGTGATGTAGATACGACATCCCTTACTTGGTTGGACCAGCATGACTAGCTTTGGAAGCCAAGAGCCAAGAAGAATCGGTCCGGTCCAGTCCAGGGTTTTGGTCCAACAAGGGTTGGAAATAAAATTAGTAGTTTACTTAGTATTTTATTTCATGCTTTTATTTTCCAAACTTGAACGTAGGAGTAGGATTTATTTCCTTGCTTTGGTTTATTTTTTATAGTTGTTTCCTAGTTTAGGCTAGTTTCCATTTCAGTTAAGTTTCTAATTTCATGTTCCTATTTCCTATATATTGGCTGTAATCGATTGAAGATTTAGAGAGTGATTTATTATTGAATGGAGATGTTCAGTTTGTGCACCAGTGAAACGTGTGATTCCCCTCCTTCCCCTTCCTACTCTGATTTTTCTTTTCTTCCCTAAAGGTTCTCCTTCAACTTGGTATTAGAGCCGAAGGATCCTATTCCTTCCCCATCTTTCTTCTTCCCTTCCCATTCTCTGTGTTGGTTTCCACCGATACTGAGAACAAAAAAAAAAAAAATCGATTCTGTCCAGAGAAGAATCGAGGCCCATTTTCTCACCGCCCCTCTCTTTCTCCCAATTTCTTTGGTCGATCCCATTTTTTTCTAGGGTTCCGACAGAAACTTTAAAAAAAAAAAAATACCCCCAGCCTCCACTTGCCTCACCTTCCGCCCCTCTTTTCGAGCCACCCACGGGCCTACGCTGCTCCCCCCCTGTTCCTTCCGACCACACAAAAAAAAAAAGGCCAATCTCCACCACTCTCGATAACAGCCCCCCCAAAAAAAAAAAAGGAAAAAGAGCAGCAAGAAGAGAGAGTCGACAAAGAAGAAGAACAGAAGAAGAAAAGACGAAGAAGAAGAAGTAGACAGAGAGAGACGCATACCTGGTTTCCGTCGGACCCCTGAAGTGTCTCGCCTCAAATCCTACCGCTAATTGCTCCCATTGCTAGCCCACTCCAATTCTCCAATCCAGTCTCCAACTTCTCCAAGGAGAGATGCTTCCTTTTTGTCGGTAATCCAAAACCCCAACCCCATTTGTTTCATTTCTCCTTTCCACTTCTTTTTTTTTTCCACATTACCCCTCTTTTATCTATTAATTCCTTCTATCCCTCATTTTTTTCATATTTACATTTAGATCCCTGCCCACACTTGATATCCTTTGTGGTTTAATTGAATCTCAAGTAATTGCAATTCTGCCCTTAAAAAAAAAAATGTTATTTACTATTCTACCATATATTCTTGAGTGCTATTTCGTTAATCATCACCATGGTAGCCAATAGTGAAGTTGTTCAATAGCTGAATTCTTATAATGGAGAAACTGATACAAAATTTGATCCTCTCACTAACATGGTCACGTCCCTAAAAACAATGGTGGCATCTATGCAAGTTTTCATGGGATCCATGTAAGTTTCTATTGATCGTTTGGTGGAAGCATATAAAGGAAAGAGTCTCATTCAATCTGGGGATTCTTCCAACACCACTCCACAGGATCCATTAGTAACACTACCGCCACCACCACCACCACCTCCCCCACCATATGGCACTGGTAGACATGATGACGGAGCAGAAAGAGCAGCAAAATTGGATGTCCTTGATTTTTATGGAGACAATAATCCAAAATTGTACCTTGACTGGATTCATAGTTTAGATACATTCTTCAGATGGTGCGGGTTGACTGAGGCTCGAAAGATCCTATTTACAGAGGCCAAACTAAAAGGCACGGCCCGAGTCTGGTGGATCAAGCAACAACAACAGAACTGAACCTGAGGCATTGGTTTGGTCACTACTTAGGCTGAAATGTATAAAATTATGAATCGACAATTCTTGCCTTCTGATTACAAGCAACGCATGCATCTCATGTTTGCACAGTTGAAACAAGAGAATTTGACCGTTGAAGAATATGCTGCTAGATTTTATTATTTGGCCACTCGTTCTGACTTTGAGTGGGATGAAGAAGTATTAGTGGCCCAATTTCGTAATGGTTTGCACCCTCAACTTATTGCTGCCCTTGGATCTAGTCGACTACCTACCATGGAAGACGCCGTACAAGCAGCATATCAAGTTGAGGAAAGTCTGAAACGCCCATACAACCGAAGAAATTTTGCAGATATTTTTTCTCGAGGTACTAGGTCTGTTTGGCAACAGTCTCCTACTCAAGAGAGGTCATCTAGTAAACCACAGGCTAGTGCTACATCTATGGCCTCTTCACGACCTAGTCAGCCGTATTCTCCACCTCGACATATTTCTGAAATGTCATCTTCACGGCCTACTCGCCCATGCTCACCCCCTCGGCATGGTTCAGATAAACCTTCTGATTCTTTAAAATTTACAGTTCAGTGCTACTCATGCCATGGATTTGGACATATCAGTGCTCAATGTCCCAGCTGTTTGGTTACTTTTATTGATAAGGATTCTCCTATACCATATATTCTCGAAGAGCAACTTGGTTCTGACACAGTTGATTTAAGAGAAGAGCGTGCAACAGGTGAAGTCAATGACACTCTCAGTGACGAAGACCAACATCCTTTTTATGTCATTCGTCATGTGTTGGCCACTCAAAAGGCCACTGAAAATGAAGATTGGCACAGCAGTAATATTTTCAGACTCGTGCGAAATGCAATGATCAGTTGCTAACCTTGGTCATTGATGGAGGCAGTTGCACTAATGTTGTCTCTAAAGACGATGTTCCTAAGCTGGGATTGAATATAGAACCACATCCTAATCCTTACAAGGTTGTTTAGGTGAACAACACTAATCTCAAAATCACATATAAGTGCTTGGTCACATATTCTATTGGTGGATTTAAGGATATAGTCCAATGTGATGTCCTCCCTCTGAAGGTGTGCCATTTCCTTCTTGGTCGACCTTGGTTGTTTGATAAGAAAGTACAACATTGTGGCTATGCCAATACCTATGCCTTCAACCATGCCAACAAGACTATGAAGTTTTATCTTGCCAAAGATCTCCCTGAAATTAAGCTCAAGAAGATGGTGGGATCGTTCCTTATTCAGCGTATTCCTTCAGACGGTCTCCTCTGTCCTTTCCCTAACTCAATGGAGTCGAGTTCTTTTCAGAGGAGGAGAGTTGATGCAGATACGGCTGCCCTTACTTGGTTGGACCAGCATGACCGGCTTTGGAAGCCAAGAGCCAAGAAGATCCGGTCCAGCCCAGGGTTTTGGTTCAACAAGGGTTAGAAATAAAATTAGTAGTTTACTTAGTATTTTATTTTATGCTTTTATTTTCCAAACTTGAACGTAGGAGTAGGATTTATTTCCTTGCTTTGGTTTCCTTTTTATAGTTGTTTCCTAGTTTCCATTTCAGTTAAGTTTCTAATTTTATGTTCCTATTTTCCTATATATTGGCTGTAATCGATTGAAGATTTAGAGATTGATTTATTATTGAATGAAGATGTTGAGTTTGTGCACCAGTGAAGTGTGTGATTCCCCTCCTTCCCCTTCCTACTCTAATTTTTTCTTTCTTCCCTAAAGGTTCTCCTTCAACCTGATTATTCATTTAGCCCATGAAGCTAGCTTGTCTGGTCCAGTACAATACCGTTGGATGTATCCAATAAAAAGGTTAGTGTTAAATTTTTATTTTTTCTTAAACAATATGATAACTTGTGTAGGCTTCTTAATATGTTAAATACATTAACTATAAATTTGGTTGTAATTAGGTTTCTTAAACGACTGAAATACTACATACATAACCCTAGTAGGCCAGTGGCATCTATAGCAGAAGGATATCTTGCAGATGAGTGTTTGTCCTATTACTCTAGATACCTTGAAGATGTGGAAACAAGGTCAACTAGACCTCCAAGAAATGTTGGGTCAACAGAAACATACGACCCATCCTCTATATTCTCAAGAGCAGGTAGGCCAATAGGGAAGTGCGAGATGATACTACTCGACATTACAGAAAGGGACCAGGCACATCGGTACGTGCTCAAGAACTCTAAAGGATTAGAAGAATATCGTGAGTAAGTATTGCATATAAATTATGTTTGTACAAAATATTTATGTTGGATCACAAAATTTATAATTTATATTCTTATAAGAAAATAATAGTATATAAGAGATTCTTCTCTTACTATGTAGACTTCACTGTGCGCAAATCTAAAGGTCGATGGGTCGTAGAGCTTGCCCATATTTGGTAAGAACAAAACATGCTAAGGAGTTTCTAAAATGGTTCAATGAGCATGTAAGTTCAACCCAAATTTAATTGAAGAGAGTTAGATTGTATACTATATCATAATTAAATGTTTAGATCTCTAATTATACATATCATACTTCTGTTTATTTAGATATTGAATCTATGTGAGAATGAAGTCAATGTGCTTTATCATATCAGATGGCTGGCTCGAGGTCCTAACTTGGATGCAAGAAGTTATGATGAATACATTGTTAATGGCATCAAGTTTCATAGTGAGGTACATGAGAATAATAGAAAAACTCAAAATAGTGGAGTTCTTTTAACGGCATTGATAGAAGGTTTTTCAAGTTCAAAAGATACACACTCTGTTGAAGGATATATCATGTATTATGAATTTTTGAAGAAAGTAATTGAATTGGAATATGCAAATGATCTCAAAGTAATGTTATTTGAATGTGATTGAGTTAATCTTAAAAAGGGAGTGGAGAAAGATGACCACGGGTTTGTCCTTATCAATTTTAACCATTTACAATACAATAACTAAGATCAGTTTACCGACCCATTTATATTGCTGTCACAAGTAGAGCAAGTGTTCTACATCACTGATCCACATAGGCCTGAATGGCAAATTGTCATAAATACAAAGATTAAAGATATTTTTGACATGGGAGGGGAAGAAGCATCATGAATTAGATCAGACAAATAGACAAAGTACATTACAAGATAGACAAAATATAAAACATTCATATGGTAACGGTGATGTCGATGTGATTTAGGTCAGATCTGATGTGGAAGGTATTATAATCGACACACCAATCGAATTAATCAATATAATGGAGAGTTCAAATGACAATATATCGAAATTGATTGACCATTAAACAAGATAACAATTGATTGATCTTTCTCTTAATCTCTGCATCTATTGAATTTTTTGTTTTCTAGATTATGTATTCCTTTTATTGGAATGAAATAATAAAGAAACTTTGAAGTTTTATTAATATTGGTTCTCTTATTCCTTTGACAAGTTTGTGTTTATTTATTAGTTATTGTTCTTTTAATTTAGTTTTCTTATGGTGATTGTTTAGTGGAAAACAAGTATGAGTAATCCTAATGTATGTGGAAGTACAAGTGGGAATAGCAATACAAGTGGTTCAGGTTAGTACATGTAGTAAGGTTATTCTTTAAAAATTGATATAAAGTATAATGATTCTCAATACTTATAGTTTTCTTTTATTAATCTTTCACAGGAAAAAATAGAAGAGGCCAAAGGGGAAGAACTAAGGCTTATGATATTTTAAATATATATGATGGCAAGAGAATACAAATTGAAGTAAATGAGTGCGGACAACCATGTGAAGGCAAGTCAACAACAAAATTAATTACATGGATTGGAACATTAGCAAGAAACTATCTGTATTGTCCATTGACATACCCTAAGTGGACAAATATATCACAAGTATACAAAGAAGATTGTTGGAAAGCAATAACGATAATATCACTCACATATTATATTTATATATTATCTTATAAAAAATATTTATTTGAATAACTAACCATGTGATGTTTATTAATTTTTTTAAAAATTATTCTAGGCCAAATTTATCATCCATGAAATTTCCAAGACATGATGTCTTAGATAGGCTAGCTAAATGGTTGAAGGACCATAAGTGTGACTTGAAGGCCAAATACTACAGTAAGTATGATTCACCCTCTGATTGAAGGGAAAATATTGATCTTGAACTCATACCATTTGAGCAATGGAATGCGCTAATGAAATTGTGGAATGATAAAAAACATAAGGTAATATTAATATATAAATGTGTTACATTATTTCAAATTATTGATATATTCTCACTAATTGAATGGTTGTGACAATGACACATAAATAGTATTGGGTAAGGCATTGAAATGAATGGATTGACATATTTGACATGAATATATATACGACTTTGGTTTTAACATTAAGTGCCTGAAGGAACTAAAATTAATAAATGATACATTATTTTATTGTAGGAACTTTTTTACAGTAATAAGAAAAATAAGTCCAAACAAAAAATATTCCATAAAATAGGTAAAACTTCATATGCCGTCGTAGGTGAGAAACAAGTAAGTACTTTGTTTTATATTATCATATTTTTTACATCGAGTTTAGCTTTTTATTATCTCAAAGTCTTTAACATTTATTGTTCTTGTTTTATATTCAGCGTAATAAGGACCCAGAGAAAAAGCTTCCAAATCGTATTAAAATATTTGACTTCACCTATAAAAAGCCTGGACGTCTCATGGATGACGAGTCGACGAAAAAATTGGTATATTATCAAATAGAGCACAAGTTGTCGATATTGATCTTTTGTTTCTCTAACTATTTGATTAACCTTTTATTTAATTATTTATCATTATGATTTGTGATTATTTATGAAATCATGTTCTATTTCACCTGTAAGAAAAAATGCAGTGTAAACTAAGTTTGCAACCTGAAGAAATGCAACAGAACAACGATGTTATTGATGAAACCTTCATCAAAGTAATGAGACGTGATAAACGTGGGTATGTGCACATGCATGGGGCTGGAGTAACCCCAAAACAAGTGTTTGGCTCAGAAAGACAACACACTCAGAGGCAAGGATAACATATCTCAGAATTAAGATTAGAGAATAGCCAATTGAAAGAGCAGATTTCTCAACAGGGTGTGGAGATGAATGAGATGAAGTCTCAAATAGCTATGCTTATGCAATTCATGACATCATTCCAATCTTTTCAAGGATAGGTAATTTATACTTTAATTTCTATATATTCATAATTGAGTTATCTATATATTATATTTTTTGTGGACATTTTTTTATAACCATAATGACCATCTATAGCAATCTATGATCTATGTATTAATGATTGATGGATCATGTTCCATTATAGTGACAGTCTAAAGTTCATTTTTTGGCTTTATATATATAAATGATGGTGGTTGGGTGAGGTTATAACATAAGATTATAGGATGTTGGGAGAAGACAAACTTCTTGGATAGCCTTACACTAAGTCTTTGTTCTAATGTCTTGAATGAATCTTCACCTTTAAAAACTAGGAAGAACACTAGTAGAAATAATACAAATTCTCAATAAATTTGTTCTTTGTTCATTCTTATCCATTGCAAAGTAACCCCAAAAAAATATATTTTAAAAATGTGACCTTATAGATATTACATTGAGAAATTAAGTCGATAATAACATTGTAATATTGGATGAAATTAATCATCTTATTAAACACAAATAGTCTACAACTTTTAATAATATCTTTTATTTTTCTTTTTAATAAAAATTTGTTAACTAAAAAGCTTTGACCTTTTCATTTTATTTTATTTTTTTCTCTTTTTTCTTATATTTTGGTATGATAAGTGGTGTCTAAAATGTATATCATTGAAAGGATGATGGAAAATTATTTTCATTTGTAAAAGGCAATACTCAATACTACGAGTTAGTTATGTGTTTGAATGTTCAAACAAATGAGTGTAATGAGATGTCAATAAAATTTCATGAAATAATAAATCTTTTTGTTTATATTTTTTATTTCATGGTTCTTTAACAATGAGAAAAGCATGTCCTTTTTTATTTTCTTAGTATTCAAGCAGAACATAAGTTAATTTTTCTATATTGCAGGATATTGTTAAATCTGATTCAACAAGGTAAGGCTATGAAAGATTGTGGACATCCTTTAGAGGAATATGTAAGACAAACTCAGTCGATAAAAAATGCAAAGTCTGAAGTTTGATGTATTGGTTGTAGGAATTTTTTTAAAGTGAAATGAAAACGATGACTTTTTATTTGTGATTGTAAGACTTTTTGAAAGTGGAATGAAAACAATAATTTTTCTCTTTTAATTATGATTGTAAGACTTTTTGGAAGTTGAATGAAAGCAATGTATTATTACATGGATATCTAGAGTGATCTTATTTTTTGAATTGGACAATATATATTGATGTAATTATAGGGACAATTTATAGATAATATGTAAAATTTATTAATATAAATATTATTTAAAAAAAAATTTATATTTGGCGATGGGTATATTATTCCGTTACTATAAATAGATTATTATTAAGCTTAGGCGACGGATAATTACCGTTGGTATATACATTTTTTACGATGGATTTTTTTATACGGTTGCAATAAATAAATTTTGTCTATTATTTATATAGTTATAGGCGACGGCATTTGTTGTCGCTAAAAATATATTTGGCAACTGAATATATAATTATGTCGCTAATATTATTTTTCCCAACAATCCATGTTTTCTCGTCGCCTATTTTTAACACAATAGTATAGGCAACGGAAAATTGACCGTCACCTCTATTTTTAGCGATGGTTTTTTATTTTTTGCGACGCTTTTTTCTCGTCACAAAAAATACGTTTTCTTGTAGTGTAAAGTTATAGTTTTGTGAACTTATCAAAGAAGCCCCACCTCTTGAACATATTAAAGAGAGGAAAAGGTTTTCAAGAAGAACTGAAAAAACAGACAAGAGAGCCACAATTTAAAATGGAATTGTAGGACAGATTCCTATAATTCAGGCGAAAAAAAGTTTTCCTTTTCGAATCTGTCAATAAGGGGTGAGTGTTTACTGTGTTGACATGCAAAAGTCCTACACACTATCCATGTGTAGATCTCACGGCTCTTGATCCTCTTTGCCCCAGCCCCCAGGCCCCAGGCCCCAGCCCAATTGCTTCTTGGATCCTCACCACATTGAATCTATACGCTTTCCCTGTCCTCAAAATTTCACTCCAATGCTCATCATGGGCTCCTCATCCTCAAAGGCCCAATAAGACCATAATTTGTGTTGCATCATCAATTTTATTTATAGCGTTCTCGGTTCTCTCACCAAGAACTAACACCTAATAAGAGCACAAGATGTATTTACAATTTAACATCAGGCCCAGAAATCTGGCCCATCCAAGAACTAACACCCAACCCCAACTCAGGTAAGGCTTCACTGGCCATACGGGCCTCTTCCCCACCCACCCCCACCCCCCCCACCAAACAAAAAAAAAAGTGTTTTCATTTTTAATTTTTACTATTTTTATTAGTCTACATGAAAAATAAGTGTATGTGGGGGATGAGAGATTGAGGAAAGGAGTCCAACTACACGATTGGGTGGGGTTCTCAAATGATAAATTTAATAAAAATTTAACTATTTTGTGGAGAACACTCCGAATAAAACTTATTTTCCATTTTTTTGCATTGAATTTCAGTAAAATAGTTCATATCTCTATTTATTGTTATGTAATTTTCTACAATTTTTTTTTATAATTTACCTAGACAAAAGAAGCTGTTTGGTGAGAAAGAAAACTTAAGATAGTTTCCGTCATTCCACTAACAGTGTTTTTATCAGTTATCCAATGAAATCTTATATTTTAATGGGACCTTGGATTTTTTTTTTTTTTAAATTGAAAAAAAGGGACTCAGATCCTCTCCAGCCACTGGGTCCTAGCGTGCATCCGATAACTCTGGGAGGATCTGGGTTGTGCACCCATGTGTCAGGATGCATGCCTAGGCCTTCCCAGTCGTCGGATGCCACACTGGGTCTCCTGATAGCTGAAGAGGATCTAATTCCTGAAAAAAAAAATACCAAGTTACATTTTTGTGGAACTAGATCTTCAGTGCAGTTGGGTGATACGGGTCCTAAGAGAAAAAAAAAATTAGTTTTAGGTATTAAGTGCATCAACTGTGATCGATGCACACCAGATATGGATTGAACCGTCCCACAATGTTTCTAAAGCTAGCTCCCATACCATTTCAATGGGCGGACAACCCAACCCTTAGAACATAGTACTACAACCCCAAATGACAAAGAACCAACATCAGGTGTCAATGTGAACTCTTGAAGAAGATCAGCCTATTATCTATGGAGAAACTTTAGTCTGTTGAGCAATGGCCCTTCCACAATGCACATTTGGAACACTTAGGTCGACTTTCTTCCCTTTTAGCCAAATTCAATCAAGGAAAAAAGGGAGACTTGCTTTTCTTGAAGTTAAGTCATCTTAATCGAAGAATGTGCTAATGGAACAGAAATAGTTTTCAAAAGATATGGATCCTCAAGAGATGAGCGAGAACTAAACATCGCTTGGGGGTTGCACTCTGTTCCGCTTGGTGGACGAATTCTTCATTATATCTTTAGTATCGGCAAAAAACATGTTATTTCTGGATTTTGCAACTGTTTCACACCAATACTATTTGATACATATACAACAAACAATAAACTCAGGCTTATCCCAACTTAATAGAGCCTGCTACATGGATCCAGACCAAAGTAAATAGATACAAACTAGGGTCTAAACAGAAAAGGAGGGTGAAAATAAATAAATGAAGAATGCAAGATGAAAATGAAAGATGAAAGTACGAGGTAATAGGACAGCCCAATAAGACAGAGCATCTCAACTAAACGGGGTCGATTTACATGGATCCTTGCTCTCCAATAGGCTCTATTCGCAATCATACTTGGTACAAGACCCAAACCATGCATATCATTCCTCACAATTTCTCCTGTGGTCATTTTAGACTTTACCCCTAATAGTTTTAGCTCCCTTAATTGGAATCATATTATTCTTCTTTACTGGGACGTCCAAAGCCTCTGCCGAACATGATCATACCCTTTCAATGACTTTCTCTAAACTTATCATTGATTAGTGCAACTCTCAAATCAGCTCTGATATCTTCATTCTATACTTTATTTTTTGAGTTTTTCCACATATCCATCTTAACATTCTCATCTCTATTACACAATTTTTTAGTAGTCCAACATTCCGCTTCATACATCATAACCGATCGTACAACAGTCCTATAAAACCTTTTTTTTAATTTTAATAAATACATTAATTACACAATACTCCAATTACAGCTCTCCACTTCATCTATCCTAATATTTGATACGTATCAATATCATATTATTACAGTTACCCGATCTGATACCATGAATTAAAATTAGGGAAGAGAGAGTTGTGTCAGTTGGGAGGTGCCTTTCTTCTTTTGTTTTTTTTTTATCCTAGAATAAACCAAATCCATACCCACCCACCCACTCACTCCCCACCGACACCCTCTGAGATAATAGTGGCAATCTCTGTCAACTCGGCTGTACCAATATATGTAAGACACTAGCTTATGGGTCAGTCCAATGACCCTTTGAGACGGTAATTTTGGCACTTGATGTTTGTGGCCCTTGGGCACACCCCCACCAATAATAGCTACGTGTTAATCTCTCTCTCTCTCTCTCTCTCTCTCTCTCTCTCTCTCTCTCTCTCTCTCTCTCTCCTCCATTCATTGTGCTTTGTTTTATATGTTCTCCTACTAAGAGACTTTGAGGATGACATGCGCCATGTCTGTAAACTTGGTAGTCTTGTGAGCTTATCAAAGAAGCCCCACCACCGGGCACCGGCCATCTCTTGAACATAATCAAGAAAGGAAAAAGTTTCCAACAAGAAAATAAAAGCAAGACACAATAGATCTGCCGCAATTTAAAGTGGATTTTATATATGACTCTTATGGTAGGATCATTTTCTATATGACCCACTTTACCTTTCCTTCAAGATATGAGAACCAAGCATCTAACGACCTTTATTTGGACAATTAGGTGAACAATTTCATATCTCTTCACCCAAAGAAGGGTTAGACTAAAGAGTGAAGAAGCTTACCAAAGCTGACCAAAGCTACCTATTAGCTTTCTTTGGGTGCCAATAAGGATCAAAATGAAGACCAATGGATGATATCAAAGGCCATGCTCTCGATTTCTTGATCCGGATCCTAACCCGATGGGCTTGAACCGTACCCATTTGAAGCCTATGTAGCTTCTTGTACCCGACCGTCGTCCCCGTTGCCAATAGATTCCCGTCGGCATAGATCTCATGGCTCTTGATCCTCTGCCCCAGACCAATTGCTTCTTGAATCCTCACTACATTGAATGTAAACACTTTGCCGTTCCCTACAATTTCAATCCAATGCCCTTCATGGGCCTTTTCGTCGTCGGGGGCCCAATAAGACCACAAATGGTCTCCATCAAGAACATTTTCGGGTCCAAACCCACCAACCTTACCTCCTCTTTGGCTGCTGGCTTTACAGATACTTCCCTCTGCTAAATTAGTGGAGAATATGGTGTCAATGGCTCGCCGGAATTCTCCTAATCGCCGGACGTCGGAATCGGAGATCAACCCAGTTGAATTTGGTGGTACATTGAGCAAGAGCAAGCAGTTTCTTCCAACAGAGTTGTAGTAGATTTCGAGTAGCTGACTTAATGGCTTTGGTTCTTGCGATTTGTGCCAGAACCAACCAGTTCTGATCGAAACATCGCATTCAGGAGGAACCCAATCAGTTCCTTTTGGATCACCCATGTTCAGATAGCTGCAATTAATCAAAAACATTAGCTTAATTTGTTCAGTTTTGATTGGATTTGTAGACAAAGATTACTTACCCAACAATGCTTTCATCTCCAATCCTCAGTGAATTTCGATTAATGGTGGACCAGCAAGTATTCCCCGCGTATCCCTTCTCATCTCCGACCCATCTCACATCTGGGCCTGCGTCTGAGAATATATTAATGGAGCTCTGCAATTCCTTCACCATGGAGAACCAATCTTGAAAGTAGTAACTCATGTTGGGGGCATTTGGACCTTTGGCTCCATCGAACCATATCTCCTGAACGCTCCCATATCTACCAAGATTCAAAGAAAGAAAAATAAAGATCCAATTTTTAGAACGAAAGTAGCTTTCTTTATCATAATTATTCACCTTCGGAGCAATTCCTGCAACTGGGCTAAGTAGTACTCGTTATACTGCAACTCATGCCCGTATCTCTTATCATGGCGGTCCCAAGGAGAGAGATACAACCCCACATCTATACCTTTAGAATTCGCAGCATCGACCAGCTCTTGGACCACATCGCCATGGCCATTCTTCCATGGACTGTTCTTGACGGAATGCTCTGTGTATTGAGAAGGCCATAAGCAGAACCCATCGTGATGTTTGGCCGTGAGGATCACCAAAGATATTCCAGCACTGGAAGCGACGTCGACCCATTGATGGGCGTCGAGTCCTGTTGGTTTGAACAGAGATGGATTCTCATGACCAGTCCCCCATTCTGAATCGGTGAAAGTGTTCATTCCAAAGTGAAGGAACATTATTAGTTCTCTCTGCTGCCATTTCAATTGGGCTGAGGTGGGAATTGGGAGAATAGGCAATGGTGGTGTCGTTACCAATTCCCTTTTAGATATTACCAATTCAAAGAACTGAACTGATACCATCAAGAACAGAGCAAACCAAAGCTCAGCCGTGCCCATACTACTCTGTTTACTTGCAGGTAAGAAGTGGGTTTGTGAGGAGAAAGGAGATGATAAGATAATGGAACCAAAGAGAAAAAGAAGTGGGGCGGATTCTTTTGATTAAGAAATGAAGCCAAGCCAGAATTGGTAAAGGAACTTTCGCTGGAAGGAATCACGAGTAATTTTCTATATAGTACTTTTGTTCTTATTCTGTGAACCATCATCACGGGTTGGCTTTATTTCTACCCTAGTCCATATCAAAATATCAAATGGACCATATTGGGTTTCTTTTCCGGAGATAAAAACACCTTCACACCAACCACACATGTAAAAACGAGACCAGGGAATATTCACATACCTGAATGACCCTGGTCCGTGGATATGGCATATATTTTCTCTGTTCTTATTTAATAGATGTCATATCCATGGACTAGGATCGTTCACGTACATGAATATTCACTTTCCTCTGTAAAAACTCACAAAACAACAGTCCACAATGCCTTCTTTGGAAGTCGAATCCATTATGCAAATAAAAATTAAAAAATATTTTTTTGAGAAGAGTTGTCCATCTAGAATGGTGATTTTGCATAAGTGTGGGGCCAATGGAAAAATACCTGGAAGAGTCAATAGGGTGGGCATTTTCATCTTTCATTGGGGTGGGGCGGTCATTTCACCCTCTCTATATTAGAGCTGAACCCAGATGTATCACTACATTTCTTTGAAACCAAACTTTTCTTCTTGTCCTTGCCTTTCTTGTATCTGTTTGAGAAGAATTTCTTCTTTCCCTTGAAATGGTTTTTCTTTTCACTTTCATCTTCATCACTTTCTATTTTTCCTTGGTTAGGACACTTGACTGCAAAATGTCCAACCCTTCCACAGTTGAAACATTTGAAAGGCAACTTGTTCTTATATTTTCATGTTCCCCTTTTCAACTTTCTGGTGAAATGAGTTGTAACCTCATCTTCACTCTCATCAGTATCCTCTACACACTGCTTCTTCTTCTCATTAATTTTCAAGTTTTTCATTGCCTTGAAAGCAGCTTGTTTGTCAGTGGACTTGCCCTTTTTCCATCTTATTTCAAGAGCTGTGAAAGTGCCATGCACTTGATCAAGAGTAATAGTGTCTAGGTCCTTTGCCTCTTCAATAGCTAACACCTTGGAGTCATACTTAGGCAACAAAGATCTCAGGATTTTCTGAAAAACAACTGAATCCTCTAGATTGGCTCTCAGACTCCTAATAGAGTTGACCACTTCATTTACCCTGGTCATATAGGTGTCAATATTCTCTCCCTCTTGCATTAGTAGACTTTCAAAATGGCCTCTGAAGGTCTGAAGCTTTGCTTTTCTTATCTTTTCATCTCCTTCATAAATGCTCTTCAGTCTTCCCCAGATATCCTTGGCTGAGTCACAATCCATTACCTTAGCCATCACACTCTTATCCAATGCTGAGAATATTGCATTCATAGCCTTTTGATTGTAACAATAAGCCTTTTTAGCTTCATTGTCAATCGGACCTCCTTCAGGTTCCTTGTACCCAATCAGAACTGATGCCCAAACATTATAACCTTGTGAACCTAAGTACGACTGCATTCTCCTCTTCCACAAGATAAAATCAAATCCATCAAACTTTGATGCATGTCCTGAATGGCCTTCACCTGTCATACTGTCACTGCCACTGCCTTTGCCTTTGGATCACTCAGTTGTTGATCAAACTGTCACTGAGTATCGACTCTGATACCAATTGTTGTAACCCGACAGTCACTGAGGGGGGGTGAATCAGTAGTCCAATTCTGATCCCTAAAAACCTGTCAGATGTCTGGCCAAGAAAAACCTGATATACCTGTCCATGTTTGCACACAGTCGTATACACACTCAGTCTCTCATAGGCACTTCCAAGTGTGCACACCTATTCCACATTTCACGCACTTCAATATAAAATGCAAACAACAAGCACCCACAACACAGGGTTTTTATGAGGTTTAGTAATTTACCTACATCCCCGGAGTAGTGTCTGTAAAGGCTTCGTACCTATTTAATACACTACTTTTGACTGCACCCACAGTCGGGAGCACCCACACCTAATTTTCTCAAGTCAAAGCTGAGATGACACTCATAGTACCGATACGATGTGTAACACCTACTACACGGGAGCACCCACTCCCGGTGCTTAGCACTCACTAAGCACACAATAAATAATACAGTAAATTGGGGCTTATATCAATGCTCTACAGTTAAGCCTTGCCTAGCAAATACATTCACAACTAGCTAGCATGCTTACAGTTCATCCACAACTAACCTAGCATGTATACATTCATCCATAACTACCTCTAGCATACATACATGCATATAAAGTAAAGTCAAAGGTTAGAGAATCTCACAACCGATTGCCTGGGATGACTGAAAACTTGTACTGACAAGTTTGGTGCTCACACCTTCTCTCTCCTTGGCTTCTTGCTCTTCAAAGCAAACACATCTTTGTTTTCTTCTCTTCCTCCCTGGCTTTGAGTTAATGTACCATTAACACACTTCAACCACCTCTTTTACCTCCTTTAATGGCCTAAGAACATTTATCATCAAGTATTTATGTTCATTCAAGGACCAACAAAGAGGGGAAAGCTTGTCCTACCAAAATCATAGCTTTCTTTTACTCAAAACTCATTTTTCTTGCTTCTAGGGTGTAGGGTTTGAAAACACGAAGAAGCTATAACTTGGTTCACCCAAATCCGAGTTAAAATGAGGGAGATATGACCATTTGAAGTTGGAGCAATGAGATAACCTGAAATAGAATCTTCATAGGAGTGGCGTAGGCTACACCGGCGACGCGCGCAACAGTGGCGCAAATCTGGTCGTAGATCTCATCAAGGAGAATCTCTTAATATAGACCGTCCGATTAAAATAACGGATAGTAAATCTCAACCACAAGATTCGAATAAAATAGTCAACAAATGATGTTATGATGATGTCAGCAGTCAGCATGCACTTTTTGTTGTCGATCTATGATTGGTTGTTTTTTCGGATTTTAAGGGAGCTTGTCTCCCACTCACAAAAGTGAAAGGCTTATTGACCGTTAGATCCGAATCCTCCATGTTAGTTTTAATCAGATTTCATGAGATCATTAAGATTTGAATCTTTTTTATATCTTCTATACACGAGCGAAACACACCAATATGCCTTGATAAGGTGTAGCGCCAGTGCATCAAGAATTATACACCTAACCAATCAAATCCTACGCGCAAGTATCTATCTCATCCATGTCAGCGCAAAATCTCAACCGCCTTTGAATGAGCATCAAGCCTACGTGGTCAAATCTTGACCATCCATTTCACTTCCATTTACTCCTCTTTATTAGAGTTAAGCCCCTGTCTCTATATATTTCAGTGCTTAAAGACTCATTGCAACTCAGACCTTCAAAATCTTAAAATTACACAAAAACCCTTCAAATTTCAAAAAAAAATTCTAAAAAATCCACCCAACACCAAGAGCAACTGATGGATTTTCGGTTTGGATTTTCGAACCAACTTTATGGAAACACTTATAACTTTTTCATACGATATCCGATCGAGATGAAACAAAGTGCGTTAGAATCATAACTGGATGCTCTACGACTTTTCAGAAGACTCAATCATCTAAATCATCCATGTAAAAAGACCAAAATGCCCCTAGTCCTTTCTAATGATGTATCTTTCTCATACGGAATCAGAACGCAATGAAATCAAAACCGTTGGAAAGATTGTATTTTTTTCGTATTGTTACATGGAGAACACTTCCTTTAAAGGAAAACTCTTTCTTTTAGTCATTCTAGATGTTAAAGTTGGATACATAAATCAAATTTATGGCTCAACTCGAAATTTGAAGCAATCTTATTGATCAATGAACTTTCTATTCGTCAGGAACAAACTGAGTCAAGGAAAGGTTTGTGAAATAAGAAGGGCATAACAAATAAACCCAAACAACAAAGGGTTAGAAAACCAGAATTTGGGGGTAATGTAGACTTTCAATTGAGAGGAGACTGGAGAGGGGAGATGAAATCTGTCATTTATTGAGGAAATTAAAAGAGGCTGGAATCTCGGTTTTAAAAGCTTGACACTTGCTCCAATCATTATCGTTGCCCCATCGAGAGCACATGCAGGAATCTCTTTTTTAAAAGCAAAAACAGACAAGTGTTGAGCACAAATCTTACTACAACAAAGAAAAACAGGATAATTTCTAAAAGCATAAGAGACAAGTGTTGAGCACCTTACTGCAACATAACAAAAGAAAGTTTCTCATGAGAAGATTCTTTCTATTTTGGAAAATTCTGTTAATTATCTGGTACTATCCTTAAAATTAAAAATTATTTAAAATAATACTCAAAAAAAAAAAAAAAAATATCTATCATACATCTTTCACTTTCATAAAATTATTTTTAAAAAATTTGTTACGTCAGAATTAAATCGTTAAGTGATGATGTCATCAGTTTTATATTATTTAAATGATCAAATTACCCTTGAATATGGATGAACTTACAATTATAATCTTCACTTAAAAAAAACCCCCAAATTAGTGAAATATGTTACTTTTTCTCAACCTAAACCTCCGTTCACGATACATCACCAGAGACGACCACGATATGAACCAAATCGACGGAAAGCAAGAAACCCAAATCGACGGAAAGCAACTTCCATATCCTACGGAATCTGCAACAAAGCCAAAGTTTCTTGACGAGGCCACCGGTTTCCAGCCAAATTCTGGTCACCCTCTTCACTTCTCAGCTTCCCATCTTCTCCTCTACCACCTCCAAACCCACTACCAGAAGCAGAATCACCTGCTGCAACTATAATTGACCCACCAACACCCACATCACCTTCATGATTCCAAGCGACGGAAGCAGGAGCAACAGCGGCACTGGAATTCCTCGACGAATCGAAACCCCCAACATAGAACCTAACCGGAAGAGGAGTAGATCAGAAAAATCTTGCAGAAGTGAAATCTGCCATGCCCCATGAAAATCAACCTTGTTTTCTTCCAGATGGACATCTCTGGATCGAACCTTCCTGTTCCTGTTTCTGTTCTTCTCACCGGCTCTGATTTACATCTTGTTAGTACCAGTGACCGAGCAGAACCTTCTCCTTCCATTAATTTCAACGGCATTTCGCCGGTTCCGGTGGTTTTAGTGGTTCTTTCACTGCTTGAGCTTTGTAATCCATTGGAAAATCCCAACTTTTCTTCAGTTTCTGAACTTCCATCTTAGATAGAAACCCATTTAGAGATTGAGGTGTTTGAATTGTTAAGCTTCAATTGCAGGGGAGAAGGATAGAATACATGGCCAATGTTCTTTGGTGAATAACTGATTACGGATAAGAGGCCATCGGGTTTAATGTATGATGCTCCATATAAGCTCAAATTTACATTGTGAAACCCATTGCAGATGAAACTGGTTTCTGCAATTACACAGGAAAAGAAAAGAAGCTGCAGAAAGACTCTAAAAGCTTTCATGGCTAGAATTCTGAATTGGGTTTCTGTTTTGAAAGGTTAAGTTCTAAAATGGGAACCGATTGGTCTTTAGGTTCTGATATGCCCCATGAAGAATCTCTTCCTCTCTCAGTCCTGTAAAGATGCACAGCTTTATGCTTTAAATTCACAATCATGGCTTCAAGTTGAAAGAGGAAAGTTGTTCAAATCCTCTTTACACTCACCATCACTGACGGGGAGAGCATGTAAGGGTTTGGAATGAACTCTGTTTTTTAGAGCTTAAGTAGAAGGGTAAAAATGTCATTTTTTACTTTCAATTAACGGTGTTGCAAATTAGGGGTGCGGTGGATATCATTTTCATTTTTAAGGGTCATTCCAAGTTATTTTCAATTTTAGGGGTGGTATCAGATAATTTCCCTTCTATTTTTGGCAAAAATGTGAAAGCAAGAATTCTTGCCAAGCTTAGAAGTGAAATAGGGCTGAGTTTTATAGAACTCCAACCCCCAAACCTAAGTCCTCTTATCTTAGATCAACCCAAGCCCAACTCGGCCTTGAGGTTGGGTTGTGATATCTCAATACAAACCCAATCCTATCGGGCTCAACCTAACTGTTATCAGACCGAGTTCAGTCCAGACTCCAGATGAAGCACGACCCAATCTCAGACTTGAAAATCCTAACCTAAACCCATCTTTTGGGCTGAAAAGCCTAGACCCAGCTTAGGGCAACGTGTAAGCTCGCATTCACAAGACCAAACTTACACTCCTAAATAATACATCCCAACTTATTATGTTCATAGTGTATTGATGTGCTAGTTTCCAATTATATGAATAGTATTTTTTTTTTCTTTGGGTAGAATTATATGAATAGTAGTTATCCCTAATGGATTACGCACATATCAAATTCAATTATCTCATGAATGCTCAAGTACTATTAATCCGTTATCCCGTTGTATTTTTGAAGAACAATAATTTTTGCTTTTATCTTTGTTCTTTCCTCATATTTGAAACTCACATTGGATTAAAAATTAATAGGTTGAATATATATGTATATATATATATATATATATATAGGATAGATTACCAGGAAAAAAAGAATATATATAGGATAGTAGGACTCAGTAGTGCACCAAATTTGAATAAGTTTGGTGTCCATAATCAAATGAAATGACAGGTGAAAAATATGTTACCATGTATTTATTATTAATTTTGGTGATACAGTTGATCCATATTGAAATCGGTATCGATAGTGACCAGTGCCGGCATTGACGGTGAATTAAAACCTCGCATATTATTCAAGGACATGTCGCTATTTGAGTATAGTACTCCTATTTAGTGTAGTTTCGTATTTTGTAAATACTTTTACAAGAGATGACATCTGGGATAGACTCCGAAGCATAGATTTAGGGGATGGTATTGGTATTGGTATTGGTATTGGTACTGGTATCAGTATCGGTATCGATATCTATCGATAATGATTGGATCGGATCAAATCGGTGGATATCGATCGGTTTTGCCCATGCTTTTTTTAAAAAGTACTATTTTTTAATATTTTACCCCTGAAATGATATGAATATCTGGATCGGTCAGGGATCAGGGATCGGTCTAAGTCAGTATTGATCCGATACAACCGATACAGCCAATACGAGATCGATACTTGAAACTAGGGGTGTCAATCGGTTGGGTCCGGGCCGGCCTTGGTCGGGCCTAATCGGGCTCGACCGATTTCTAGGTCTGCACCGTGAACACCCATTTTGCTAAACGGGCTTAGCTAGCACGGGCATGGTACGGTTGATTATTGGGCCTGTCGGTCTCTGACTTTAATAGGACTGCCATAAGCGGGCCTTAACCGGGCTATAGACCTATTTAACTTTAAATGGATCTTCGTTAAAATTGGTCTTTTATATGTGCTTGAATTGAATACCAATAAAATGAGACAAAGATGGGCATAGTAAAGAAAGATCACATAGTTAAAATGGATTAAGCCAAAGATGGAAGTAGCTAAGTTCCTAAGGTTTTCGATTTTTGACCCGGAACTCAAATCAATTAAACTATCCCTACACAATCCAAGTTGAGCAAGTTTAAATAAATTAAACTATGTTTGAAAAAGATGAATGTTCAGATAATAATCACCATCATCTCAACTGTACATATCACATAGCATTAACACTAATACAAATAGCATTTAAGAAAATAAAAAAAATGCAAGTAGTATTAAAGGAGTCGGGTTAGGTCGGGCTTAAATGAGTCAGTTCAAGTGGGGCTTGTAAATGTGTCGGGCTGGTCGGGGTAAACAGCTGCATCGTGTACTAACTATTATAAATGTGTCGAGCTCAAACCCCTACACGTTTGTTAATCGAGACGGTCTAGGTCGGGGCCATAAACGTGTCTCACTCGGTCGGGCCTAGAATTGACACCCCTACTTGAAACCATGCTCCGAAGATATGGTTTAAGATACAAGAATCAATCTTTATTATCCTTCATATGTATCAATCCTATTGGCCAAGAGTCGAGTTCATACAAAATCAATATCAATAAGATCTGATTGTTCCAAATTAATCGATTTGATTCCTTAAACCGTGCTCCGAAGGGGATAAGAAAGAGTTAGAAAGACCTAACATAATTGTGCATGATGTGAGGGAGATCTCTCAGAGGAAATAATTGTCAATTGCGAACTTAAGAGTATATATAGAAGATTTTAACACGAGAGGAGTTAGTGAAGGAAAAAAAGATAAACTAAAATAAGACAACATTTTTTGTCTACGAAAGGCCACAGGGACACACACACACACACCTAGACATTAGTCATTGCACTCGTTGATGGGGCCATAGAGCCTAGAATAAAAATCCTCTGCAATGAGACAATGAGCGGTGATAACAATCCAATGGTAAGGGAGCATGCAGGCCCTCTCATCCGTTGAATCCTTCTTGTCATTCACCACTCACCATAGAGAATTTTGAACCCCTCAACCTAATGAATAATTCCAAAATAAGTAAGAAAGATCCCAAAGAAAAATACCCGACCATATTTCAAACACATTTTCCCTTAATCTGGGTTAATATGAAAAAAACAGATCCTTAATAACTATGACATAGAAAACAAAACCTAAGGCTATTGCACTCAATAGAATCTCCCCAACAGAGATCTTGCGATCTAAAGATTAGTTGCAGTGGTTATGATCGGATAGCGATGGATGCAATCAAACCATGGTCCCTTATTAAACTCACCACCCAAATCCCTCTCGCATTCCCACACCACACTTGAAGCTTTTGGTCCAGTTCCCATCCCAAGCTGCCACACTTTATGCCTCTTCTTCACCTTCCCTTTAGCCTCCGTATACGCCAACTCGTACCACATCGACGCCGACGACTGGTTCCCAAACCGGTGAAGCGTCATCATTGCCGCCTCCATCTCTCCTTCTTCCAACTTCAACCCTTTCCCTATCTCCCTTATCACCGCCATTCCTGATGTTGGCAAACAATAATGCTCAATAGCAGACCTGAAATCCGGCATGTACACCTCCTTTGACGGATCCCCGAATCTCTTCCGCAGAACTGAAAGACCGTATCGGAGCTTCTCTGATACCGGTAATATAGATGCACCCAGAACCCAAGCATTCGATCGGAGTGTCTCACCGGCGACCTCCAGCAAGTCTCGCTTGAGAGAAACCCCTGTTATGCCTTTGGAATCCTCCTCACGCATTGCAGACATGTACCCTTTATCGTCGAACGCTCTCTGGGTTCTAATTGATCGTAGTAGCTTGTATTTGGACCTACACTTAGCCTCTTTCTTGTTTGTAAGCAAGATTGCAGCACTACCTGCAGAAGTAAAGAGATTAAAAACAGAGGAAACTATAGAAACAGAGAAGATGAAAAGGGGGTTTTAGTCTCTTATGTATACCCATTCGGAAGACGCAGTTGAGGAGCAATTTGGAACGGTCATTGCCTGGGTACCAACCAGTAGAGACAATCTCGGTGCTGAGAACGATAGCGAAGGAATTTTTGTGAATCTTTAAGAGATTGTTAGCTAAATCAACACCAATAGCACTGGCACTGCAACCCATTCCGGAGAGATTGAAGCTCTTAATGTCGGACCTCATGGAGTATCTATTGATCACAATGGAAGACAGAGAAGGGGAAGGGCAGAAGGCGCTGCAGTTCACTATAAGGATGTCGATATCGTGAGGTGAGATTTTGGTTTTAGAGAGAAGATCGTCCATGGCAGGGAAAAGAACCATTTGGGCTTCGTTAATGGATTCTTGGTGATGGGTTCTTGGTGGAATGTAGTGAAGTACAGGTGGGAGATAAGTTTCCTCTCCTTGTCCTGAAGAAGCAATGATTTTGCTCATAAAAGAGACGCTTTCTTTGTTAAAGCATTCAAACATGGAGGTGTGCTCGATGAAGGTGGAAGAAGGGACTCTGCAGAAGCTTGGAGGCTTGAAGCATGAGAAGTCGACCAGATAGGTTCCATGAGATCTTGTAAGGAAGCGTTCGAAAGCGAAGAATGCGAATAAGCAAGACAAGGGAAGGAGGTGGGATATGAGGTTCAAGTTGTATAGGAAAATAAAAGCTTCCATGAAGATCGCGATTAAGAAAGTAGTAAGTCTAATGAAACTGAAAAGAAGAGATTGAACATGCTTTGTTTGAAGATTATGGGGAAGATAGTCAAGGAAGTGACGAGTCTGAAAAATCTGGTCGAGCTTGGAACAAGTTTCCATGAGTAGAGAAGAGGTGAACGAATGTGGGGGTTTCTGTGGATGGAGGAGGTGAAATGTGGTAGGGGCTATTCTGTGGCACGGACGCTTTTATCATGACGAGGCAAAGGCTCAAAGCTGCAACTATGGTACTGGTATGGTTTATCCACAGAATACAGGTCTCTCTCTCTCTCTCTCTCTCTCTCTCTCTCTCTCTCACACACACACACACACGCAGAATAGAAGAGGAGAGAGGGAACGTGGAAATGTTGCAATTTGGAAAATTATAATGAGCCTGCAAGTCTGCAACTGTGTAGGTTGACTTATGACCGGTCTAATTAATTTCACACATCACAGAGGAGAAAGGAAGTCACAGCTCACTGTCGGCATTGAAGCTAATAGCTCCAAGGAGGAAGAAACAAGGCGACCAAGTCTGCATTCTGCAGTGGAGTTGATGACGTAAAAAGGTTGACTCGTGAAGTAAAAAACTTGCAAAATATAGAGTGATTAATGGATGAATAAGTCTGAGTGGGTCAGTCTTGACTCTTGATTGTCTGGTAAAGAAGTTTTCATTGCCAATTCCCAATGAGCAGAGCCAGGTCAACATGTCATTTTATCCTGAATCATGAGTCTGTCACCCGATTCATATTCAAATCCCTCTCTGGAATCGATTCTAATTATCCCTAATTTTCCAACCCCTATGTGGAGGCTCAAAGAACTCACCAAATGGGTGGGGTGGGGTGGGGTGGGGTGGTTACCTGCAGGGCATCTGGAATAGAGGGAGAATCCCTTGATGAAGGCCTTCGAATGATGTTAAGAGGGTATAATGCAACAGTGAGGAAGGAAATTTTTTATCATTCTTAAATAGGGACAGACATTAATGGATTCGGCTCCACTACTCTGTAATAGAGGCGGCAGCTTAAATCCAATGTCTTGGAGCACCTTGGCATGGAACTCAACACACGGGCGCAACCCTAAAAGTGATGTAGAAGGTAATGGAAAAACAACAAGATTGCCACTTCCTCAGTGAGATGAGATTCTGCTTCACTATCAATGGAGAATAGGGTTACAATGCACGTCCTCACACCTCTCAAGATTACTTACAGATAATGTAAATCTTGTTACAAATATATAGCGAAAAACCCTAATATCCCTGTTCTGTCGAGCCCCTGCATCAGTACTCCCAGGATTAAATTGTAATGGAATACAAGACATCGTACACCAACATGCATGCCTCGAGGCATTCCAAGGCGTTGGATCTAAGTGCCGCCTCTATTGCCCTATAGAGGAGCCCCACTCAACATTTACAGCCACTAATGGTTGTACTAATCATTAAAATCTTTCCCCTTTTTTCCTTGTTATTGTCCTTCCATTAGAACTCTCTCGAGCCAGAATCAGCTGGAAACTGAAGCAAAACCAGCTGGAATCGGCCAGATCGGTCACAGCCGATTCCTCTCCAAATCAGCCTATGCACCAAACTGATTCTTAATTTTTAAAACCATGCTTCGGGCTAATGCTTTAGGGGTTGCCCACCCTCCATTATTTGGTACTAATAATCTAAAATGATATTCAAATTGGGTTTAGTTTGGGAGCCCAGTTGTCAATCTAGCCAATCCAAGATGACCCGCTGTTGCTTCTTTCTGAGGATTTTGTAAGACTGGCAAAAGGAGCAGTCCAAATTCAGCCCACCCCTAATACTAACCAAGGTATATTGGGCTTTAGCTTGGGGTCAGTCCTGAGTCTTGATTGCAATTTCTATACATGAACAATTGTGATCTAATTTAGTAGAAGGGTCCAAAAGAGCTAGAAACAGACTAAAAATGATCATATGAGAGGTAGTGAGAAAAGATATGCATAGATTAGCCATTATCCCAAGTATAGTCTCAAATAGAGCAGGCTGAAGGGCTAGGATCATGTCCTATTTCATTAATGTTTTTAGCAATTTGTTTCTTATCTTTCTTTTTCCTTGTCTTTGCTTCGATTAATAGCCAACCCCCATTAAGTTGAAATAAGGATTTGTTGTTGTTGTTGCACAATTGTGACTCTTTAACATGTGAAGATTGCCTATTGTTGCTTATAACTGAAAAGTGTGTACAATGGCAGACATGATTCACCCAAAGGTCCAGTCCGGTCTAGTCCAATCCAATCTAAGTATTTGAAAGACCGAGTTTCTCTACATCCATGATGAAGAGGTAAATTTCCACATCTAGGGACATTCTAACCTTTTGGGTTATCATTTGAAAGTGTATTTTTTATTCTATATAATAAGAGGTGAGAGTTTAAATGATGTCACATATGGTCACCAGTGGGGAGGAGATTTCTCTAATACAATCATGAAGGAAAACTTAAAAATCATTTTTCAATGGTTTCTTCTCCGACGAAAGTTTGTCTCCTGTTTTTATACTCTCGTTAGACTCTAGTAATAGGGAATTTTACTATTAATACCTGACTAAATTATCGAAAGTCCAAAATACCTTTCCTCTTTTCAATCAAAGGGTCAGATCCAGTGGATTAGGATTTTTTTATTTCTTGGTGGCTCAAGGAAGATTCGATCCTTCTCTTTTACTTTTGTCCCATTGTGAAAACGCCACATCATAATCCTAGCAACAAGATAAACTTCTCTTGATGGTGCATAAATTTTATTTCATGGTAAAATAATGAGGCAATTTCTATTGTTGGATAGATAGTGGATGGTTTGGATAGGTCACTTCTTGAATTGTGTAGGGTAACCTTGTGCATTGGCATGTATGTCTATGTAGTTGATTCACATCTACTCTACTTTTTCATTACTCTTCAAATTTGAAATCTCTATTTGTCACTTTGGTAAACTTTATTTGAATTGAAACTTAGCAGATAAACAAGGGGTGAAAGGGTGTACTTGTCCAAAAAAATGATCTCATCCAACATGCCACGCGGAATTCTTTTGCAAAAAATATCACTCCATGGCCTCTTCAAGATTATTTTTCCTTGACTGTTCACAAAATTCTGCCACATTATTGGTTTCAATTTAATTTTTGTAGGTTGAACACCTTATTGGTTTTGTTTCAATCTGACTAGGGTCAACAATGTAAACCTACTCAGGTAATTTCCCATTCAAAACAGTTGGATCAGCCAACAACAACTAGCATGCGATGGTTAAAGGGCGGCAAATAGTTTTGATGATAAGGGCCAAATAAGTCTTTTAATGTGAAGAGGAGAGTGATAGAGAGAGGGGATGTTGGTGGAGGCAATGGTGTGTTCAAACTTCAAACACACTATATTAGGGAAAATGATCACATGGTGAAGAGATTCTCTCTTCGTCCACCCCATCTAATCTTATGATGGTATGATTGGATTGGAAAAAAGTTTATCAAAACATGACCAATTGAGGGTAGGAGTTAATGATGAACGGAGAATTGAATCATAGAATCACATCACAAAAACTTTTATCCTTTCTTGGGTTTGTGAAACGTAGTATGAAGAAAATGACTTTTAGATCCTTTTCAGACTCCAACCATGGGGGATGCCATGCTAGGCATCCGATGATGGGGAGGACTTGAACATGCAACCCCACACATAGGCATGCATCCTCAAGTCCTTTCAGTAGTCAGATGCGCACTAGGACACCCAGCGGGGAGAGGAGTTGAGTCCTACCCAAGGTTTTAAGTGCACAGTATTGGATACTATTGGCAATCCTTAAAATCGATATGATATTGGATTGCCCATTAGATAGAAATACCCCTCATTTTCTTAAGAAAATGGATTTTTGACATTTTTAACCCTGATCTATACTGTTCAATCATTACGGAATGGTCTAGGTATCGGGATGAGAGATCTGTCTAACTGATTTGAATCCCTCAATAAGGCCAATTCAATACCAATACTTATAACCATGGACTTCTACCAGAACACCCCCCACTCCCCAAGGGACAAAATGGTAACTTGGAAAATAAGCTGGCTGGCCCTTTTCTATGAATTGAATGGAATAGGTGGTTCACGCAAGTGGAAAATCTGGAAAGGAAGATCAAAAAGCATATTAAATGCTTATTTACCTTCTTCAAGAAAGGGGGGACGAACTCAGTGGCCAAAGCTTTGAATGCTTGACATTAAAGTTAGGTGAAGAACGTTGACACGACTCACTCTACTGGGCTCAGAGCAGTAAAGAAGTGAAGAACAGAAACAGATAACCGATTGCAAGCTCTTTCTTATTAATGAGTGGGGATCCTCTTCCCCACATGGTAACCATCCAACCCTATCTCATTTCGTCCATGGGACCAACTGGTTACCACTGGGGAGAGAACCAGTAGGTCTAATTTTTTATGGGTAATTTACAACATCGTCTCCTGAAAAATGCCACAATTATAAAATCTCTCTTTCTGTTTCACCAAATGAGACTCAGACCCCCTACCATTAGTTACTGTTCATAAATATACCTCATATGCTAATGTCAACAACTATAATTTATTTTAAATACCAAAATACCCTTATTAAATATGAAGTACCTAAAATACCCTTTAATAAGTTACCATTTCTTTCTCCCAAATCAATAGATTTGGATCTCATTCCAAGACCTAATTTACCTTTCTCCCAAATAGATAGACCACCGGCTATCGTTCAGAGCAGTGGCATCGGCGATAGGCTGTAACCAGGCAAAACCCCTCTGACCTGCGTTTATTTCTTCTCTCTCCAGTCAATCAGGTTCTAGCCCAACGCTGCTCTGACTCCTAATAAGGATCGTAAGCAATCCTTTTGATTTCCCATTGGGATAACTAGGAGCGGATCTATTTCTCATTCCGGCTTCAATCCCATATTCTGCTTTCGGAAAGGAATAACTAAAATGCAGTTTTCAGCCAACTTATATGTGTTTCTCCTCTGTAGGCGGAAATTTGTTTTCAGCCACTCGTTGTAATCGCCTCTGTTTTGAGTGAAACGTATTTGAGATCTAAGAGATTTGGAAGTATTGATTTAAGTTAGTAAATCTGATTTTTGTTTTGTCTTCAGAAAGAATGTATCAAAAAATTCTCAACTCAACTGGCCATCAAAGTTCAGAATTAAAGGGCCATGTGAACACCTTCATTGCTTCCATAATTTCCTGCCTAAGATGTGTTTCATTTGTGGTTTACAATTGTATGTTTTCTTTTTATCATAAAGAAAGTAGAGTCCAGTGATAGAAATCTTCTGAGTCTATCACTGGCTTAATTTTTCCTTCTTCTCACCTCTCTCTCTCTCTCTCTCTCTCTCTGTTCTTTCTACCTTACCTATTGCTGATTGATTACTGTTGGGTTCTCTGAAGTTATACTATTAATTCCTCTCTCAACCCTCCCTCCCTCCCTCCCTCTTTTCCAGCCTCTGTTCTTTCTACCTTACCTATTGCTGATTGATTACTGTTGGGTTCTCTGAAGTTATACTATTAATTCCTCTCTCAACCCTCCCTCCCTCCCTCCCTCTTTTCCAGCCCATACCATATTGTTGGGTGTTAAGAGAATGAAAGATAATTTCAATTATTTGCTATGCCATTGTCTTGACTCTGTTTACACCACTTGCTTAAGCCTAAGAGTGGATTTTGTACTAAGAAGTTGACTCTACCCGCCTCAGCATGGTTGAGTGTGATATTTCATAATTCCTACCATGAATGATTGCCCAATTTGTGCTTCAGAGATTTGTTGAGATCAATGGGACTTAGGAGAATATACACATTACTGCGTAGATAGATTTTACAGGTAGACATCAGCATGAAGTTAGAACTGTACAGTGAACAAAGTGAAGATTTTACAGGTAGATATCAGCCAATGGATTGGAACCATCAAGGGCTTGCTGATATCAGCCAATGAGATTCACCCAGGGATAGAGAAGGAAAAAAAAATTAAAAACAAACCTTCTCACCGGGGACCTAAAATGGCAGCGAAGCACACTTCTCGTTAGAGACGAAAGGAGAAGTATTTGCTAGCGACAAAACCAGCAGTACTTGGCTGGAACTCGTTTGAAACCTTGGTCGCAGGTATGGAGAGAAGGAGAGAGAGATAAAGGAGAATGAAATGGTAAAAATGGTAAAGAGGGGTATTTTTGGGATAATAAAAATGGGTAACTTATCAGTGTTTTACTCACGAGAACAATAGTGTAATTTCATAGCATTCATTAACAGTGACTAACGATAAAGGATCTGAGTCTAATTTGGTGAAATAGAAGGGGTGATCTTATAAATGTGGCATTCTCCAGGGGGTGGGTATAAAAAAAGTACGTCTAATTTTTTATTCATATAAAAAAAGTAGGTCGAATTTTTTATGAGACATACAAGGGTTAGGTATAAAAAAAAATGGAAACAAGGTCAAAATGAGTTTGATTTTGAATTATAGATAAAGAGAAAAAGAAACCTAAAGGCACCAGAGCCCTCATGCCCAAACATAGGGAGGGTGAAATGATTATCCCACCACTGTTGATGCTTCTATTAATGCTCCCATTGGCCCACACACTGTTCTAGGGGTCACGTTGCCTTCTAGGGAAGCCTCTCCCAAAAAAAATTGAACACTTTTTTTTTAATTATACGACAAAATAAAGTGAAAGAACATGATGAACAAACACAAATCTTGAAAAAATTATAAACTCTTGAAAATGGAATGAAAAATATGAACCAACTAATTATGGTCCCAAATGGTGCAGGGTAAAGAAAGAGAGCTCCACTCACCATCTACATCCCGGTCTAGCGTAGGAAACATCCAAATATAACAGGCACAAAATGACCATGCTACCCCCCTCCCATAGTATGTGCATTGAAGATGCTCTCGCTTGTGTTCTCATTGAAACATATGTTACAATTTTCCTACGTCACATCAACATAATTTAAGAAAAAAAAATCATTAATTACATTCACAAATAGAAGCCTCTTTTTGAAAAACATGAAAATTTAGCCACCTGAAAAAACAAGTGGAATGTATTCCAATTAAAACAACTTGTAATGTTACAAGGGTTATAGGTCAGTCATTTTGAGCATTTGGATAGGGATGGGAAACAACCTGGGTAAAATAAGTATCAAATTTCAGAGCTATCTCAGCCATGTGACTAGGACCACCATTTTTCCAAGTCTTTTTCCCTTTTTCTTTTCCAAAATCTTTATACTAACCTAGTACCAAGCATTAATGAAGAGTTAGTTGCTAGATACCTCAAAGGCTTAAACCATCTCATCTTAAAGCTTGTTAGGGACTTTTCATTTATTTACCAAAAAGAAAAAAAGAAAACTTGAAAGTGACTTACAATCTATATATTTTTTTACATGAAAATCATCTACAATCATTGCACCGACGTAATGAATATCGAGTGACTGAGAATCCTTTAAAATGTATACCCAAATGTTAGAGAGCAGATGATTTAAACTAGTCTTACGGTTTAAAGATGCCATGTGTCCAATCTCCTTGCGGGGGGTTCCGTTAATTTATTTATTCAAAATTTTACATCTTTTTTTTTTTTTCCTATTTGTAAGGAATTTCAAATTATTCAGATTTTATTAACCTATTTTATCTCCTTTATTTATGGGGAGTTTTAAATCGTGGATATGTATCCCAATTATCTCATTTTTTTTTTTTTTTTTTTTTTTTATCTTCCACATATCTTCTTTTTTATCTTCCACGTCTCTTTATATTATAGTAATCCAAATCATTAACCTTCTACCCAAAAAAAAATCCGTCTCATTAACCCATCTCCCCTCATTTATATTCCAAGATAAGAATTGACAATGAGTGATCTAATTCATCTTCAAGAAGATTTTGCGTACCTTTAGCCAGTTCTTCTCTCAAATTTCTTATGCTTCATTGTAGATGATCTTCACCCACAAAGACAATGATCAACATGCACTCAAACACGCACATGATCCGCTACTCCTTTGGAAATTTTTTGTTACTAATAGGATTGAAATTGAAGAAAATGATGAAAAACAATACGCCAATTACTAAAAAGGTTTGAAATTGAAGAAAAACAAGAGAGAGAGAGAGAGAGAGAGAGAGAGAGAGACGTGATATATATGGAAGATAAAATAAAATGAGATAATTGTGATACATATCCACGATTTGAAACTCTCCCTAAATAAAGGAGATAAAATAGATTAATAAAATCTGAATAATTTGGAATTCCTTAAAAATAGGAAAAACAAAAAAAAAATGTAAAATTTTTAATAAATTAATTAATTGGTAATGGTTTATCTTAAGAGCTTGTTTTCCTAACGTTCAATTCCAATTCCAATTAAAGTGGGATAAATGAGGGGAGATGGGTTAATGAGTCGGATTTTTTTTTGGTAGAAAGTTAATGAGTCGGATTACTATAATATAAAGAGACGTTAAAAAGAAAAAAAGGAGCAATGTGAAAAATAAAAAATAAAATAAAATAATTGGGATATATATCCACGATTTGAGACTCCCCTTAAATAAAGGAGATAAAATAGATTAATAAAATCTGAATAATTTGAAATTCCTTAAATATAAAAAAAATAATAAAAAATATAAAATTTTGAATAAATAGATTAACAGAATGGTACCTCCCATACAAAAGTTGAACATATGGTATCTTTAAACCATAAAACCAATTTAAATTATCTACTTGTACGAGCAGATGTTCCGCTCTCCAAATGTTATCAGTAAGTCATCGTTCACCGTACCTCAATCCTCGCTACAGAGGATGTAAACTTCCTTTCTCCTCTATATTATGCTGTTTTTTCTTTATATATAAGCTGGTTCTATTTCGGTTGAAGAGAGCAAAGGTCCTACATACAGCCCAATTCAGAGGCCAGATCCTCGCCGTCACATCGTTTCCTACACATTTCTGACAATTTCCCAATGATTCTGACCTATTTCAGACCCCTATCGATTTTGAACCCTGCGAAAGAAAGGCAAAAGAGTTTCAAACCCACCAACTACTATTAATGGCATATCCTTGACCGAGAGAGTCTTCGCCCATCAAAGGAAAGGAAAGGAAAGGAAAGGAGAGGATGGTTTTTACTTCCACCACCCCACCACCATAATGAATTAACAATTTTCTACCATCAACCTTCTTAAACACATATATTATCATATCATGTGGCAAATAACAAAGCATAATACTTTATCTTGTGATAAATAGTGAAGCATAATACCTAAGAATGTAGCATAATTGGTAAGTAACGAACTTGGTGCAAACTGTAAACTTAGACATTTTGAGTTCGACTCTCCTAGACACATCTTAGATCACTCACATAGAGATATTTAATGCTCTTCACTACTTTCAGTGAAAGTTGAATGATTCTCATTCAACTCCGATATGATCCGATCCATGAGGTTATGGGGTCAATATGAACCTATTGTACCCAACATCTTATTGTCCAACAAAGGATCCAAGTCCATAGTATTTTGATACCATTTAGAATCAGTCTGGATCAAACCATATCAAACAAATCTATTCGTATTTTTAATTAATTTTATTACAATTTTACCTAGGGGTGTCAATCAATCGGTTCGGCTCGGTTTCGATCTGGGTTGAGTAGGTTTCGGTGTGGGAAAGTTGAAACCGAAACCGAACCAATAAGAAAATTCCAGTTTCGATTTGGTTTCGATTTCGGTGCGGTTTGGTTTCGATTTGTCTTCGGTTTCTTAAATCGATTTGTAACTGGGTTGGTTTTGATTTTTGGTCTAGTTTGGATTCGACTTTCCATACAAATGTAAACAAAACTATATAAATTTTGATTTTTTTAATGAATTTTGGAGTGCTTCGGTTTCTTACCGGTTTGGTTTCAGTTTCGATCCAGGTTTTGGGTCGGTTTCGATTTGGTTTCAGGTTCATCCGGTTTCTGATGCGGTTCGATTTGGTTTTGGGGTTGCAATACTCCAAACCGAACCGAACCAATAAGGCTTCGGTTTGATCCGACCGATTTTACCGGTTTGGTTTAGGAATTGACACCTCTAATTTTACCCTTGAACCATACATATAGAGAGAGAGAGAGAGAGAGAGAGAGAGAGAGAGAGAGAGAGAGATCGGCTATGGTTAAAAGGGCAAAGGTCCTGCGAATAGGGTTTCAAAATTTCGAATAGAATCGATTGTATTGTATTAGAATAAAACAATCCAGCCCAATCCGATCGTTTTCCACAGATTTCTGGCAATTTCCAGGTGATCCATGATACTGTCCGTTTTCAGACGATTCGAATATTACCAATTCCGAATTTTGAAAACCCTGCAAATGAAGACAAGGAATAGGAAACCCACCAGCTACTATTACTATTAATGGGATCCTTAACCGAGACACTGCAAGGTACACAGACCACTTTCATGGTAACAATCACCGCCTTTACATTTCATCAAATCCTTGAAACCCAACCTCACCTGCTCTTTCCTTTCTTCTTCCTCTTTCCCCCTCTCTTCCTTCGTCGTCTCTCTCTCTCTCTCTACCCAGCAATGGCTGGGAATTCGGTAAAGTGGCTTTTACTCTCTCTCTCTCACATGCTGCCTAACCATCACCTTTCCTGCCTCTATGGCAACCACCGCCTCGACTCCCATGAGAACATAAGTTATCCAAATGGAAAACTCGGCACGACCAGAATCCTTCACAGACCACCTCCACTGGTACTCTTCCACTGTAAATTCAGTTGTTGCTAAACCTGAAACAGTGGGTGATATCTCAGTCGAAGAAGCTGCGGATGACAGGATAATCCATACCTATGGAACCGCTTTCCATGGCTTCGCAGCTCGGCTTAGCGAAGAAGAAGCTGAGAAACTCGAAGAAGGACATGGCGTTGTGGCCTTGTACCCTGAAACTGTCTACCAACTACACACCACGAGAAGCCCATTGTTTCTCGGGCTCGAACCGGAGAACGGTAATAGTATCTGGGCTGACAACCTCTTCGACCATTATGTCGTCGTCGGGGTTCTGGACACTGGAATTTGGCCGGAGAGCCCGAGCTTCAACGATACAGGCATGGCACCAGTTCCCAAGCATTGGAAGGGAGCCTGCGAGACTGGGCGGGGCTTCACTAAAACCAACTGCAACAAGAAAATCGTGGGAGCTCGGATCTTCTATCGTGGGTATGAAGCCGCCTCGGGGAAGATCAATGAGCGAGAAGAGCTCAAATCGCCTAGGGATCAAGATGGCCATGGCACACACACGGCTGCCACGGTTGCTGGGTCCCCTGTTCGAGGTGCTAACTTTCTGGGCTACGCTGGTGGCACGGCAAGAGGAATGGCCTTGAAGGCGAGAGTTGCAGCTTACAAGGTTTGTTGGGTTGGTGGTTGCTTCAGTTCTGATATTCTCTCTGCAATCGATCAGGCTGTAGCTGATGGTGTTAATGTTCTCTCAATCTCCCTTGGAGGTGGGGTCTCTTCCTACTACCGTGACAGCTTGTCGATTGCTGCGTTTGGGGCTGTGGAGATGGGGGTTTTTGTTTCCTGCTCCGCTGGAAATGGAGGACCTAACCCAGACACCCTTACAAATGTGTCCCCATGGATCACCACCGTCGGAGCTAGCACCATGGACAGGGATTTCCCGGCCACTGTGCAGCTTGGGAATGGCAAAACTCTGTCTGGTGTCTCAGTTTACAAAGGCCAGAGAAACGTCTCAATTAATAAGCAATACCAACTGGTTTACATGGGAAGCAACTCCAGCAGCCCTGATCCGACTTCATTGTGTTTGGAGGGGACTTTAAATCCACATGCTGTGGCAGGGAAGATTGTGATTTGTGAACGAGGCATCAGCCCAAGAGTGCAGAAAGGTCAGGTGGTGAAAAATGCAGGTGGAGTGGGCATGATCTTAGCAAACACTGCTATTAACGGGGAGGAGTTAGTTGCAGACAGCCACCTTCTTCCAACAGTTGCAGTTGGAGAAAGAGCTGGGAAATTCATCAAACACTACACAGACACTGATCCACACCCCACTGCCACACTAGCTTTTCTTGGAACCAAGGTAGGAATTAGGCCCTTCCCTGTGGTTGCGGCTTTCTCATCAAGGGGACCAAACTTGCTAACACCAGAAATTCTTAAACCAGACCTGGTGGCTCCAGGAGTGAACATTCTTGCAGCATGGACCGGGGACGAAGGGCCTTCGGGCTTGCCAACGGATCGACGGAGAGTGAAGTTTAACATATTATCTGGAACTTCTATGTCTTGCCCTCATGTTAGTGGAGTCGCAGCTCTGCTCAAAGCCAGACACCCAGATTGGAGTCCAGCTGCAATTAGATCAGCTCTCATGACCACTGCTTATGTTCATGATAACACACGCAACCCCATCATAGATGATTCCAGTGGTGCACCTTCGAGCTCCTTCGATCATGGAGCTGGCCACATTAACCCGTCAAGAGCTCTTGACCCTGGCCTTGTTTACGACATGGCTGTGCAGGATTACTTCGAATTCCTCTGCACACAGAAGCTAACGCCTATGCAGCTCAAAGTGTTCACCAAGTCCTCCAACCGGTCCTGTCAACACATTCTTGGAAACCCAGGGGATCTAAATTATCCAGCTATCTCTACAATACTCCCAAATCAATCTTCTAACACTGTCCTGACTCTACACAGAACTGTCACCAATGTTGGGACTCCCATATCAACATACCATGCGAAGGTTTCCCGGTTCACCGGCGCTTCTATCACAGTGAAGCCAAAAATCCTGCAATTCACAAGGAAATACCAGAAACTGTCTTTCAAGATCACATTCACAGCAAAATCCCTGCAATCAAAGCCAGAGTTCGGAGGTTTGATGTGGACTGACGGCGTTCACAGAGTTAGAAGCCCAATTGTAATCTCGTGGCTGGAAAAATTATAAATCACTTCACATATAACTCTGCAGAGAGAATAGTTTTTCCACAATAAACAAGCAACTCGAGCAGTCATGAACTCCTGATCCGACTTTGTAGTGTCTGGAGGAGTCTTTAGATCAACATAGTGGCCAGAATGATTGTGATTTTTTACCAGGGCATCAGCTCAATTGTGCAAAAAGGTCAGGTGGTTTGGATTTCAGATTGTACTTGCCACTTCTTAGGGAGGAACTTGCTGTCTTCTTCGACAGGTTCGGTTGCATCGTTGGGCTGTTGAGGCTGAAGTATGTTCTTGATGGCAATGGTCTTCGTGTTACCTTCTTCAAAGCTCAGCAATGTAAACTTCTCCACAACCTCTTTTTCCAATAATCTCCAAGGGGAACAACTCACCTCCTTTCTTGAGAAAAGCTATGATCTTGAAGTCATTGACCAAGGGGTTAGAGATTAGCAATCAGTCTAATCACGAGTTTTTTCTTTGCCATTGTTGCTATCATAGGGATAGCAGGCATCCATCAAGCCTGATAACATCCCTATAGCAACATTGGCAAAGAAAAAACTCAAGCTCAATGATCTTCAATCACTTAATCAAAGACGCCAAATCTATAACCTTCCTCGTGAAAGGTGGTGGGTTGATGACGTTGTGGAGAAGTTTGCAAGGGTGAGTTTCCAGGAAGCATCGACAAGATCATCGCCATCAAGAAGATTCTTCAGCCTCAACAATCCACCACTGCAACCGAGACTGTCGAAGAAGACAGCAAGTTCCTCACTGAGATGCTGCGGAAAATGAAAATCCGATCCAAAATCCAGACTACCTAACCTCCCTGTCAAGGTGGTGAAAATGTATCCTAAATGGTCTTGTGGCTCATTCATTTTAATCGCAAGGAATAGTGTTAACTACACCGTTTATTATTACATCAACCTTGTATAGCGCAAAACTCAAGATACAAACACCCACCAATGGAAAATATGTTCACATTCAAAACAGAAGCATGTCTACTACATATTAAACTTTACTGACAGTGAAGCTATTGCTATTCGCTTCCCATATTGTTGTGCCATCGCATGTGCAGAGTTTTTTATAGTTTTCACCAACACCTGCACTTCTAGCTATGACCGCAGCTGCAATGCCTGGGTTTGATTTATCTTCAGTTTCATACACCACGATGGATCGGCCAATGAGATCACCAACTCTAAGCATCTGTTTAACGCCAGTGAAGAAGGCCTCACCAGTATCTTGAGCATCTAATGTTCCCAGGTCACCCAAAGGCTAAACAAAATCAAGCAACTTCACTTAGGAAACTACTCCATAACACCATCTCCAATGGATAGTAAACAATATAACATGAAAGGAGAATTACTCAATGAGAACCACTGGCATTGCAGGATGAGGTAAACAGCAGAGAAGAAAACAAACAATCTCTTAGAACGAGTTGCATGACAATGCTTTAAAATACCATCACATTCTTTGTTAAGTATCTCTGCTAAATTTGGACAGAGAATGCGCAAAACAAATATACTTGTTTTCAACCACATGAGTATCGCAGTTATTGCATGGCACGCAGAATGCAATTGATTGTATTCCACCACTATGCAAATCACACTACATTTCAGATTCAAATGACATCCCCACGCCAACATTTGGTTAGCCAAACAACCCCAAGACAGCAGTACCAAATGAATGTGCAGGTTTATTTTCCCTTCATTAACCTTTTGCCCTTTCATCGTCTACAATGTTTTGTGACATCCTTTCTTTGACCTACTTGAGGGATCATTCGATTTGAGTACCAAAAAAACTAATAGGATCATTGGATTATCAAATTATCAATCAATGGTGATCTGGTGACATTCAAGAAAAAACCATGAAAACAACCATGACGCTACGCTACAAGAAACTGAAATATTTTCCATTGAAAGAGCAACATTAAAAGAAGACGAAGAAAAAGAATAAATCAGAAGTCGTTCTCCAATTTTGTGTTTTATTCCAGTGAAATAATTTATGGTCATTTAGGCCTATACATCATTCTTTTTCCTAAAAATAACAGTAAGTATTTTCCATTGGATCAAACAAAACCTTGAAGACCATCTTACTTGAGCTCGTAGGGTCGAATATCCTATAATCCCTACCAAATTTTGAACAAGCTTCAAGGGGTGTCTATCTTTCATATGGACAGGTCCCTTGGGTATAACCGGCTCAGAAATGTGTACAAGCCATGTGCAGAAACCATAATTTCAGTTGTCAGTATCAGAACAGCCATAACCGATACCGATACCGATACTGAATCAGTGAGATCAACAGGGGAGGGTAGAATGGTCAAAAAAAATAAGTACTGGTACTTTTTTAAGGGGAAAAATGATCTGATCTGGCTGATATGGCCAATCTCTATCAGTATCTGTATCGGGGCCGGTACAGGTACCAATACCGATAAGCGATAACAAAGTCCATGGCAGAAACAGAATGTTATATAATTTTTGAGATTCAAGTTCTCCCAGCAATGTCTGGTGATATTTTGTCAATCGTTGGGTGGTATGGAATTTTTCAGCTTCTCACTTATCGGTCGTAGTGAAAGGCGAGGGAGGTTCAGTTAACTCCAGTAGATGGAAGCTTGAACAGTTCATGGAGATTTGGGGTATGATTCCGTCAGGGTGTGTTGATGGAGAGGAATGTGTGAATTTTCAAATCAGAATAAAAATCAATGATTTGGGTAGTAGAAAGAAAATCAAAGATAATAGTATCTTTTTAGCTGTCTACATTCTGCGATTATAGGAAGGTGAATACGTTATGAGTGGGGGGAAATTGGGGTGATATTATGAATGGGGGATGAGTTAATGTCCAGCAACTGAATAACGATGAGGGATTGTAGAGGTGCTCTTTCGTATAGACTGTCTCTTTGTGGACTGCTCCATTTTGTACAGCATCCTATTCATCTTTCTTACAAGTTGCTTGTTTTGAAATATTAATACATCTAACCTTTTCTCAGAGAGAGTGGGAGAAAAAAAAGCAAAAAGCTTTAAACTGTATATGGATTCAAAACTGGAATTGCATTCATAGGGGACCATAACTAGACGTGAAACTGGATTATAAATCTGTTTTTCATGAATGAACATTGAATCCAGATCCTCTCCAACCCTCCACCCCAGCCCCTTCAGCACACATCCAATATCTGGGGGGACCTGCACGCACCCAAAGGCCCTCCCAGCCATTGGATGCAAGCTAGAGGGGCTGGAGGGTTGGAGGGGATCCGGATGCATGAAAATTAGGAACCTTGACCCAGGTGATGGTCATATACCTAAGAGATACAAAGGCCTATTTATACAAGAAGCATATTTAGAGGATTGAATTCCGACATTTTATATTGTGTGCTCCATGAACATAAGTATTTCCCTATACGTGGAATTCTCAGGAATTATGAACCCCTACTTGATATTTTACTATTGGGCTCAATTTTCACAATTGTTCACAACCACTAACAATGGTTCCATACAGGACTAAAGAATCATTAAACCCCAAAAGAAAGCACCATAGAAGCATACCTTTTCTGATGTAACTTGATTTGTTGGATTGAATATCTTCCCAGTGCTTGCTGCTCCTTTTGTCAGATCTCCAAACTCATTTATGGACAAACCATGTTTTCCAGGTGTCAGACCACTAAAATTTGCTTCAATTCTTACCAATTCCATATTCACCTGAGCCAAGCGAACGACACCAAAAATTTTGGGACCTTTAAACTCAGCAACAGCTGCCGAAATTAGAAAATCTGCAGAAAATTTAAATTTGACCATCAAACAGAAATTATAGCTACAAAGATGTTCAAGAATAGGTAAAAAATGGAAGAGGTTTCAGCTGCTACTTGTTCAGTTGCTGATGAAAGTGCAAAGATTCTAATGATAGACAAAAATATTAACCTTGGGTCCATTTTGATGACCCAAAACTTTAAACATTTGCACTTACAGGTGCACATCTCAGCTAGCAGCTACTGAAGTTTGGGTGAACCAAGAAAAGGGACATTTAATCACACTATGTAAGTTCTTCTCAAGTGAGTGAAGACTTCTGCATAGGATCAGTATTTTGTTTTGAAGAGAGATGAACATAAATCAAAACAAAACCATTTGATTTCTAGTCCTAACATTCAAAAGATAGATCAAGATGTCTCGGAGAGATGCTAGATACACTTAATATATGCTTTGATACGCATGGACATGCCTATGATACATGCAAAACAAGTGTTTAAACATTCGCACCATAAATAAGCAACAAATAATATAATCAACCAATGTCAGGGTATCTCTAGTCTTCACGGCATCTATGTCATTCAAATCTTTATTAGCAAGTCAAACCTACTCATAAGCAATAAGAAGCAATTAAAAAAGAAGATCAAAAAAATAAAAATTTATTTACGTATTAGGATATTGGCTTATAGTAACCCCAAAAGATCCAAACCCAACAACAACAACAACGACAACAACAGCAGCAACAGCAACAGCAACAGCAAGCAGTGGAGAGCACTAAACAACCCCGTGTGAGTGGCCCCAAGGAGATAAGAGGAGTCGAACTCAGAACCACAAGCAACATAATACTAAGTATCAAGTAACATAGAATAAGTAAATATACAGTTGATGTATACATTAATGCTGCCATTCCTTAATAGTTTGAGCTTTTGGGTGAAACGGTAATGAACATATATATTAATCATACTACTACTTTACTATAACATATTAAAATAACCTGAAGTGGTATAAAACTATTAATAATAAGCATTTAGCAACAAATAAAATAATTCACCAAAAAAAGCAACAAATAAAATAATACATTATAGTTCACAAATCATTCAATATGATCCAAATCTAGGTCAGTTTTCCAATTTAGATGTAACACTTGGAAAAAATAAGAGATTCAAGCAAAAAAAAATCATTTTTTAACGTACTTCAAGCTTCAAAAGTGGGTAAATAGTAGCTAAATAGATTTCTTCCTAACTGAAACAACCAATACGAGGGAGGTTATTATGTAAAGATTGTAAGGTTATGCTAGGGGAGAGATTAACCATGGCAACATAGATTAATGGTCATACATATGTGTTTTAGTACATTGAATCGTAGGAAATGTGAGATTACTTATTGATAAAAAAGTAAAATATGGAAAGTGGAACTTAAAAGGAGAGAACTTGAAGACAATTATTGATAAATTAGTAAACATGGAAAATGAGACTTTGATGGAAACATTAATATGATGTGGAATGAGATGACTAGTTATATGAAGAATGTAGATAAAAAAGTTCTAGGCAAATCTAAAGGAACATGACATTCATCTAGGGAAACTTGGTGGTGGAATGATGAAGTTCAAGCTATATTAAGGTTGAAAACTCTAGTTTTAAAACTTGGTAAAGGACTAAAGATGAGGAATTATGGTATAAATTTGCTAGAAATAAAGCTAAGAAGATAGTAGGGAAAACAAGGACTAGGAAATATAAGGATCCATATAATAATTTTGAGCACAAAGGAAGTGATAAAAGTTATCCATAAACTAGCTAAAATGAGAGAAAAGAAGAGTAGAGATTTAAACCATATCAGAAGCATTAAAAGTCAAGATGAAAAAGTATTATTAATAAGTGATTGGGATATTAAAGAGAGATGGAAAAACTATTTCTACAACTTCCTAAATGAAACAATACAAGCATAATGTTTTTGAAGGTTGTAATAACTATCAAAAACCACCAGTGTTTGATACATATGGAAAATTACAATGCCTGAAGTAAAGCAAGCTTTAAGAAGATGAAAAGAAGTAAAACAATAGGTCCAGATGGCATTCCAATAGATGTGGAGGAGAATAGGAACTTGGGTAACTAGGTTGTTTAATAAGATTATGAGGACACTAAAAATGCAGATGAATGGAAACGAACCATTGTGGTTCCAATTTATAAAAATAAAGGTGATATTCAAAGCCGTAACAACTATAGAGGAATAAACGTGTGAGTTATGCTATGAAATTATGGGAGAGTAATTGAAACCCACCCAAGACAAGAAACTAATATTTCGCATAACCAATTTGAATTTATGCTAGAAAGATCAACTAAAAAAGCTATTTATTTTCTCAGGAGACTAGTGGAAAGACTTAGACAATGTAAGAAAGATCTCCATATGGTCTTTATACACTTAGAAAGATCTTATGATACAGTCCCTGGAGAGTTAATTTGGCAAGTATTAAAGAAGAAAAGTGTTTTGAGTAGATACGGGGATAAAACTAAAGTTATGTGTAATGGTGTTGTAACTAATGTAAGAAATATTGGGGGGCATGGAAGCGTATTCCCAATTACAATTTGTTTTCTCTAATCGTAGACGAGATAATAAGAGACATTCAAGATCAAATCTCTGGGTATATTTTTTTGCTGATGATATTGTTTCAGTGAATGAAACAAAAATAGGGATAAATGCAAAGTTGAAATTATAGAGATCAACCTTGAATCAAAAGGTTTTAAGATAAGAAAAACAAAAAAACAGAGTATATCGTGCATAACTATAGTAATAATAGAAATGAAAGTGAGGCGGTGAAAATTTATAATGGGGATATACTGCAAAATGAAAATTTTAGATACTTAGGTTCAATCATAAATAAAGAAGGAGAAATAGAGAACTATGTTGCACAAAGAATTAGAATAGGGTGAAGGGGTGCATATGGAGTGTTGTGTGATCAACATATTCCTTTAACACAAATATTTATAAGATAGTTATTCAACCAGCAATGAGCCAATGAGTATGGAGCTGAATATTGGATAGTGATGAAACAACATACAAACAAACTTAGGCACCGTTTGATAACGTTTCTGTTGTTTCTGTGTCTAAAAACAGCAGAAACGACTTTTCACGTTTTCGAAAACAAAAACGGATTTTTTGATGTTTGATAAACATGTTTCTCGAAACGTTTTTTGTAGACATATTTCCATTAAAAACCCCAATAGTATCATCGGATGCTCAAAAGGGAGAGAGGGTTCGGTTGCATCTTTTTAGGTTTAAATAGTTGAGAGATTTATCGGGCACAATGCCTTTTTTTCCTCTCAAATTCGTTTCTAGAAACGACGAAACAAGTTTAACTTGTTTCGTCAAAGTCGTTTCTAGAATTGTAAATAGGCATAAATTTTAATTTATGTTTCTAGAAACAAGTGAAACGGAACAACTTTATCAAACGCTTTTTAGGTTTTTTCTCCGTTTCTGGGAACAAGAAAATGCATAAACGACAGAAACGGAACATTGTCAAACGGTGCCTTAATGTAGCTGAAATGAGGATGCTAATATGGATGAGCAATAAAACCAGGAAAGATAATAAGGAACGAACAAATTATAGCTGATTTAGGACTAGCTCTGATGCATTATAAATTGCAAGGAAGTCATTTGAGGCGGCATGGACATGTGCAACGGAGCCCTTTGAATGCTCCCAAATGGAGGGGTGATTTGATTAAGGTTGAAAGAGCTAAAAGAGCCGAGAATAGGCTTGAAATGACTCTAGGAAAGGTGGTGAGGAAAGTCATGCATCGCTTAGGACTTGAAACAAGTATGGCTTTGAATAGAGCTGATTGGAAAAAAATGATCCATGTAGCCAACCCCATTTGGTTGGGATAAGGCTGAGTTGAGTTGTATACTACAACCGCAGTTTCGATGTTCAATCTCCACTTTAATAAGCTTAAAATGCAATTTTTTGCTTGTTCAATCACTCCTCTTATGTCTTTTTTGAGTATAGATGGGATTCAATTAGGTTTGGCCAAATACTAGGATCTTGGGTTTTGGCAGCCTATGTATCTAGTGTATCGGTTCATATCGGTACCGTATTGACCCATATCTGTCCATGTTATTTTTGTACATAAATTTTTATGTATCAGCTCAGTATCGTACCAACATGGCTAAACTCGATATGTATCAGCCATATCTGTCCGCATTATATCGACACTTGATACCATGTCATTAGATTCATTTTATTGGATACTCAACCAAGACTGATTTCAGACATCACCATATTATATTTACTCTGTCACTGAAGATTCGCAGTGAAAGCATAGCCTTGTATTGTGTCGACATGAATTCGTTTGATAGGTTGGAAAGCAAAGAGAATATTGAGTATGTTCCTACTAGGTTGTACTAATTAGGAGGCAAGAATCAAGATGTCAGATACTACTGGCTTCATCCTGGTTGCAATTGCTGGTTCAATAAAACAGCCAGAAAACCACTTCTGTTTGCCCATCAAAATAGGCAGTTCCCGCAAAATTTTGGTTTCAGTATTCCATCCCTGCACTATAACCCTGCATAGTTTCATGAAGAATAGGCATCCTCTGCTTGGCTTTTGTTCTTGTTGTACCTGCTGAAGTTTCCCTCCACCACGAAGATGCTGATACCCTGGTCCACGGAAATGGAAAGTGGGTTAAAGGGGACCACTTTGGGTAGTTCTCGGTATGTTGGATTCACCTCCAAGTATACTGCAATCATATACTGTTTAAAACTTATAAAGCATGTTGAAGCTAAATTCGTCCATATTTCTGCTAGTAGTGTAGACACCAATTTCCATTACAACAACTCAGCCTTATCCCACCTAAATGTGGGCAGCTACATCGATCTTACCCTCCAATCAGCTCTATTCGAGCTCATACTTGATACAGGGCCTACGTAGTGCATGTTTTTCCTCAATCCTCACTGCTTATCCTAGTCACTTTAGGCCTACCCTTGTCTCGTTAAGCTCCTTCAATATAAATCAAATCACTCTTGTAAGGGAGCATTCAAAGGCCTCCGTTGAACATGGCCATGCCACCTCAAGTGACTTTCTCGTGGCTTATCATGCATCGGAACTACTCCCATATCCGCTCTAATATGATCATTCTTTACTTTACCCTTCCTAGTTTTGCCACACAACCAACAAGACATCTCAGCCTTATCCCAACTAAATGGGGTCGGCTACATGGATCTATGTGGAAAAAAAAAAAAAAATTCAGCCATGTTGAGTTTATCTGTATGATGCTTCTTAACTGCTCAACATTTCGCACAATACACATAGCCGGTCGTATGATTGTCCTATAAAATTTTCCTTTAAGTTTCAAATGAATATGACGATCACACATCACAGATGCACCTCTCCACTTCATCCATCCTATTTTAATTCTCTATAAAAGATCATCCTCTATATCACCTTCGTTATTTATGATTGAGCCCAGATACCTAAAATAATCACTTCACGGAATCTCTCTCATCAATTTTCACCACCTCATTATCTGTCCTAGTGCAGCTAAAGTTACACACCATATACTCCATCTTCATTCTACTTATCTTAAAAACCTTTTGATTCCAAGGTTGATTTCCATAACTCCAACTTGGCGTTAATTCCTGCTTTTGTCTCATCCACTAAAATAGTATCATCCAAAATTGCACAAATATTCCCCCACATCCTACTATTGAGTTCATTGAGACATCATTTTTTAATAACTTCAAAATCATATTTTGTTTATTAGTTTCTCTCAACAATTAGTATTTATTTATTGGTGGAGGGCCCATTAGGAGAAGGGAACAATCTGAGAAGATACTCAGAGATGCAAGAGAAAGAGGAAGCACACAACCCCACACCCACTTTGAGCAAAGATACAAACAATTTCTATATTCAAATCTGTCCATCCCATTGGATGCATGCAACTATATAAAGGAAAAATAACAAGACTCCTAATCAAACCATAAAACTAAAAAATAACTTGCAAACCAACTCCAAAACTAAGTAGCATATTCCTATGTATACTACTTTGCAAATAAAAGACATAAAATAAATAAAAATAAAGGACCAAAAACCTAAGTTGGACTGGTTCTTTCTGGGTTTGGGTTTCCAAATTCAATCATGTTGGTCCAACCAGTCAACTACTACTGCATCAATTCTCCTCCTCTAAAAAGAACTCAACTTCATTGACTTTGGAAAAGGACCAAGGAGGTAGTTTGAGTCTACATAATGGAGAAGGAACAATCCCGTTATTTTTTTTAGCTTAATGTCGGGGAGATCTTAAGCGGGAAAAAAACTTCATGGTTTTGTCACTATGCTTGAAAGAGTAAAGAATAGGTATTTACATACCCACAATGTCATACCTTCTTATCAAACAGTCACAATCAACCAAGAAGAATATGAGACACCTTCAAAGGGAGAATGTCGCAATGTATAGCATTCATGAATCCACTAATAGAGTAGGTGAGCAAGCACTTATCAGTAATCTTGAGGTTAATGTAGCTCACCCATGCAACTTTGTTGGGGTTTGGATGTGACTTTGTCTACAATCCTAACTTACGACCAGTGTCATCAAAGGCGACATTAATGCAACTACCTCCATCGATCATCATGCTACATGATTGACCATTACACTTAAGGTCTGGAAAATATTGTTGCAGCACCAATCTTCATCCTTGGTGACTTTATAAGTGATCAAAACACGACGAAGAACATAATAAGAGTGTCGTTCCAAATCACTGTCATTGTCGTTGACTTCACTGGGGCTAAATCAGTAGTCAAAACCAAGGTGCTCTTGGCATCACAAGAGGTCTGCCAAAACCATGCTGAGGTGAAAAATATGGCCGGTTAGGTCATAAAGATGCCATATCATAATCACACCGAGGTGGAGAATATGGTCGATTAGGTTGTGAAGATGCCATAAAAGATTCGATAGCTTGTAGTTTGTTGAATGACTTTTCCTAGGGAAAATATTGTTGCTTGCTAAAAAATGTAACCCTAGAAAAGAGTCTGTAAAAGTCTTTCAAGTGTGTGACTGTTTCAAACTTTCTTCTTCCTGAATGGCCTAGGCTTGACAATTGACATGATCAAAAAAATAGTTGAGTGGAAAGACAGAACATGTCTATAGCCAAACCCAATTAATTGGAATGAGGCTTAGCTGAGTGGAATTGAGTATAAAAAATTATCCTTTGCAACTACAATAGCAAGGGAGTTGAAAATCTGCTTATTACAAAAACCAAATGCTGGAAAATTCCATCCCATATGTTCACTATGAAACCCGTAGCACTGATTAGTATCAACAGCCCTAGATTGCAATAGGATAGACCATGTTGGCCCTAGACATGAATTGGGGAGTTTAGGGTAAAATCGGCTAATGATTGTTAATACCCTCATTACCATAGTCCTCGACATTGATTGATACCAAACGGTCATGGTTTTTTCATGAGAACATATACAATCCACAGCAATTGCGTAATGGAAAGACAAGTACCTCAAATTTCAATCCCCATTTTTCAGTCGATTGCAGAAAATATGAAAACTACCAAATTAAAATATAATCAAGTTCACGTCAAGTTAAATGCATTCTGGAAAAAAAGTGAGAGAAGCAATATACGATGTTCGAAATATAAGGGAGCAGGGGTCATAGAAACCAACCTTCAGGAATGCCTTGGCCAATTAGCCGAGCTTTCCGGCCCGTCTGTTCCAGAGCATCGAGCATGTTCTTCACAGGTGAAGATCCAATTACCCTGACAACTTGGTTACTCAAGTCTGCCTCGATTCCTTTAACCCCTGAAACCACAAATTTCGGTCAATAAGAGAGGCGAGGGCAGGGGGAGGGGGCGGGGGCCGGGGGGGTGGGGAGCGGGGAAGACAGACCAACCACTCACCATCGACAGTCATTAACTTATTCTTGACTGCATTTACACAGCCATCGCACGACATGTCCACCATGAATTCTGTCTGCGATCAAACCAAAACCCAACTTCACAAATATACAGAATTGCTCCATAAATAAAAAAAAAACTTGGAGAATTTCTCTGAGCAATCAAACTCACCATCAGCTCCGGTAAAACTCCATCACTCTGCAAATCGAATTAAAAAAAAGTAATTAAACAAATAAATAAATAAAAATGACGATGTGATTCAAACAACTTAGAATAGATAGAAAAGGAAAGTGACTCTGGAATACCTGCGTAGGTTTTGCCTGGTCCGACGTTGGAGAATCCATGTGAAGAGCGGAGTGGAGAGGGTTAAGGTTTCTTACAAGGCTCATACCCGAACGATCAGGGCTGAAGATGGATATGGATAGGAAAGGAAGGGAAGAAGGTGGTTTAGAGAAAATTGGGTTACAAGTCCGAGAAGGTCCGTTGGACGAAGAAGAGACAGCAGCCACTGCGACCGCTGCGGGAAGAACTGAGGCTGCTGTGGTCGTTAGCGCCCTGAGAAATGCCATCGGTCTTTCTCTTCTCGATCTTTTTTAATAAGTACCACATTAAACGTCTTAGATTTAGGGGAAGGGTTTCCTGTCGGTAGCGTAGCCCCTACACGTGCATGGGACCAATAAGAACTCCTGAGGAAGCAAGATAGGGGCATCATTTTGCTTTTTATAGGGCAAAGCGATCATTTCACCCTTCCACGTCTTAAAAGAATGAGAAAGCAAATTTAGAGAAAATTGGAAGAAACTAAAACACAGGAGAAGAGGCTGGAACGTAGTACTATGTCTTCAATGGAGCCTCCAAAGTTTTATTAATGAAATAGGAAGGGATATAATGGAGGGACATAACCCACTTTATCCCAATACAAATAACAGAGGCACTCCCACTCTCAAATTACAATGAAGTAATCCGAAGAAAAAATTACATCCTAAAAATTAGCCACCTAGCTTTATCTTTCCTAAAGATTTAGTTAAGTTATCTAGGAAGAGTTTGATCATCGTGAAAATATAAAAACTGTAGTTGAAGCACACATTAAGTTCACCAACCAATCTACCACTTTGTTACTCTCCCAAAAAGAGAAAGTGATTCGAGTTCAAAGAGAATCACATAGTCATAACTTCCTCAAACAATGCCAGCAACTACATAGCTCACATTAATTATTAGACATTGGATTTACAATCAAGGTAGAATCAGAGCTACAAAAAAAATCTGAGAGGCCGATGTTCGTATATAACCTTAACCCATTCCTCAAAGCATGCAGCTCAACCACTGAATTAGAACAAACATTATAGAAACTAGAGAAAGTCGCAAGCACTTTGCCTTCCTTATTTCTGATGAGGCCTCCGCCTCCACTAATACTAGAGTTTCCTTTGCTAGCTCCATCCACATTCAACTTGACTGATGTCGCTGGGGAAGCCAAAACATGGGAATTGAAACTCTTTGCCTTGACACAATGAGATTGATATTAAACACCTCTAAAATAATATTCTCCCTCATTGACGTACACTTACTACACTTAGATGGAAGAGATATCTCATGCACACATTTTTTTAGCCTTTCTCCAATCATGCTCTCCAATAATCCCATTTTCTTTTATTATTTTATCTTTAATATTTTTTTGTAAACCGATGCAGGATCAGACAAGAGTTTATGTCGGCAGATACCGATAAGGATCAACCGTATCCAATTCCCGACTCATAATTTCTTAAATCCATGATGGCACTGGTTTATTGCCTTGTGTTAGTTTGGTTTTATGAAGTCAATACAAAGGTATAGAACTTAATTGAAAAGTCAAACTTTTTTTCAACCTTAGAAAAAACTTGGTCTACAAGAAATAGGGGAAACATCGCCTTACATGGTCTATTGTAAATAAAAGCTAGCCTTGGTGGCCCATTTGTTTGGCACCTGACACAGTTTGTATGGCTAATGAGATGTATAAAAGTTTAAAGAGTTTAAATCAAAAAATAAAATAAAATTCACATAAAGGTAATTAAGCCAAATTTAATCAGACATGCATTCTTTCTGGTCGTCTTATATTTTTAACATTTTATTTTGTTAATTGGTAAATCTTATTTTAGCTGAAATTTAATATATAAGTAAAGGGAATATGATCTCTCAAAAAAGGGATATAAAATAACTATTGCGCCTTTCTTGGTTGATGCATGTGTGCATTTTCATTGGCCAAGGCACTAGTGGAGTCATGCTCCCAAACAGAGTTAATGTTCCCATAAGTAAATTATCTTATTATTTACTAAAAAAAAAATTCACGAAAACCAAGCCCTATGGCTACGGGGTAGATTCCTCGTGAGCAAACCAAATAAGACTATGTGGTGGAAAATATTTCAACTTATCATGATACGTCAAAACAAATAATGTTTAGATTAAGGCAAAAGTTTCCTTTGCTTATTGGAAGGAAGAATTTATTTACCATGGAATAAGTGACTTCATAATTGAACTCTTGGGTCATTATTACATTTTCACTCCCGACTAAAATCGAAACTATCCTCCCCTATGCCAATCTAATAATATTGATGCGTATGAGGAGTGAATTCCTTTTTCGTAACAGATGAAGAGAAACTCATTCTTAGAAAAAAGAAGTATGTGTTACTTTTCTCTTGGCAGTAATTTAGGATCATGAGGTCCATCACATGTCATATAATGGCATTCAGCCCTATGGTGACATGATATACATTTCAGGGTGAGGCCACCTTAATGGTTATTATTTTATGCCAATTCATGCACGAGGTTGTTGGAGTACGATGTCTTATATTCCGTCACAGTTTAATCAAAAGAGTACTGGTGCAGACCTACAACATATAAAAGGCTTACGACAGAGTCCCATAAAGCTCCTCTGGCAAGTATTGGATAATAGAGGGGTGTCAAGTAAATATGTAAATATTATTAAAAACATATATAAGGGCGTGGTGACGAGTGTGAAAACCAGAAGATGTCATGGCAATGAGTTTCTTATCAGTATTGGGTTACATCGGGGATCTGCTTTAAGTCCTTGCATGTTTACGGTTATTATGGATGAACCAAGAACAATTAAGGGGAGGTTTCGTGGTGTATGCTTTTCACCAATGACATTGTGCTAGTGGTAGAGACAGTGGTAGAGATCAACGATAGGTTGAAGTCATGGAGATTTATCTTAGAATTTAGGGGCCTCAAGATTAGTAGAACAATGACGGAGTATATAGTGTATAACTTTAGTCACTTACGGACGGATAATGATATGGTAAAACTTGAGGAGAAAGAAATCCAATAAAGCAACTCTTTTAGATATTTGGGATCAATCATAAACAAAGATAGAGAGATTGACGACGATGTGTCTCACAAAATTAAAGTTGAATGGATGAAGTGGAGAGATACATCTAGAGGTTGTGTGATCGACGTATATATCTAAAGCTTAAAGAAAAATTATATAGGACAGTCCTAAGACCGACTATGATATATGAGGCAGAATATTGGGAAATCAAGAAGCGTAATATATATGAGTTAAGTGTAGAAGAGATGAAAATGTTGAGATGGATATACGACAAAACTAAGAAAGATAGAGTGGGAAACGATCGGGTTAGAGCTAATTTTGGAGTTATCCCTTTTAGGATAAGCTTAGAGAATGTTGTTTAAAGTGGTTTGATTATGTTCAGCGTAGACCTTTAAATGCACCTGTAAGGCAGAACAATCAAATCCATATGGGATAAGCTAAAAGAGCTAAGGGCAGACCTAAAATGACCATCGAAGAGTTGCTAATGAAATACATGCAGAAACTACGCTTGAATCCTAGTATGACTTCTAACATAACTGTTTGGAGGGCGAAGATCTATGTTGCCGGTCGAATTTAAGTGGGATTTCCTGGAGGTGTTGCGCCGTTATGTTTACTTTCCCTTTTTTTATTTGGCTTTATTTTGTGTCCAATCACAGATCCATGTAGCCGGCCCCATTTAGTTGGGAAACGGCTTGGTTGTTGTTGTTGTTGTACTGGTGCATGGCCCCCAAAGAATCGTGGTCCAATTTATCTTTCTCTGTAAGTAATCTAAGAGATGTGTAAGGACAAGCGTTGTAATCATATTCTCCACTGATAGTGAAGCAGAGATCTCATCTTACCTAAGACGTAAGCAATCTTATTGAACCTCATAAATCTGCATGCATTGTTTGTTTTTGTTTTTCCATTATTTTCTGCATCGTTTTAAGATTGCGTTTCTACAAAGCTAATTTAACAAATTTTCACGATGCAATCCAACGGTATCAATGCGTTTTGATAGTACCAATGACCATGGTGAAGGAATTCCTCAACTCAGTCCATACAATAATAGACCAAATACCTAATTTGGTCACAACAAATGAACCTAATTGATTTGAAAACAAAAACAAAATATGAACCTAAACCAATCCTATTATTGGTTGGCTTTATATTGTCGGACGCAGGCCTACTAAGTGAAATTAAATCCACACAATCAGATAAGATGCCAATTGACATTCGTAGTCAAGATTTAACACTTGAGAGATACATTGCTTAAGATCTTGGGAACTTGAGATAAAGATATTGCTTGCTTCATCATGTATTGAAAAAATTGACAAGAAGGTTGGCAAAGAGATTGCTTGAATGGATGTTTTCTTAAATCCACAATTAAAAAGAATTATTCAACTCTCCATTGTTTATAGGGAAAAAAAAACACGATAAAGGAAATTTTCCATTTTTAACACAAACATAATTTAAAATTTCTACCATGATTTAGTTGGAAACAAATGAAACCTTTATAAAGGTGCGGAAGGTTTATATATATATATATATATATATAGATATTACATTAGACTCCAAAATTAACATTGAGAGAGAAACACCACTTCCAAAAAGGAAAAAAAAAATGCAGTGCAAAAGGTTTATATATTAAAAATTTATATTATACTCCAAATTAACATTGATAGATAAACACCACTTTCAAATAAGGGGAAAAAACGCCGCCACCAAAAGGTATAACGAGGGCCGGTTGAAAAAACAGTGGTATGGATGGGCATAATAATTCTCACAGTTAAATAAATTCTCTCTTCACCAAAAAGAAAAAAAAAAACTGAGTCAATAAAAGATTTAAAAGTTAATGTTGCTAATGTTGCCATGTTTGCCACAAACTTTTATTTTATATGGTAAATTAACTATATGACAATCAAATGATAACAAATAAACATAATAGTGCTAAATCATATACGAATCAGTTGGACTTAGTAAGCAAATAACTTGGATCAATGTCATCGATCCCAAGTTGAATCAGTTGACTTTAAATTATTTATTCCCATATGCTTTTTCTTGATTACTTTTAAGAATAAAGGTAAAGAGCTACACTTTCTGTTTTTTTGTTGGGAAAAAATTTGTCATCTGCTTAGATGCACATTGTATTAGTGCATGAATTGATGAGAGGAGAAGCCAAGGCATCAGTCACGGGAGGCAAGACAATCATTTTTCCCTCATTGTGATAGGGTGTAGGTTGTATTCATATTGCCAACCATTGTTTGTCCTTTATTTATCATAATAATTATGGATTAAATAGGGTATAGAGTTGCTTGCCGCAATGTTTAGATTAAGTCTTAGGTGCCTTCCTTTATTAAGTCACGTTCAAATTGTCGCTTAGATCAAACAACCCTTCTATTGGATTAGTTAAATGTTAAGTCTCAAGAATCTTAACCACCCCACCCACCGAAAGAAATTTTTTTTTAAACCCACTTTCAAAGCTTTACCCCTCCATACAAGAAAAATGGATTTGAGTTGAAACTTAGGTTGATTAGATGATGATGATATGGAAGACTCAAGTATTTTAAAGATTATTAGGCTAGTGTTTCTCACGCTCTGCCATACAATGAGTCAATAACCCAATCCAACCCATGATCATATATGATGATAAAGTTAGAATTTACCAATCCAATTTGCATCTCAATTCAATACATAGCAAGAAATTTAGGTAGGATTCTTTCGATATTACTATTCTCATTTTACTGAGAGATTGTTTTTCAAGTTGAACCTCTAACCATTAAATCGCAAATGAAACAGTCTTCCTTTCAAGAAATTGTTTTGCAATTTAAATTTACATCCATTAAATCATAATGGAATAATCTTATCATTGTAATAAGACGCATCATTTATTTAAAAACAATTACATTTTCTCTATAAACGAATACCTCAGCCTAATTTGTTGAGAGTTATGCAAGTTATAGATGCGATAAGCATAAAATGGGATATGAGTTGACCTGCTATGTTTCCTGTCCACATAATAGGCAGAAGCAATCACGGATACAAATCACATACGAGATTCCGTGATGAAATGGTGGTTTGAACTTTTGAAGTTTGAAGTTTGCAAGATACCCATACCCATTCCCCTACCCTACCTTACCCTACCCTACCCCACCGCATCCATCGACCCAAATTATCTTCGGTGTGAATTGAAATCTTAGAATTTGAATTTTAGGAAGATATAATGACTCCTATTTTTTATTTCTTATCCAACGAAATTAAGAATTTTATCATCAAAATAAATTTGATTGGTTTTCAATTATTTTACTAAATAATAATAAATAAATAAGCTCACACCAAAGATTTGGGTAGAGAGCATGGTTTCAAGTATCAGTATCACATTGATCAAAGTGGATTGGTATCGATTGAGATCGATCCCTAATCCTTGATCGATTATTCGTATCGTTTCAAAGGTAAAACAATAGAAAAATTGTACTAAAAGAAAAAGAAAGGCAAAACCGACTGATACATGCCAATCCAATTTGATCCTTTCTGGATTAATATCGAATCAAAATAAACATAGATACTGATACTATCTCCTACATTCATGGCATTGAGAGAGAAAGAGAGAGATCTTTCATTGACCTCTATTACTGAATCAACCATAATAATTATAGAAATCAAGTATAATCAACTAGTGTAGAAACAAAATTGAAATGACCTAATTCTAATATGAAACGATGGAAATCAACAATCTAATATTGATTTGATCGGCATAAAACATAATCAGTCTAAATCAAGGATTTAAATCTCGAGAATCGATTGATTTGTATAGACCTAGATTGGTTGGTTTTATCTCTATTCTTCATTAAAAAAACAAAATATTATTTATTATTATTATTATTTTTTTTTAATTTTATCCTTGATCGGTACAGATACTTAGAACCCTGGTCTAAATTCTATAAATCAAGTATAAATGGACCGACTCCGGTTCGGCCAAAACTGGTATGAAAGTCAAAAGATGCTAAGTAGTGGGAATCATCAAAACATCACGGAATTTCCATAAATTCTATCCCTTTCACAATAATATTAGATTGTGACCCCCAAAAACCCAAAATGCATGCCACTTGTCAGTTAATCGTTGCCCCTACATTTTTCGTCATTCTTTCCTTGCCAATGACAACAGGACACCTCTCTTTCAGTTAGTTCCAATGCTTCAGTTGCCGCCAATGGTCAGTTAACATGTATGATTACACAAACAGTGACCTGATTTACTCAAATTGGACACGTTTTGAATCAGGATTGTGTGGTGCTGCCACGTTCTCTGCATTTGCTCACTTTAACACAAGCTCAATCAATCCTAAATTCGTGACCCTTGTGGTCCCCGAGTATTTTGGATCGAGCTCTACGGAGGAATCTGGTGGGACGACTTCGAATCTGACACGTGTCATATATGACACATGTCACGATTATATGGGAGATGGAGTATGCAACAGAGTTTTGACTGAAAGCGATAGTTTAGAACTTCTTTTTTCCCCTCTTCTTCTTTTCCCTTCCTCCTCTCCTCTCTCCAAATCGCAAAGACAATAATCGATTGTGCGTCCTAGCCTCGTTGCTCTCTCTGCAATATCATTGTAAGTGATTTCGACAGAGATGGATCTTCCCCTGTTAACGTTGAGAACTCTGAGGGAGACTCTGGCTTGGTCTCTTACTGTTACGAGCAAGAAATTAGAGCATTGGGATCAAATGACTCGGATTCAGGTTCTATGAGAGATATTGCAGTAGAGAGAGGTGAAGTTACCGAAGGGACGGGAGTAGTATCTTGCAATGTGGTGAAAGGAGGAAAAGCAGGAAGAAGAAGATTGTATGGTGGAAGACTCCTTTTGAACTTTTGAAATTCTTTGTTTTCAGGGTTACCCCTATTTGGCCTTTGTCCATCGTTGCTGCTATGATGGGTGTTGTTATTTTTAAGTAGGAGATTGTACAAAATGAAGAGAAAGATTCAGTTTTGTCATTCGAATGAAAGGGAGGAGGAGGGAGACACCGCAGTTCTATTTCGTGCTCCATCTCTCATATGATCGTGACTTGTGTCCTGATCCACGTGTCACGATACGAAATTGTCTCCCCCAATTCTCCACCAGATTCCGATATGAGTATTTTACATCTCCAATATCCCTAAAGATTGTACTTCCTCCTTCCGCTCGTCATAAGGGATTCTATATGTCGAGATCATGGAATCAATTCTTTGTATCCATGTTTCGAGAATCCAAATTGAATCGGTAGAATCTCTATTCTGTTGATCTGTAGCAGCCAGTTCAATTCGATCCCACCAAATCTCTTGCAAAAGATAAACCCATATCATTATATGAGGTCTATGAAAAACAATCGGGCCGGTTTAGATCGAAATGAATTTTTATTGGTTTTGCTTTCAGATTGGGGTATGAAACCAATAGAAATTGAAACTGAGTCGGATCGAAACAATCGAATGCATTGATCAATCATGAAACCCGATAAGAAAAATGAGACTAGACTGATAGCAATCCAATAAGAAATTGAAAATCCGAAAAATAAAAATCTTTTTACTAATTTTTATATGGAAAAAAAATTGTTAATTTAACGTAAGTAACATCGAGACACAATAGGTATGAAATAACCACAATATTCGCCTTCCAAAGTGTGTTGAAGATTCTTCTATCTATACTCTCATTGGTTCACATCTCTGGTGTTTTCTATGCCAAATCGATAAAGTTCTTCTGCACTTTTCATATATATATATATATATATGTGTGTGTGGTGTGTGTGTGTGTGTAAATTCAAACCAAATGATAGTCCAATTATAAATAGATCATAAAAAATTGAACCAAAATTAAAATTGAAGAAGAAAAAAAACCTTATGAAAATAACCAATCAAAATCAATTCAATCCAATTCAAATAGGATCAAACCTATCAATTAACACTATTAATTGGCATATAAAACTACATAATACAAGGCATACCCAACCTCAATATAAACATCGATAGGACATAGCCACAATACTATTAGCCTAAGGGTGTTAATCGGTTTGGTTTCGGTTTAAACTGTGCGGATTGGTTCGGTTCACATTTATTTGACTAAAACCATAACCCGCACCATTTACTAAATCGTTCCACTTTTTAAAACCGTGACCGTTTAGTAAACGATTTCGATTTCCACTGTTTCTAAATGTTGTTGGTTTCACGGTTTTAAACGGTTTTGATTTTGGTTTATTCCATACGGTTTGTAAAATGATTCACAATCGATTTATTATAACTTGCAACCATCTTTAGACTGAAGATCATAAACTTATCCAAAAATAATTGGTAACCACAAATAAGAGAATCTATATTAACGATGGTATGTCTTAATTTGATAATCTAGTGCAATTTCTTTGCATGACCATTCTCAAACATATAGAATTAATATCATACAATATCAAAATCCAGCCTTCTACAACATGAAATATTAAAATGACAGTTGGTTTAGCCAAAACACCCCATTTGTGATAACTAATAACATAGTAATATATATGGATTACAACTTCATGATTTAAAATCTAAACTTGAACTGCATTGCAATAAATCATAAAAAAACAGGATGTACACTTAATTTAATTATTAATTTTTATAAGAATTACTGTCCTTGCTTTATTTTATTATTATGCGGATTAATTGGATCGATTCAAATGGTTTAAATGATTTCAATTCGATTTAAAAGCAACAAGTTTTGTGATTAAAATTGACCCAATGCATTTAGCTAATCAGTCTTGAAGTTGAAACCATAACCACATCATTTATTAAATTATTTTTAAAAAACAGTTTGGTTATAAAATCACATCACTACTGATTAGGCTTTCCAAATAAAAGTTTTCTTCTCCAAACTTGGGAATGGTGCCTGATGAGATGGAATGTTGTGTCAACAAGGTGACAGTGGCTGGTCCATCAAAATCACACCACGTGTATGGACTCCATCAAAACAAGAAAAGGTATAATAAGAGAAAAAGAATAGAGGAGATGTCCCCTGTAGGCCTGTAGATGTAGAGGGAAGGAATTACGAGGCTTAATTCGGTGGGCCATGGAGCTATCTATATCAGTGGTCCGATTTAACTTGAGTCATTGGTTGGGCAGCTCTTTTGACACGTGTTGGCTAGCAAGTGAATTGCTGTCTCTCTCTAAAATTGAAAACCACCGGGAAAGCGTTTCAAGCGTTTCGCGATTATGGATAATGAAACGTTATGATCAACACGTGTCGAAAATGCAAGAAAAGAAAACGACCGGGGAGCCGGGAAGTGTTTGTTACGATTTGCGATTATGGAAAACGGAACATCACTATCAACACGTGTCGAATTTTAGCACCAGGTGGTCGGTGATAGCCAAAACGCACAAATCGCTGCTTCCACGGAAAAAAGAGAAAACCAACCATGTCGCCTTTCTTATATAAACTCCAAACAGGCCGTTTAGTTTTCTTTTCTGCCCTTTCTTCCTTCCTTCACTGTTGTTTTCTTTCTACGCCGGAAATGAAAGACGGCAGATACCGATTCTCTTCTTATGGGTTCGATCTTGTGTTCTCTGATTGTCATACTACTAAACGACTCCCCCTATGGCAGAGGTTTACCGGAAAATGTTGAGTGACGATGAGTCTCCGGCCAAATGCCGAGAGGCTCGCCGGCGACGAATGGTGATGCGGCGTTCCTCCTCCGCAGGTGCCACCGAGCAGTCATCTTTAGCGGAAAATGAGAATATTCTTCCAAAGCGTCCAGAGAAGAGGCCGGACAGCTCGGAACGCTCAGACGAAGGCAAGCGGAACAGGACGTCCAAGATCGTTGAGTCTCCATCCTCTCTGCCATCGTCGTCTTCATCGTCTTCGCAATCTTCACCAAGAGGAGGAGCAGAAGTTCCGGCATCGGTGCCGTCGATTACCCTAGGGCATAATCTGGCAAAGGATCTGGTGCCGATTTTTGGTTCGATATCGGTATTAGGACGATCCCGCGAAATGGAGGACGCCATATCTGTACATACGGATTTCTGCCGCCCGGAGATATCAGACCGCCGACCGCTGCACTTCTTCGCCGTCTATGACGGCCATGGTGGCTCTCACGTAAATTTTGTTGCTCCTATTACTATATGTGAAAAACTTTTCAAATTTCTTTGTACGGATTCTGAGCTGGAACTTCCTGTAATGATTGTTTTTGTGCTGCTTTAAGGACGGGTGTGATGATTATGTAGGTGGCCACAGTCTGTAAAGAACGGATGCATGTTCTTCTAAAGGAGGAGTTGATGCGGTTGGCGTCAAACTCCGGTGACGGCGGCAGCAGTTCGGCTACACAACAAGAAGAATCACAGGAGGAGAGGTGGAGATCGGTGATGGGGAGATGCTTTGAGCGGATGGACGAGGTGGCTTTGAGCTCATGTGCTTGCGGGGGTGTCACCAATCCATGTAGGTGCGAACAAGCCGGAGGGACGTCCGAGATCGTGGGCTCCACCGCCGTCGTCGCTGTTCTCACCCCTGATAAAATCGTCGTTGCCAGCTGCGGCGACTCTCGCGCTGTCCTCAGCCGCGGTGGGAGAGCTATCCCTCTTTCCACCGATCACAAGGTTAGTTCATCGTTATAAAACGTTAATCAAGACTGGATTCGAGGCGAGGAGAGGACATGAACATTAGACTCCGAAGCTCCATGGTCCATGACCGATGATGATTTGATTCCTTGATTCCTTCCATGGACAAGACAAAGAGTGAACTATTCCGGGAGTTTTGCTTAAATGCATGCACGTGGCACACATGCGGGGTCGAGATATCAATTCCCTACTTTTCCTCAGATAATCTTAGCCATCTGATTGTTGACTGTTTCTGGACCCCACTTAGTTGTTGTTTGACCTACCTAACCAACGCTTTTCTGCTCGTGAGTCGTCCACTTTTACTCAGTCCATTGTCCTTACCTTACCCCTTACGAAAAAAAAAAAAAAAAAAGTCCTTACCTTACCAAACATGCTCGTCGTACGGTCTACTAGTATTTGAACGCAGAAATGGGCTTTAGTTTCGAATTTCAAGGTCGCTAGCGAGATGGCCCATCCGGTTCAATTTCTGGTTCTCACAATGACGGGAGAAAAATGGTATTATACATGACTCCGACCAGATTGCCGTGAGATACCAAAACGGAACGGTTTCAAAATTCTCCAAAGGGAAGACATTGTTATTGAAGAATGAAGATTGAAATCTGCGTTATTTTTTTTTTAATTGATGCAATTTTTATTTTCAGATACGGGTTTTTAATCTTGTTACAGCCTGACAGGCCTGATGAACTACGAAGAATTGAAGCAGCCGGCGGCCGTGTTATTTACCTTAATGGAGCTCGAGTGCTCGGAATCCTTGCCATGTCCCGCGCTCTCGGTATTCCATCGATCTCTTCTTGGATCTTTCCCTTTCATTCACAGTTTTAGAACTTAATTGATATCACTGTTATGCTTCTTAAACTTTTATTCTGATGGGCCCCTTTTTCTATGGAATACAGCTGTGTGGTCATTGGACTTGCACACTATAGATTGTATTTGTTTGTTAGTCTATAGTAACGCCATTTGAAGCTCATACGCATTATATGCCATGCTTTGTCTGGTCTGTGTTTTCTGTTAATTTTTCCAAGGATATACTCCAAATTTATTCATTGCATCATTGATGAGAAGTTGGTATGACAAGGGGACCAATGGCATTATTTATTTATTAATTTTTGATTCGTGTGGTCCCAATTACTTAAATGGTAAGCTGTGTTTGATGGGTTGACACATTGGTTTATGATATAGAAACACCTATGAAACATCAGTAGGCTGTTAACAGATTAGCAGCAATTCTAGATTTGTGCCTGATGGTCAGTTTCTTGCCTAAGTAAAACTTTGAAAAGTTCCTTGTTTCTGGCATTTATCTGAGCAACATTCTGTCCCTCATTGATCAATCTTAGCATGCCGGACATATCTATTGTTTATTAAGGAAAATACTTTCTATGTATTTGGCTCTTTCCAAGATGACTTTTTGCCACATTGGTTTGACAAATTGACGTGGCTGATCCAGGCCATCTCTCTCAGGTAGATGGTATTGGAACTGTGTCCATCAAATCACATAATCAAATCATTATTTGAATTAATGATTGCATGATATTAATGGGGTTTTTTTTTATTGCTTCTAGGTCCTTCCCTAGAATTGTTCCTGACTATGGAAATAATTAGTTACCAAAAAAAAGACTATGGACATAATTGGGCATTCCTTTCATATGGTTGTCACACTATGTGATCTCATTGATATTGATTTCGACACATAGGTATGATTGTACATACATGTGCTACTGTGTACATTGAAGATGATCAAATGGGAATCTTGAATGGAGTTTATTCAGTGACTTCAGTCGTTTTAAGAACAAGATTCTCATTGGTAGCCTTATGATTGGTCCCTAAATGTGAGAGATCATTATCATTGCAATTAGACATTATGGGTCTTGGTGTGCCAATAGGTGATCTATCGGAATATATATCGGTGTGTTGGATTCATGATGTTATGTTTGTGAGAGAAAGGGATGCTCGATAAGGAGTCTATTTCTTTTAGGGAGAATATCAAAGAGAGAGATTGTCTTAACATGATTGGATAAAGATCTGGATCCAGAAGCTTGTTTTGTAAATTATTTAGAAAGGTATTATTTTATATTTTATAAATTATTTGAAATTTTTTTAGTGATCCAATTAATGGTTCAAATTCTTTGTAAATGGATTACAACGAGGTAGGATGATGACAGTAATTAATTCCATGCCCTAAGGTCTATTACATGGTATTGTTAAGTGGAGAGACCTAAGCATAAGTAACCTCCTATTTTGGAAGAGATAAGAGTTATATCTACCTTAGATGTATGTATTAGATAATATCTTTAATTCAAGAATTAAAGATATTATCCTATATTATATTTTATGTAGATACTCTAATAGGATACTACCTCTTCCCTATCGTAGCAACCTTCGGACTATTTAGTATTATTCTTGTTAAGTTTGTCTCGAATTCTTGACCCGTTTTGAAGATTGACCCGATCCGACATATTTTGGTGGCGACCCGAATGGGAAATTTTCTGAGATCTGTGATGGAAGCAGAGGGCTTGGGCCTATCGGAGCCCATCACTGATCTTGTATGGGGGTGCGGGGGCTACGCCCCCGCGGTATGGTTTGACCGGATCGACCTCGACCCGATGGGTCGAACCGCTATTTGGAGTATATATATATAATGTACTGTTGCTTGTTGAGAGTCATTGTATTCTAGGGTTTTCACGAAGCTAGGGTTTCAGGGCGAGTTCTTCCTCGCCGCTGCTAGGGTGTAATCCTTCTTCTGCATAGTGAATCATCTTCTTCTTCACCCGAGGACGTAGCACACCACCCTGGTGTGTGAACCTCGTTAAATCTCTGTGTCGTACGGATCTATTGTCTTTCTTTATTCGTGTTTCTTGGTGTTTGATCTAACAATTCTCATTAACACGAATTATTGTAGCAACGTGATTCTACAATGATAAGATAAAGGAAATATATTACAATAGTTATAGCTGGATAGTGATAAGAGAGAGAAGAGAAGTTGTCATTAATTAGAAAACTCTTTTTGGAGTTTTTAATTTTATAAATAAGTAGGGTAGGAGGCTTGGTCGTCCGAGTTTGTTGGCACCATCCTCTCCACCCTACAACATTTATTGCTACGAAGAGAGAGGTAGTCATTAATAATGTAGACTTTTTTAGAGTTCCTATATTTTTTGCTAAGAGGAAAGAGGAAGTCAATAAATAAAAAGGAAGGGGAGGAGAGTGTGTTGTGCACTACAACCAGCTCCTCGTCTTAGATTTATTTTCTCTCCTCTCATCTCTCTTAACACACACTCTCTTTCCTTCCTTCTCACTCACTCTTCTTCACTAGGGTTTCTTCAATTGTAGTTGTTGTTTTTCTTATCCTCTCCACACAATAATGTAGTAAGGGTTTTGAGGAGTGAGTGAAGGAGACCGTTTATTTGACATTGGTGCAACCGTTGCTGACAAAATTGGTACGAGGGTTCCCAGTGTTGATGGTAGTGGAAGAGCTAAGTCCCTAGGTGGCATTGCACTTGTGATGTTCAGGTTAACTATTCTACCTTTCCATGTGATGAAATTTTTGAATACCTTAATACTACATGCGTATTGGTCATAGGGTTAATATGATTAGAGAGTTGAATTTATTTTTCCGTTGCATTTCTCAATAAACTCTCTTTCAATTGGTCACCTCCCTCATATAAGAGAGGGTTCAGTCTTGAAATGGAGTTTTCTTAATTGAAATCATCAATGATTATAATTGGTATTAGAGCCTCCCTCATGTAGGATAGGGTTTTAGTATTAAAGTTGAGATTTCTTAATTAAAATCAATTATTAAACCCTTCTTTAAATTGGTAACCTCTCTCATGTGAGATAGGGTTTGAAATCAATGATTAAAACTGGTATTAGAGTCTCCCTCATGAAGGATAGGGTTTTAGCCTTAAAACTTAGATTTCTTAATTGAAATCAATGATTAAATAGGGTTCATTGACAAACACAAATGAAAAGTAATTTTAATTTTGTAATTATATTGACCCTGTAATCAAGTTTTATGTGGGAATAGGATATTCAAAAATTCTATCCTATGGAAAGGGGGAATAGGTAACTTAAACCTACAAGTGCAATACCTCCAAGGAAACTTAGCTCATCCATTACCAAGCAACATAGGGAACACTTATAACAATTTTGTTGCTTGCACTCACTCACTCCTAGGGTTCAAAACCGTTGCTTCACTGTTGTGTGAAGAGGAAAAGAAACCCTAGTGAAGATGAGAGGATAAGAGAAGGGCTAGTTTTGTAGTGCATGTAACACTCTCCTCCCCTTCACTTTTATTTATTGAGATGGAACTCTAAAAGAGTTTCCTTATTATTGACTATCTCTCTCCTTTTAGCAATAAATGTAAGAGGGTGGAAAGGCCGGTGGCAACAAGCTTGGTCAACCAAGCTTCTTACCCTTATTTATTAAATTGAAAACTCTAAAAGGAGTTTCCTTATTTATGCTCAACCTCTCTCTCTATCATAACACTATCTTTTCCTTATCTCTATCATTAAAGAATCATGTTGCTGCAATAATATTTTTTATAGATAATGCTACTAAAGAGTTCCAATGTTTCTATAATAAGGAAGAGATAGGATCCTATTGGGATATCTACGTAAAATATCATATTGAATAATATCCTTAATTCCCAATCAAGGATTTAAAAAAATATATACATCTAAGATAAATATAACTCTTATATCTCTCAAAGTGGTTGTTAATGAGCTTAGGCTTCTCTGCTTAACAATATCACGTTGTAGACCTTTAAGGCATGAAATTAATTACTATCACCACCCTAGTTCGTCGTAGTTTCATGTACTAAGAATTTAAACTGTTGATTGGATCACCAAAATATTTGTAAATAATTTATAAAATAAATATTATTAGTAATTAATATTATCAAAACATTTTATAAACAATTTCTAAAATTTGCCACCGGTTCCAGATTTGTTCAACTCATATTTCGACAGTCTCTTTATTTCATATTCTCCCCTGAAGTAAGTGCTCCTTTGCGACCATCTCTTTCTTTCACCGCCAAACATCATGAATCCATCACCCCGATATATAGTACGGGAGACATTAACATTTGGTACATAAAAACCTATAGTGTCTAGCTGCAACGACAAGGACCTCTCAAGTCTAGGGACCAATTATAAGCTACCAATGAAAATCTTCTCTTAAAACGACTGACAACATTCCATTCAAGCTTCCATGTGATCCAGTTCAATGTACACATGTATCTTTACTCATACTTATGTCTTGGAATCAACATCCTTGAGAGCATACATGTGATAATCATATGAATATAATGCCCAATTCTATCCCTATATGTGAATAATTCTAGGCAAGGACTTGGGGAACAATAAAAAATCCATCAATATCGTGCAATAATTAATTTAGATAAACACTTTATTGAGTAATTTGATGGATACAATTCTCACAAATGGCACATTGCATGGTCCATCCAAAACATCCATTTGGTTGCCCCCATCACCGATTTATTAAGAACAAGTAGATCTACGCCAGGGGAATTAGTAATGTGTTTGGAGAAAGTGATACAAGAAGCCGTGGATACACTTCTTGATAATGGGATCCGTGGACAACCAATGAGGGATGGTCATAATAAAGTTTGCAAGTCATTTTCAAATGTGATTGAAGGCAAAGAAGGAAGAGGCCCCTAAATGACCGCTCAGTGATAAAGGAGGTAGGGGTGCAGAGATAACCAGGAGGCTTGCCTAGAAGCAGCTATCCTTGAAAGAATGCGTAATAGCTCACGCTGATTGAGAGCTTCTTCTTTCTCGCTCTCTCGAGCCATCTGACAGTTACTTAACTTTGTTGTGTAGCTACCTTGGTTGCTACTTTTATCAATATTTTGTCACTAGAGTGTTTAGTTCGATGTTTTATGCAATAGAAAAAATTGAATACTATTGGAAATATGTTAAAAAATGTGCATAATTGGTTTTCAAAGAAAAGGAGATGAGAGTCAAACAGTGATTATTTTCTACCTATTTTAATGATATTACATGTCAGTTACTATGACGAAAATGTGAACCGTAACATTTTGAATTCTTTGCGTTCTTTTTGAACACCTTATTGCAATTGCACTACCTGAAAAACTTGGAGTGTCAACATGTAATAAATGGATTACAACTGGCTTAGAAACCTAGAGCCTAAAAGGTCATACTGGGAAGTGATTTTGCCTCCATTCAAATATTACAGCTCAGATCTTTGGATGCTTGACATTCTTTTCTGTTGAGTTATTTAGATCCTCCATTATGATCGGGAAGTCTACCTAATGCATACACATGGAGAGTGCAACTTCTTTGACTTAGTGGCTTATTTTTGCATTATATGTCTGCTTGGAGCAAACCTCTTAACTATTCCGAGGCACATCTATGATCCATCTTATTTTTTCTAAATAAATTTTTGAATTCAAACGGGAAAGAAAAAAGAACTAAAAAACATTAAATTCATGTTTTGCTTTGTAGTGTACGCTTTTCTTGTCCAATATAGTGGTTTTGTTTTTTATCTCTTAAATACTCTATGTAATGCTTTGAATATTTATAGTCAATGTTTCAATAATAAAGATGGTTTATAGTATGCTTTAATTTGGACACATTCAGTTACATATGAACAATATGAACCAAAACCAGGATGGACTTGGAATTACGGACATATCTCAAATCCTGGTCTGGATTGACAGTCATGGACACCATCACGGACCTGATCTCATCCAATGTTTTGGCACCCCTTGATGTAGATCAAAGCTTGAAGATGAAGAGAAAAAAAACAAGTCAGAAAACACTGTTCACATGAACAGTAAACATTGTTCACTTGAACAATACTTTGTGTCAAAATCTTCTATTCTTAGTTTCCTATTTAGTTTACTTTAGTTAGTTTCTATTTTCTTAATGAGTTGGTTAGTTTCCTATTTTATTAGTCAAAAAAGTTTCTATTTTGTAACTTAGGTTAGTTTCCTTTTTTAAATTAGTTAGTTTCTAATTTTGTAAGCTTGGTTAGCAAGTTAAACAAAAATTAAAAAGTCTTATTTCAGTCCATTAGTTTCCTTTTCTATTACTGCTTTATGTCCAAGTTATGTCAGGCTATTTAAAGCCCATTGATCATAATGACAAAAAAAGAATTGAAGTTCATGAAAATTGAGTGTCTACTCGTGGCTGAGATAGCTATTACCTTGAGTGGTGAGATGCCCAAAACTTGAGGGATGAGATGCCCATTCCCTAATTCTTCTCCCATCCTTCTCAACCCTCCATCAATTGTCTTTATTTTCCTTTTATTTGTTTGCTGTGAGAGAGTGTTTGAGTGATCATTACAAGCTTGTTGAAGTTCAGAAGTTCCATCAAAAGACCAGTTGAAGGCCTATAGTTGTTACTGCATAATTCCATAAAGTTTTCCTTTTCATTTTTCAAGTATAACTTCCCAACTAGCTATCAGTTAAGGCTCAACTTTTGAGGGCTTGCTGACTCATATAGGACCTTCATCTGCTCCAATTTTCAGCTCCCTCTAAGCTACGGTTGGTGAGATCTCATATTTCTTCCTATTCAGCAAGAATTTACAGATCTTGCCTGGGATTAGGATCACTTGTGATTCTAATGTCACATTACCACTATTTAAGAGGAAATTCATCAAAAAAAAAAAAAAAAAAAACAAAAAGACAAAACACAACAAGCATATAACACATTGAACTCAGACATGCTGAAGATTGCCAACTGGCTCTCCCAAAAGGTAAAGCTTAAATGACATTATAAAAAAACTCTAGGTGGATTTCTTTACCATGGGCTGTAATTTAATTTGCTGCTTCTTGCACCTTTCCTTCATGTATGCCGCCTTGAAACACAAAAAAAAATTCCCAACATGGTTATCCTCATGTTGGATCATTTAGATGTTTTACAGATCACCTTCCAAAATAGCTACTTCAATTCCTAACTGCATTGCCATTATACCTATAGTGGTGTTTCACTTCAATCAGCAAAAGAAATCTTAGAGATCCTATCTTGGCCTTCCCCACCACAAAGCTCCTACAATGATACCTGGTGATCAAGTCTCAGCTCAAAAATCCTCTTTCTGACCTGACCCACTCATGGGTTTAGTGGGTTCTGGGTTGATCGTTTTTACCACTATGTTAAACAGGTTGCACCATGAAACCATCAACAAATCATTAAATGTTTGAGAATATTTATACCAGTTAACCTGTTTGTTAGATTTTGCTCCAAAATGCAACCAAACATGCCAAGATTTCCAGGCCCAGGTGTGGTTACTAAGTCTCATTTTCACAAGGTCAAGACCTAGTATTTGATCGATCAGATAATACCTTACACAGACTGAAAGTAGCATGATCAGATGTCTTTGAATTTCTTATGTGCTCTTTGAAGCTCTAACAGATGTCTTTTTGGGGGCGGGGTCGCGGGGTAGACCATTTAGATTAATACTTAACAAAAATACAAGGTGTGGATGATCTCTTGAACATGATTTTCAGTCTAGTTTATTACTTAGGTGACTCCATCTAAAAGTCAGTCCTGATCCTTGTATGATGAAATATAATAGCGAGGTACAAGGGCCCCACTGTTTCATGCTCTATAGCTCCATGTCCAAGAGTATCAATTTTTTTTTTTTTTTTGGGTGAATAAGAAATGCATTAAGAAGAAAGGGGGGGGGGGAATATACAGCCTGGAAGGGAAAGAAAAGAAAAAATGAACTACCCACAGCCTGCGAAGGCAATAGAATAGGAATCCAGTACAACACAGCAGCAGCCTGTCAAGGGGGGGGGTGTCAGGGAGAGGATGGATAGCAGGACACAATAGTGAGCCTGTTCTTTGGGAAATCTCAAACATATTTGTAGGGAAGCACATGGAGATTAGAACTGACATCAAAGTAGATGGCTTTCCAAATCATATATAAGAACGGGAGTTAGAGGTCCATTTTTGAAGATTTTGTTCCATCTATATGTGGTTGACTGTTGCACAAAAGGCAAAATTGCCAATGGTGTCACAAGTGGAGTTCCAAGAAAAGGTCTTGTTAATCCAAAGCCATTCTCTCAGGAGGGGAAGGATACGCCTTCTCGAGGGCCAACAACTACTGAAGACTTCTCTCCAAATATTAGAAGAGAAAGGGCAACTGAAGAAGAGTCTGAATCCTCTACCCCATTCCAACATATGCAGCAAGCTTGAGGGATGTGAATGTGATGGTGGATGAGGAATGACTGCGTGGGGAGGCAGTTGGAGAGGGCTCTCTAGGTGATGAAGTTATGGCAAGAAATATGGCCTTTAAATTAGATAATTTTGTGCCAAGGGGAAGGCGAGTTGTGGTTCCAGATTAGATCCCAAGCCAAGGAGGAGAAGACACCAGTAGGGGAGGGGTACCAGATGATTTTATCACCACTGAACAGATGTCAGAGAGTGTGGCTTGCTAGTGGGGCTATCAATTACTTCCATGTTCCCCTTCTCTTTGAGTAGGGATACGGAAACTGTTTCTTGAGATCTTCAAGTTCTACCAGTGCATTTGAATCGGGGGTTATCAATATCTAAACAAAGTGGCTAACGTGTTTTTTGGGTCCATCTGAAGGTTGAACATCTAGAAGTTTTTAGTGGATCATAATCATATTTTCCCTTTTATTATGTCTCTCACCAGTATATGAATAGGGAACATTTATTCTGATTGTGCAGACTTTTTGACACATACAGTGTTGTTCTTTTATGTCACTGTATATCGCTGCCATCCAATAATTGTTGGGACTTGTCAGGTATTTCTGACAGTTTGATACCATCAGGTATGAGTGAAAGGTTTCAAGGTTATTCTCTGTTATCTGTTTATGTAACCATTATCACTAGTTACTTATTTACTATGAAAGTTCTCTAGCGTAGTTCATGGGATTATGATTAGTTTCCATTCCTAATTCCTGATATTTCTCTTCTCCCCCCCCCCCTTTTTTTTTTTTCTATTGCTCCCATATTTTTGTTATGAATCTTCCTATGTCTTCATACCCTTTTGCTTATTGGCTTTTAAGGGAGTCCGCTACATAATCAAATCACTAACAGATGGTGGAAGATCTTTCAGATATGGAAGAATTTAACATTAAAGAAACAGTAATATGTTTTTCCTGAGCTGCTCATTAGATCATCTAGAAGATCAATTAATTTGTTATAGAAAGTAATGACATGATCAATCATTATCTTGCACAGCATAACTAGGTTATGTTTTCTGGAAGAAAAATGGACCTTCATATTTACTATGTGAAAACACATGTTCTAATTCATGATGTACAGACAACATTATGGCAATGTTTTCCATAAAAAACTTCTTGTGAATTAAAATTGGTTGCGCTGCAAGAACATATGATATAGGCTTTTCTTGTCAATATGGATTGGATGATGAAGGGTGTTTAGTAATTGCAAACACCATTACGGACATTAGGTATGTGACAAATATTCTTCTGAGATTTGTCTTCTACTGATTGGAATTAATGACCATTTTATCATTGTTAGCTCAATAACTGATTAAATTCTCTCAAGTAGATATTTTGGCTTTAAAGTAGATTGACTTGATGGGAAACTTTCTTAAGATGTAATATGTGTAATGAACTACACGGTCATGAAACTTTGATATGATTGTTCATAAAATATTGCTGTTTGTTGTGAGACTTACCATCGGGTGTTTTAGAATCTTCTCTCTTCTCTAATGTATGCACTTTTCATGTAGGTGACAAGTACCTAAAACCGATAGTAATCTCAGAACCGGAGTTGACAATCACAGAAAGAACCCCTGAAGATGAGTGTTTGATCCTTGCAAGTGATGGCTTGTGGGATGTTATCTCAAATGATTTGGCTTGTGAAGTGGCTCACAAGTGCCTATACGAAGGAAGTCCTGCTGCCAGAATCCTCAATGCAGAACCTCCAGATAGAGATACTACTGCAACAGAACAAATAGATCAATCGAGATGCTCTATCGCAGCTGCATTACTCACTCGACTTGCGCTAGGACGGAAGAGCTCTGATAATATCAGTGTCATTGTGGTTGATTTAAAACGAGGTTAAAGATGGAAGGAACTGGGGAACTGCACCAACCAGATCAACTTTGAGGTAGAGAAACAGAAAGATGTACAGGTTCCATAATGGAGATGGGGGGAAAGGATCATAATGCACAGAGGATGGGAGTTAGATTATGTTCTCTCAATCTCTCTATTCGAAGGCTCTCCATGAAGAAGTTAGAAAAAAAAAGGAAAAAAAAATGTATATATTGGCTTTGTTTGTTCTAATGACATTCAAGTGGTTGGAAATAATGCAATCGATCAAAGGGAATTCCATGAAACACCAAAACATGGTTTCAAAAGGTGAAAATATCCACTATGGAATCAGGTGTTTCGTTGTTTTTTCTGGGTAGTAGGTAGTACCGTAGTAGTGCACCACGTATGGGTGGACCATTTCATGGGCTTTGCCTGACCTAGGCTGGGATTTCAGGGCCTGAGCCTAACGCACCCGGGCTTTGAATAAGGCCGAGCAATGCCCGAGCTTTGAGTACTGGCCGAGGCATTTGTGTCTCAGTTAAAGAGGGGTCATGGAACGGGATAACTAAATCACGATCAATTCCTGGTGCGGTCGCCCTGGCCCTTCCCGCATGGTTGGAGCCATTGCAAATCTGGGAGTCCTATCCTTTCTGATCACAGCAGCTGCAGCTACAACTCTGTACACAAACCACACAGTTGGAGGCGAAGCTGGATGGTTCTTCATTTCCTCCACCAACACCCCTTCCGCCACCTTCTCAAACTGGGCAGCCAATCAAACGTTCAACCTCGGCGACTATCTCAGTAACTAACGCCACACCCTTTCTTCCTTTCGGACTCAATTAAGTATTCTCAAATTGGTGTGCATCTGATGATTTTCAGTATTCAACACGAATGTGAATCAGACGGTGATCCAGACAAATAACGAGACGATCTACCGAAACTGTTAACTTCCAAGATGCGCTGCCGGATGGCTATGCGGTTCAATACATGGGAGGAAACACGACGGTGACGGTGGCGGTGCCGTTGACTCAGGAGGGACCAAACTACTACTTCTCCAACTCATACGATGGTACTGTCAAGTGCCAGAAGGGGATGGCATTGGAGATCGAGGTGAAGCATGGTCTGGGACTGCCTTCTAGTCTCAACCAGCCCCTTCCCCCTCCCTACGTGTCGCCTCCGTCACCGCCGGGTTCTCAGTCTCAAACTCTATCCGACCAGCGAGAGAATTTTTACAATGCCGGCTTATTCTGCTTCAGGCTTGCTAATTGGATCTCTATGTCTTGGCTTCTCCTCCTCCTTTTCTTAGCATATGCGCTCTTCTAGTTTGGTTGACGTTGGTGGAAGGAAGGTGGTGACAGGCTCAGTTCCGATTCTGATGATCTTCGAACGTGGTGGCGTGTTTCTGTTTGTTTCAAATTATTTTGGTAAAAATATTAAGTCAAAGCATATGATGGTCGGAATGCGTCAGTATTCAATCTTTGTCCCATATTTTCCCATTACAAGAATAAAGATGGGTATATTTAAAAACAAAAAGGCAGGTAAGTGTTATTTTTTGATGATCGTACGAGTAGCATGATTATAGTAAACCTTATTGTGATCAGATATTTGTATCAAAATTATTTTTTTTGGTTAACATATTTGTATCAAATTTTAGAGTTTAATAATTATGTCAAATACGTCCACGTGTATGTTAATGCATGTGTATAGGTTTTTGATTATAAAAATGGACGACCCGTATCTGTTTGTGATTTAAATACGAGAAATTTTATCACACATCATGATGTTATTATTATTCTCACACTGTTAAATCAGTCACAAAGGATTATTTATTGTTTTAGGGATAGACACACTTGAGGTACTCAATGTGGGAAAGATCCATTGTCTAAGAATGTCAAAATCTAATGGTTGAATTTATCTTTCCAGTTTAAATGTTTTAATATCTTATGATGATCTGATCTTAAATTAAGTTGTACCATTGTGTTTGTCATGATTTAAAATAGTGATTGAGCGATCACAATCAAATCAAATATTCAAAAATATTGAAACATTGTGTTAAAATATTATCTTTTCAATCAGAACCTTTTGAAATTTTTGATGGTATATATTCTTATTAAAAAAAAAAAATTGATGGTATGATTTTACCATGATTTAAATGTTATATCAAATTAAAAAAAATAAGAAAAGGTGAAAGGTTCCAATCAAAATAGGAAATTAGGGCATATTGACCATTTCATCATCATATGTTAACCACTTCTTAACACCGTTGTGTTTGGGTATACCAAACTTATTTCTAAAATGCTAAATATCTTAAACATGGCTTTCTTAGATATTTGAATATTTCAGCTGTAATTATCGATTATTTTATTGAAATTATTATCTTTCCATTCAATGGAAAATATGAGTGCTAATTACAAATTGGGCATGAATATCAACATCTCGAATATGATGGTTAAAATATCTATTGATGGATCTCCGGTTGGTCTGACCATTTGAGGTGGGGGGGGGGTTTCCACATGGTTAGTGATTGAGAATTTTTTTAGTAGATCGTTGTTGAGAACTTGAGATATGAGAGTCCCTACTGGCACTCCCAGCTTCTCTTCCTCCTTTGGGTTTAATGTGACTTACGGTCTTGCCTCATGGCTAACCATTGAAAATGAAGAAATAAAAATATAGAACTAATAACAATCTATTCAAGAAAACCCATACTTAAAGAAGCCTACTAAAAACTAGGCCAAATAATATCAAGGAGGATAAGTTGGAGAATTTAGACAAAGCATTAACATATGGAATGATACATGAAGTTCAGAATTTGTGGTCTAGAGAATGTTCCCTTTGGTTCCTAGGAGGTCATATTTTAGTTATGTAGTTGGGCTTATCTCCTTGGAATCTTTTGCTACTTCAAATTCTATTTTGCGTTTTCTTATTTTAGTCCCCCACAATGTTTGAATCATTGACCTCTCCGATATTTCTGTTTGAAAAGCAAAGTTGTGGGAAATATTTAGTGACACATTGCCTAAAGAAGAGAGCAGAGTTTGGTTCATATTGTAAAATGAGATACTACAAGGGTAGGGTTATTTGGAAGAATGACTCTTAATGTTTTATTATCTCTAGAGGGTTCAAGTTTATTTTCACACATGCGTCTTGTGTTGAGCTAGGTTGAAACAAGGCTTTGGTGTGTAAATTAAGTTTTTTTTTTTTGCTTTGGATTGGACTTGTATCCGATTTTTCTTTCGTTGATGCTGGATAAGGATTTTTCGATATCGACTTTTGTGTGTAAAGTGCCAGTGATTTTTCATTGTGTGCCGTCCAATATGTTTTGGATATTGATAATAACTAGTTTTTTAGTGTCTTTATTTTAGAGTGGCACATACTTTGGGTCTCAGTTGATATATGTTTCGAAGAGACATCACTCTATAAATAATGAACATCATTGACACTATATAGTTTCATTTTAAGTGTTCTATTATCTCTCTCATATTCGTTGCTCTTTCTCTCTATTTTGATTTTTATCTACTATATTGGATATTCCCACCAGGAACAATAATGTCTTGTCAGTTTTGTCCTCTTCCTCAATTGAAATTCAAAGTTTGTAAGTTAGCTTATGATCTGATTGAACATATTGAGATATTTTAATAGGTCATTGTTTTCTTTCATCTGTAGAGAATATAATTGATTTTCATGAATGATTTTTTTTATCAAAGACTTTGTCATATAGATACTTTTGAATTTCACTCATACTTTCAGTGTAGATTCAAGATTCACCACACATTCTAAGGTGCCATCTGATAGATTCAAATGCATGATGGTTACTACATTCTCTTCCGTCTTTTCCCAGCTTCATCATTCACGTTTTTTTTCTGTTTAATTGTTTTTTTCAATAGACTTGGCCAATTATGATGTATCAAAAGATACTTTATCCTTCACTGTTACAGGGTGAAGTTGTTCTTTCTATTGAACCTTTGAATGTCGTACTAGATGCTTGAGTCCTTTTTTGCTATCATGATAGCAAACCTCTAGAAAATGGAATACCTGGAAGCTCTGATACCAATTAATGTAAATGAAAACCTAAGATGATGTAGAAAACGAATGAAAATTACAATAAAATAATCACACAATGCAAAGATTAACATGGTTCAATAAGATCACATATGTCCATGGTGAGATAAGATCTATTTCATTATCAATGGAGAATAGGGTTACAACCACTCATCCTCATGTCTCTCTTAGTTTACATTTATTATGAAACCTACATAGATAATTATTATTTGAATACCCTGTGTACCCTTAAAAAAAGGCCCTCGTGCTTCTAACGACCCTTCGGAATTTGCCCATAAATCTATATGACAGAATACAAGACATCTTCCCCTTAATAATCACCACATTGGCTCGAATCTTGTAGAGCCTCATGTAAAAATAACATATATATACATTCATCTTTGTACCTCTATAAATGTACGACCCACACCCGTTGGATGCTTGCCTCACCTTCGGGCCTTTGGGCTTTTATCCACCTTTGGGAACTAACCCATAACCCCTTGAGACGTAATATAAGACATCCTTCTACCAATAATAGATCACTAGATTGTGATTTTAAAAGTGTAGGTTAACTGTTATAAAGAATGATGCCTAAGCTTTACGATCTTATTCCTTCTTTAGATAATGAGGAAAATATTTCGTGGCCAAAGTAGATATATAAACATATCAAATTGGAATCGAATATAATACTATTCACCTCTACATCTAATTAGCTTTTGAATGGATTCAAATAATTTATGAAAATCAAAATTTTGATCACAGATTCCCCTAAATGGATACGAAAATGGGTTAGATATAGAATTTTAAATATCCATACATCTTGATAGAGATTGGAGAGTAGAGTCTTAAGCCTAGAGAGAACGACATTGTGATTTCATTGTTTGTTTCGAGTGAGGAAATACCAGAGAAGATGAAAATTCGAGAAGAACTAAATCCACTAAACAGATAAGAAGACAAATGGAATACGAATTTTCAGCTATTTTTGTTTTTGTAAAGAAGATCATCCATTTACATCCCTGAAGAAGTAAATGCCTAAGAAAACATAGTAGTGGCTGCTACGTTACGTATGGAAATATTACCAAAGATATTAATGCTTTAAAGGCACTCGGCCTTCCGGCCACGTCGTCATTTGATCTTCCTTTGGGTGGACCACTCTTCACCCACTCACTCAGAGAAAGACAGAAAGACTCCCACTGTTGAAACCACTCTAACAAGCCCGTCCAAAAACAATAATAAAGCTAAAATCCCAACCATCCAATACCCAATCTTTGTGGAAGGGGTTAAGACTTTCAAATCTCAAATCTTTCCCAAAAAATCAACGGATCCAACTTTAATGATTGTGAGTCAGTGACCCAATAATCAATTATTTCACTAATAAAGAAGATAATAATTGGATTGAAATGGAAAACTGTAAAAAAAGGGAGAAATCCCAAACAAAGATGATAAGAAAAAGAAACGAAACGAAAAGGACATGTGATTTAAGTATCAATTTAATTAAGCGTTGAATTGTCGGACTGTAACCAGAGGAAAAACAGATATGTGAATTTAATATATACCTGTTTCGCTTTTTTGTGGTCTGGGGGGAATCCATTAATGCAATTTGGAAAAGGAGAGAAACTGAATAGGAGGAGCGTGACTGATTGGTTCATTTCTTTCTTTCTTTCTTTCTTTCTTTCTCTTGATCTCCAAGTACCCTTTTTCTCTTATTCTTCTCCGCCTCCATTTCTCACATTTCTCGTGAATTTCTTAGTGTGCCAATGTGGTGTTGTTGATCTTTGAGTGGGGAAGTATTTTCTACTTCTCTCTTCCGTTTTCGGTAATTCGATTCTTTTTGCTTCGTTTGAACATCAGAGAAGATGGGTTTGATTTCTGGAATTCTAATGGGGATCGTTGTCGGCATCGCTTTGATGGCTGGCTGGCGTCACATGATGAGGTACCGCAGTACCAAACGTATTTCCAAGGTACCCATTTTCCCCCTTGCCCTCTTTCTCAATTTCCTTTGTCTCATGGATTGTAATTTTGAATGCTTTGAGAATTGGGTTTTGGTTGTTCGTGCAAATTAGTCAAAATTCTGCTGCAGTTACACACACATTTCTAGAATGGGTGATCGAACGCTTGAGATTCTCAGTAATGTGATGTTTGAGTCTTGTCTGAAATCTGAATTGGCAAGTTGGGTTCTTGAACCAGAACAAAAGACCTGGAAGTAGTACAAGTGTATTGGTCGACTATCAACTTTGTTTCTTTCTCTGCTTTTCTTCTGTCACCCTTGTTATTCTTAGTTTACCGGTCACTTTCTTTAGTGGTCTAATGAATTGTCTTGTTTCTTTTGGGGTTCTCAAATTTGTCTCCCTATCCTCCATTTGTTTGATGAAAAATAATGTATTCTTTGTTGGTTAAGAGGCTTAGAGCTCTTGCTGGTAGATGGTAGGTTCAAAGTTCTTTTCACGGAAGTGCGACCCATTCTAGTGTAACTGATGCTTTCAACTTATTCTCTTTGTTGTCTTTTCTTGATCCTTTGTCTATTCCAACTTCAAACCACTTCTTTGCGGGCAAAAATATATCCATGGGAATGATTGGTTAAACTGTTGCATGGTTGTAGATAAAATCAAGCCCAACAATCCCTTTATTGTTGCTGAATCATTAAGGCGGCTATTATTAGTTTTGTATTTGTGCTCTTTGACAATTTTTGATCTTCTTAATGCTTCTCTTCAACTATGCAATTTTTAAAGATTATTATTTTGCATGATTTTTGCAAATCATTGTTGACGCCATTGGTTATATTCTCCCCTCATCTACAGGCAGTTGATATAAAACTTCTTGGGTCCCTTAGCAGAGATGATCTGAAGAAAATTTGTGGCGACAATTATCCAGATTGGATATCTTTCCCTGTGTATGAACAGGTCTCTTCTCTTGTTTTTATTTTCTTGCTGGGATGGTTACTGATTTTTTTGAATGTCAAACTTATGTAGTCTTTTCTCATCTTCTCAACATATCTTCTCTACATAGTTTATGATCATTATTGTTAGTTTTTCATCTTTTATAATATGTCAACTATTTGAACGATTGAATTTCAGTAAAAATGCAAACTAACAATTGGTCAATTATTATGGAAACTTTTATACACATAAGGCATGTTTTTTATACAATATATGTTATAGAAATTTTTGTTATAGCTGCTTATTCTTTTATTTAATGTTCTCCCCCCCCCCCCCCCTTCCTAGTTTACCAATGTTCACTCCACATTCTCAAGTTTTGATACTTGTCGAGTGTACCAACAAACAACAAACTCAACCTTATCTCAACTTAATGGGGTCAGCTACATGGATCTGCGCAAAATAAAAAACAAGAAATGAAAATTGGAGAAAAGAAAGTAAAATGAAAGTAAAAGGGAAGAAGCCCAGCCAGCACCAACAAGTCAGGAAAATCTCAGCTAAATGGGTTGGCTATATGGATCCTTACCCTCCAATCAGCTCTATCTGAAGTCATACTTTAGGACAAGACCTAGACACTGCATGTCATTCCTGACTACTTCTCTAATGGTCATCTTAGGCTTGCCCCTAGCTCTTTTAGCTCCTTCAATTGGAATTAGATCACTCCTTCTTATTGGGGCATCCCTAGGCCTTCGTTGGATATGGCTATACCACCTCAAATGACTTTCTCGGAGCTTGTCATTAATTAGGGCAACTCCTAAATCAGTTCTTATATGTTTATTCCTTACTTTATCATTCCTAGTTTTGCCGCACATCCATCTTAATATCTTCATCCCAGCTACACATAGCTTTTCTATACGACACTTCCTAATTGCCAATATTTTGCCTCATACATCATAGCCGGTCGAACGACAGCCTTAAAGAATTTCTCCTTAAGCTTTAAAGGAATACATCGGTCACACAACACTCTGGATGCCTCTCTCTACTTCATCCATCCCACTTTAATTCTCTATAAAACCTCATCCTCTATGTCACTTTCTTTATTTATGGTTGACCCCAGATATTTGAAGTAGTCACTTTGTGGTCGCTCTCTCTCTCTCTCTCTTCAATTTTCACCATATTGTTATCTATCACAGTGTGATTAAATTACACATCAGATACTCCATCTTCGATCTACTAATCTTAAAACCTCTTGTTTCCAATGTTGATCTCCATAGCTCCAACTTAGCGTTAATCCATGCTTTTATCTCATCCACCAAAACTATATCATCGGCGAAGAGCATACACCACAGGACCTTATTTTAGATGCTCTTGGTTAATTCATCTATGATAAGCATAAACAAATAAGGGCTTAAGACTGACCCCTTGATGTAACCCAATCGTAATTGGGAATTCATTACCTTGACCTCCCCCAGATCTCACATTAGTCACCACGCCCTTATACATATCTTCAATATATCCTCATATTTATGTGACACCCCTCTTTTCACCAGAATATGTTGGATTAAATCTCTTGGAACTCTGTCATGAGCTTTTTCTAGGTCAATAAAGACTATATGGAGATCTTTATTGTCAGCTCTATATATTTCCATGAGTCTCCTCAGTAGGTAAGTAGTCATGGATCTACCTGGCATAAAACCAAATTGATTCATCAAGATATGAGCCTCTTCTCAGTCGAGTTTCAGCAACCTTCTCCCATAATTTCATAGTATGACTCATTAGTTTTATTTCTCTATAGTTATTGCAACTCTAAATATTTCCTTTATTTTTGTAGATCAAAACTACAATGCTTCTCCTCCATTTATCTGTCATTTTCTTCATGTTCAAAATCATTTTAAACAGATTGGTTAGCCAAGATACCCCACATACACATAGTCTCTTCCACACTTCTATTGGAGTATTAGGACCTATATCTGGATCTGGTGTCTTGCCTACTTTCATCTTTCTTAAGACTTCTTTAACTTTTACCACTCCAACCTTTTGTATATATCGATGACACGTGGTGTCTTGATGCATAATGCAATCTTCCGGGTCGTTCCTATTCGAACTATTTCTATTTAGTAGGTCACAAATATACTCATCCTATCTCTTCATAATGTCATCATCCCTTACCAACACTCTTCAATCAGCACTTTTGATACATCTCACATGGTCGGAGTCTCTACCCTTCCTTTCTCTCATTTTAGCTATCTTATAGATAGTTTTTTCCCCTCTTGTGTTTAGATCCATGTATAGGTCCTCATATTTCTTTGCCTTAGCTATCCCCACAATCTTTTTTGCTTCTTTTCTGGCATCATTGTACCTCTTTTTATCTTTTGTTTCTTTAGTCCATTGCCATGTCTTAAAACTAGCTTTTTTAGTCTTTATGGCTTTCTGGACCTAACCATCCTACCACCAAGTCTCCCTAGGGGCCTAACATCTACCCTTTGCTTCCCCTAGGACTTCTTTGGCAACTCTCTTAATACATGTCATCATCTTGTTCCACATCACATTGGATCCCACTTTTCTTGTTCGACCACATTATCAGTAAATGTACCTAGGGAATCTCTTTTTAATCTCCACCACCTTATCTTAGGGTACATAAGTTCTCTCATCTTACGCTTCTATGTACTAAAGCACATATCCAGGACCATCGGTCTGTGTTGGGTGGTTAGACTCTCCCCAGGAATAACCTTATAGTCCTTACACAATAGTCTGTCAGCTCCTCTTGTTAGGAAGAAATCTATTGGCTGGTATGATGCCCCACTTATTGGGTGTACCATTGTTTCAACCATATTTTCATCTTTAGTTGAAGTTTCAACTTTTCTCCACTTTATTATTTTCTTTTTCATGAAACTGAAAAAGTATCTATGGTTTGTAAAAGTGTAATCATGTCATGAGGTTGAAGATTTTTGAAACATTCAATTGTAGTTTACTTGCATTATTAATAAGTAATTACTATAACTTCAGTTGACTCTAATCCGAGCTAGTGAATGTTTGTGGGAGAACACATTTTCGAATGCTCAAGAATTTGTTAGTTAATGTTTCTTTCTGATGTATGAAGTGTTATTGCCTTGATTTTTTTTTTAATCTATTAATTATTGAGTTTTTTGTTATATATGTTTAATCCCAAATATGTTATTTCTTTCAGGTGAAATGGCTAAACAAGCAACTGGGCAAATTGTGGCCTTTTGTTGCAGAGGTAAGCTTCTCTTCCCTTTTTGCTGGATTTTCGTGAGATGCATTTTGTTTACCATTAACTTTCTATTGAATGTTATGCTTACTGCTTGATTACATACAATGCCCTTGCTTTTCTTTTTTACGTTGGTATTGTCATTCCACTGTTGGTATGTTGTCACTGAATTTGGAGCTGTTTGGAAAGATTTTTGTGTTTAAGTAAATTTTTATATCAGTGTTCCATCAACATTGATACCATGTATGATTTCAGTATTTTGCATGCATTGTTAGAACTGTAGAAGTATTGGTAAAGAGTTTGTTTAGGACTGAATTTGTTATTATTTTGCAGCAGTTTGTATGGAATGAAATACTTTCAGATGAAAAAATAAAAGGATTGGATTACTGTGGACTTCTTTGGTCTTTTCGTTGTATTTTATCGAGATACATCCTCTTTTGAATTGATGGTGTATTAAATTGGCAGTACTCTGTGGTGTCTGAATTTTGAATAGACTCTGGAAGAATTGTTTCATGACACTGTTTTTGCACTAGCATCACATCACTTTCTGATTGTAATTTGTTGGTTCAAAATTTTTACTATGTCCTTTCCAGGCAGCATCAATGGTCATAAGAGAATCTGTTGAACCACTACTGGAACAATATCGACCTCCTGGTATTACATCACTGAAGTTCAGCAAACTCTCTCTTGGAAATGTTGCACCCAAGATTGAAGGTATGAATTTACACTATTTTTTAGTTTTGCTTTTTGTCTCTGCCTTTTCAAATGCTCAATTGAACCTATCCTAGTCTACGTTATGAATTTTGTTAGCTGTGACTTGTAATCGAGGAGCTTTCTTTTTGGGGGTGGGGATCATTTAGCTGCTTATTTTGGTTGAAATATACAGTTGCTTCCTGTATTGTTTTTAATACTTAACCAGTGAGGAGTGGATAATTATACAAATAGTGTTAGCACAATTGGTGGCAAAGGTTCTAAGCGTGAGAAATTTTAATATAAATCAGAGGGTGGAAGACCAATAGGGACAAGATATTTTGTTTATTTCAATAATCAAGAGAAAGCATTAAGGTCTATTTACACCACACAAACTCCATCAAGTAGGTTTTTTTTTTTTTACTTTTTTTTTTTTTTAAATAAGCACTTCGATTATGCTTTAGTTATATCCCTCATGGTAGGATTATGTACTTGAAGGCAATTACAAGGGAGGACATGTTATTGTTCAATGTTGCAAATTTTCAGCATTGAAGAGATGGAAGGAATGAATAGTTGTGTTTAAGGGAGGTTTGGTTGAGAGTGGTCCTATCATAGGGCTGATGTAGAATGCTCAGGGCTTTGATATGGTGCTGTAATGGAAGTGTTCAATTTTTTGGCTAGAAACAAGGGGTAATTACTGAATTGGGAATTTAAGGAAGCTTAAAATTTCTCTTTCTTTTGTTTTTGGCAAAGATTTAAGATTTGAGATTGCATATCAAGCTCAACTGACCCCAATACAGATGGGCTGATATAGATCAATTCAATCTGAATTTTGGGTAATATAGTGTGTTATAGGTATGTTCATTGGTGGATCAGTCGATACACCCATTCTGGTCCTGATACTAGAAACCATGCTTTCTGGTGTGGGTTTGGGAGTTGAATAAAAGTTCCTCTGGCCTTTCTTTATTTGTCATGATGTAGCTTGGAAACCTTAGCAGCCGTGACTTTGTCTGGATCATTTTGGTTGCCAGTAGTGTGCATCTACTACTCTGACTTTTGCCAAATTGTCCTTTATACTGTTCACCTTTGACACAGATGTTACACTAAATACTGAATTATTTATGCAGGCATTCGTGTTCAGAGTCTTAAGAAAGGTCAGATCACGATGGATATTGACTTCCGCTGGGGTGGTGATCCTAGCATAATTCTTGCTGTTGAAGCAGCACTAGTTGCTTCTTTGCCCATTCAGGTTGGTAAATCGAATGTTTTGAAGAGCTTAAGTACAAGGAAGGATGCGAACATGTTTTTTTTTTTTTTTTTTTGGGGGGGGGTGGCATATGGGAACAGGTAGGATTCAGTATGGCTTTGTGTCATTCCGAATCTATGTGATTGAATTAAACTGAAGAAAAAAAGATACATTGAATAGAGGATAGGATCTACTTAAAGTATTTTAGCTGTTATAATGAATTTCGTTGTTTTCTGTAATCAAATGCTGATATGTATTTTCCATCTAAAATCAAACCCTGCCTGAAACCCTAGGTAAGTTATTTCAGGACCCCCTCAATAGGGGTGTGAGGTGCTGGTAACCCATTTAACCAGGTCCATTGTAATGCTCATGTATCTGTTATAGTGTTTACATCTCCTATTTATGCATAGAAGTGCCCTTTTTTGTTGAATATTGGCAAGTGGCTTTTAGGTTGTGCATATGCTGGATTAAATTAATTTTCCATCTTTTGTTATTCATGTATTGTGTCCTGCTTTCTTGACTATTTTGCTTGTGCTACCGGGTGCAGTTGAAGGATCTTCAAGTTTTCACTGTTGTGCGTGTTATCTTCCAACTAGCTGAAGAGATCCCTTGCATTTCTGCGGTGGTAGTTGCTCTCCTTGCTGACGTATGTCATTTTAGAACAAATTTCCTTGTCTTTCTTATTAAAGGAATATTATTTCTACCATCAATCAATTATAATTTATTCTAAATACATGAAGCTTGACAATGCAGATGGAACATGGGTATGGAGTCTTGGACTTATTTAACCCCTTATTTTTTTTTTTATGACTGTAAGGGGGGATGTTTATGTTTGCTTCTGTGATTTGTAAGAGAGAATAAATTTCCCTAATCAAAATATAGCAGATGCAGGATGCCAAAAAAATCTGTTCTGAGTATTTGTTGTGGCAATGAGTAGCCATATAACTGAACTGTCTAAGCCTCATGCAAATTACTTGGGGTTGGATCCGCATATATTTTTCTTTCATTCCATAATGCTTAGGTTGAGGTAGAGAATTGTCAAGTCCATGCTAAAGGGCTTGTTTAAAGTTTTACCGAGTGCTGGTTGGTGCCTTACACTCCAAATCTCCTCCTCTGTTTGGGCTTCGGATCACATCTGCTGAAGCTCTAGTGAAGCTAGTTGGCAGTGTTGGTGTAGTTTCACAATGTGAAGCCACCTATTTGATTATCTTTCCAATCAACGAGAGCACTAGAAGCTTTGAAAATCTCCTGTTTCTCCCTTCCAAATGGCAAATCATAGTCCATAAAATTCTACATTTCACTCTAAAAGGGCCCACTGCAAAGAAAAGGATTTTGTACACACAGTGCATGTGGTGGTGCCATCGTCGTCTACATAGTGCACCACAATGCAATCAGCAGAGCAACAATGCAAATGCCAGCTGAGTACAGAGGTGTGCAGTGTATTGGTCTGGTAGGGCATCCACAATGATGTGACAGCGTTTACAGGTATTCTGGTAGAGCTGTTAGGGGCAGACAGTTACTTGGCCGGGCAGACAGTGTAGTGGCAGTGAGTTCAGGTCCTTCAGGACATGTGGCAGTTTGACAGTGCTGGAGGGGTTTTTGGACTCATGTGATAGTGTATGCTAGGTCATTACAGAGTCATACAGTGGTTGGTTGCAAGTGGTAGCATAGGAACAGTGTACATGCACATAGCGTGGTGCATTCATAGGTTCATGCTGATGTGTCCTTTTTACAACCAAATTGAGTAGGCCAAATGGCAGAATTGGAAGAGGGCATAAACTAGAAAGTTGTGCTTCGAGTCCTCTTTCCAGTGAAATTGAGTCACCTCATTTCGAGTTCATATGAGAAAGATATAGAGTTTTCCGTATTAGTGCACATAAAAGAAGCAAATGGGTGAGTCCAAGTGTTTGTGGTCAGTACATGTGAGTACTGATGATGTGGCAAATGAATTAGGAGCCTGAATGGTGCTAGTAATGTATCCTAACTTCCCCCCGACTCCGAATGGAGAGTTTCACGGAATGAGTCTAATCCAAATAGTTGGTATTGTCCAACCTGAAAATGGAGATCTGAGTATGGGGGTTCTCAAAGGCAAGGCAATCTGAGTAGGATGGGGACTACTTGAACCACTAGCCGAATCTTCCATAGATCGACTGACCTCATACATAATGTGAAAACATACTTAGAAATGTAGGAAGTCCACACTCAATCCAAAACACATTCCCAATACTCGGGGGGAGAAAAAAAAAACCAGCAAAAGGAAAAAACACAACTTGAGAAAACCCAACTCAAATGTCCGCTTCAAAGTATAGAATTATCTCATTATCATCTCGTTACACCTCATAATATCCAAACAGAGTAGTTCACCAAAACTATGCAACTACAAACATCACACATAGTGTTTAAAATCCGAGGAAGAGCAAAAAACACCAATGCTGGTGGTACTGACAGTCCACAGGTGGTGGGTTGTGCTACAGAACTCCCTTCTTCAATGACCAAGCCCATGGGGGAGGGGGATTTAAGGGAACCCTTGGGCAATCCAAATGGGCCAATAATAAAAGGGAAATTATTACTCCTCATGGCCACAGAGGAGAGAAAGAGGAAAAAAACTGGTAGTAACCCCTTCGCTGCCTGCCCGTGTCAATTTGAGCTCCAAATGGCCACGACTTCACATGGGATCTTATCTTGGTGAGAGAGAGAGAGAGAGAGAGAGAGAGAGAGAGAGAGAGAGAGAGAGAGGAAAAAAAAACCTGGCGGTAACCCTTTTGCTGCCTGCCGTTGTCAATTTGAGCTCCAAATGGCCACAACTTCACGTGGGATCTTATCTTGGTGCTCTTATAGTCTTCATTCAACACCTATCTCATGATTTCTTCAAACTCTTCAAACACGTCACATGTGAGAGAGAGAGAGAGAGAGAGAGAGAGGAAAAAAAAAAAACCTGGCGGTAACCCTTTTGCTGCCTGCCGTTGTCAATTTGAGCTCCAAATGGCCACAACTTCACGTGGGATCTTATCTTGGTGCCCTTATAGTCTTCATTCAAGACCTAACTCATGATTTCTTCAAACTCTTCAAACACTTCACATGGTAGCCTCTTCTTTGGAACCCCTTTGTACCCTAGGGTTCCAAAGAGAGGAAATAGAAATGGGGAGCTTGTAATACGACTCTCAAACCACAATCGTGGGCTCTAATACCAAGTTGGAAACTAAAGATGCGAGTGAACAAGATGAGAAGGGAGAAGATGAGAGTAGGAAGAAGAAGAGATGGAGGTTGAAAGTTGTGGGAGATAATGGACTTTTCTCTTCTATATTGACTCACTTAACCAATAATAAAAGGGAAATTACATGCTTACTCCTCATGCTAACATAAGGTAGCTAAGAAAGGTAGAAAGGTGAAAAAGTAAAACACTATTTAACATAATATATCCCAGTACCCAAAGTACCCCTTATACATGAACTCTAACAATTGGACCTTCTTTCCATAACATCAATTGATATTATAGATGGAAGAGGGAGGAGCCTAGCTTTTCAGGATTTTCTTTAAAGCTACATTTACTGAGCAATCATGGTCATGCTTTGTATAAATTATTAAAGTCTTTTAGTGCATGTGGATAATTGAAATGGTGATAATTTTTTAACTTACCTCTTTATTGCATAGACTTTGATGTTAATTCCAACATCTTTATTCTTGTATTCAAAAACATTTGGGGGCTTCAATACTCTTTCCATTCCCCCCTTTTGGGGTGACAGATCATAATCATTTGCTTCATGAACAACTGCTACTAGATAATCTTTGACCGTTACCTTATAAAATTACTGTATAGTAAGACGACTGATAATTTATGTGTTCAATCAGCCAAAGCCTAAAATAGAATACACATTGAAGGCCGTTGGAGGAAGCTTGACCGCACTTCCAGGGATATCAGACATGATCGATGTAAGTCAAAATTTGTATTTAGATCTTTACCAGTCTTGGCAACACTTCCATATGTTCACTCAAAAAATAAATGACTTGTTCCTTGGTAGGATACTGTCGACACGATCGTCACAGACATGCTTCAGTGGCCCCACCGGATTGTTGTTCCAATTGGTGGTGTTGCTGTGGATACAAGGTAATATGAATTTGACCATTTTTAACTGGAGTCATCTCATTTTGTTTTATTGAATTCGGATTCATGTTTTATTCCTCTACCAGAACTCGAACCTTCATGCTATCGAACAAGCTTGTGAATAGTCAAATTATTCACATTTTCCCATTCGCATGGCTAGAAAACAGCTGATAACTCCCATAATTCCATCTGAAAAAGGCAACAATGTAGCACATGATGTGTTTATATACTTCAATCATTGTCGACTTTGGAGTGCAAATTCCTTTAGGTCAATTTATTGCTTTTCTGTTTTTCAATGAAAACTGGAAAATGAAGATTGCTGATCAATCTTTGAGTTCATAGACCTATTATTTTTCTTTGTTTGGCATGTTTTCCGTGACCATTTAGTTCAAATGACATCTTTTGCCATTTGTTTGGGTACTTTGCAATGCTTGCTCCTAGTTCTTGAATATTTGATTTCATGATTATGGGGGCCAAATCTAAATCCTATCTGATTCCCTTATTTTCACTGTGGTATTCTTAATTTTTGCATAAGACTCTGCAGCTTGTTTCCCTCCCCCCTCCCCCTCCCCCTCCCCCCTCTCCCCTCTCTATTCGTTAATATTGTGTTGTATGCATGATATATTCATATCTTCTATGGCCAATCCCTAAGCAGGACTGTAATTAGGACAATAAAACAGTAAATAGAATTTCTGAATCCGTCTGTCACTTTAACAGAAAGTCAACTAGGAATTCTGAATCTATACTTCTCTTATTTTCTCTAATGCCAATCTTTTGCATAGTCCTGATTGCACTTGTTCTTCATATATGCTTTCTGGTTCATCCTCTGGAAAGTTCTTCTTCAGTAGAGAGGCGGCCTTTTGCTGTTTAGTCCAGCTACATTTGTTTGGGTATATCTTACTTTAAGATAAATTGTGTACCAGGGCCTCTCTTGCTCCTTTCCTATTTACATAGATTGGATTGATCCTTAGAAGTGGTGGTTATGCTTCCTTCCCTTTTTGATCAGTTCTTTTTCATATCAAGACTTAAGAAATAAATATTAGTCTTGTGCAACCTACGGGTCTAACTCAAAGGAAATTCTATAGGGCAGCCATATGCCCGGCTATGATGTACGGGGTAGAATGTTGGGCAGTTAAGAAACGGCATGTAGATAATCTATGTATAGCAGAGATGAAAATGTTAAGATGAATTGATGCAGATAAGTCACTTGATGGGTTTATTTTATTAGAAATAAGCCTTGGGTTGGGTTATAGTGACTTATCTGCATCATGGATGTGCGGGAAAACAAGGAAGGATAAAGTAAGCGATGAACATATTAGAGAAGATTTGGGAGTTGTCCTAATCTATGATAAGCTTCGAGAAAGTCGTTTGAAGTGGTATGACCATGTCCAATGGAGGCCTATGGATGCCCCAGTAAGGAGGAGTGATCTAATCTAGATAGAAGGATTCTAAAAGAGCTAGGGGCAGGCCAAAAATGACCATAGGGGAAGTTGTGAGGAAAGATATGCTCAGATTAGGCTTTGTTGTTGTTGTTGTTGTTGTAATGCTCATTCATCTCTTTTGTATGCGTGTGAGTGTGTTGCATGCATGCGCTTGTGTGATTGCATTTGTGCATGGGGTGGGGTGAGAGTACATCTCCAAAGTCCAACCTGATGGAGGGCCAATAGAGAAAAGGGAAGAAAACCCTGAGTGAACTCAGAGTTGTAGGGGAGAAGAGAAGAATAAGGGGGAAAGGGGTCACACGATTTGCACCATACCCGGCACTAAAACCTTCAAATCAATTCATCATTTAAAATCTATCTAATACTTGGGTAACATGCCTTTATATAATAACTGAAAATTAAAACTTGCCTAATAAAAATTTAAGACCAAATTAGCAACTTCTAATTTGCTTCCTAAGTTCTCACTAATAAAATTAGAGACAAAATAGAACTCAAATTGGTAACTCCCTAATTGACTATCAATTACCCAAATTAAAAGATTGCAAATAATCCCCAAATAAAATAAAATCCTAAATATCCTAATGAATCCAATCGGGCCCGGTTCATCTCAGTTGAGATTTCCTGAAGGGTTCAACCACAATTCTGCATCAACTCCCCCGATGTTGAGAAAAACTCGTCCACGAATTTAAAGAAGGAGAGGATCAACACCACTCGATCAACATCCACGACCATTAGCTTTGATGGGGCTATGATCCAGCACATTGTGCTTCATCTGTCACGGTCTCCTAATGGTCACCAATGAATGATATGACTTTGATTGGAATCTGATGTTGGGGTTTCACAATTGAAAGTGGACAATCGATCAGTTCTTTAGATGCAACCTTGATCGGACCGCTAAGTTCATCTTGATCGTCACATCTAGTGTCAACCAACTTGTCTACCACTGACCAGTCCTCGATCATGTTGCACACCTTATCACATAAGCATTTGGTACTTTCAGTAAGTTTTTGAAAATCTGATCGAAGTTCCTGAGATTCCGATCGAAGTTCCTTCATTCCATCATTAAATTTCTTCTTAAGTTCCTCAATAAGAGTAATAAATTCAAGGGGAAATGCCATTAGAGTAAAGGATTTCGTAGGAAATTTGTTCTGATACCACTTGATAGAGGGCCCGTAGAGAAAAGGGAAGAAAACCCTGAGTGAACTCAGAGTTGTAAGAGAGAAGAGAAGAATAGGGGGGAAAGGGGTCACACGATTTGCACCATACCCCAACACTAAAACCTTAAAATCAATTCATGATTCAAAATCTGTCTAATACTTGGGTTACATGCCTTTATATAATGACTGACAATTAAAACTTTCCTAATAAAAGTCTAAGACTAAATTAGCAACTTCTAATTTGCTTCTTAAGTTCTCATTAATAAAATTAGAGATAGAATAGAACTCAAATTGGTAACTCCCTAATTGACTATCAATTACCTAAATTAAAAGATTGCAAATAATCCCCAAATAAAATAAAATCCTAAAGATCCTAATGAATCCAAAAATCCAATCGGACTCGGTTCATCTTAGTTGAGATTGCCCGAAGGGTCAACTCGATTCAACCTTGATTCTGCATCAACTCCCCCGATGTTGAGAAAAACTCGTCCATGAGTTTTAAAGAAGGAGAGGATCAACACCACTCGATCAACATCCACGACCATTGGCTTTGATGGGGCTATGATCCACCACATCGTGCTTTCATCTGTCACGGTCTCCTGATGGTCACCAACGAATGATATGACTTTGATTGGAATTTGATGTTGGGGTTTCACAATTGAAAGTGGACAATCGATCAGTTCTTTAGATGCAACCTTGATCGAACCGCTAAGTTCATCTTGATTGTCACATCTAGTGTCAGCCGGCTTGTCTACCATTAACCCATCCTCGATCATGTTGCACATCTTATCACATAAGCATTTGGTACTTTCAATAAGCTTTTGAAAATTTGATCGAAGTTCCTGAGATTCCGATCGAAGTTCCTTCATTCCATCATTAAATTTCTTCTTAAGTTCCTCAATAAGAGTAATAAATTCAAGGGCAAACGCCATCGGAGTAAAGGATTTCGTAGGAATTTGCTCTGATACAACTTGATAGAGGGCCCGTAGAGAAAAGGGAAGAAAACCCTGAGTGAACTCAGAGTTGTTGGGGAGAAGAGAAGAATAGGGGAGAAAGGGGTCACACGATTTGCACCATACCCGGCACTAAAACCTTCAAATCAATTCATCATTCAAAATCTGTCTAATACTTGGGTTACATGCCTTTATATAATAACTGGAAATTAAAACTTGCCTAATAAAAATATAAGACTAAATTAGCAACTTCTAATTTGCTTCCTAAGTTCTCACTAATAAAATTAGAAATAGAATAAAACTCAAATAATCAAATTGGTAACTCCCTAATTGACTATCAATTATCCAAATTAAAAGATTGCAAATAATCCCCAAATAAAGTAAAATCCTAAAGATCCTAATGAATCCAAAAATCCAATCGGACCCGGTTCATCTCAGTTGAGATTGCCCGAAGGGTCAACTCGGTTCAACCTCGATTCTGCATTACAACCTTTACAAGGATCTGATAATTGTGAGGTGATATTGTATTCTTTATATAGAATTAGGAATTTTCCAGCTTTGAGAGTGATGTTTCTTTTAGAAAGGAAATGACATTTTTAATCATTTAAGTTTAAAAAAAAAAGCAATTTTTCATTAAATTGACTTTGTCATTCTCTGTTGTGTTGCTTGTTTGATTATTGTTTCATCTATGAGAAATTGTCCTAGTTCACATTGACTGAAAGATGTCTCCCCAGCTTCATATTTATTTCATAGGTGTGATTTTTAATGTTTCTTCTTGTTCATTATGCAGTGAATTAGAGCTTAAGCCACAAGGGAAGCTTATAGTTACTGTTGTTAAAGCGACTGAATTGAAGAATATGGAAATGATAGGTAAATCAGATCCATACGTGGTTGCATATGTTCGACCTCTATACAAGGTTAAAACAAAGGTCATTGACAACAACCTCAATCCTGTATGGGATGAAACATTAGAGATGATTGTTGAAGACAAGGAAACACAATCAACAATCTTTGAGGTTTCAATCAAACTCACTCTCATCCCCATTCTTGGATCTTATGTTTCCTTCTTTCAACAGTTATATTGCTGTATCAGATTGATATCTTGGAACTTCTCGGATGGAAAAAAGAAAAAAAATTGGCTTTCTTGTGGAACTGTATCGGAACTGTATCTATCTTCTATGCTTAAGAAAGTCCTATATATATTACTGGCCATCTTGGAGGTCCAGGAATTATATTGCAAGATTCTATTTATGCTATTTTCCTCCTCATTGGGCCTCATTAAGAATTTAGTCTTTTTGTATATGCATCATTATGATAGGGTTACCATCAATACCCATTTTCCTTCCAATTATTTGCTTTAAAGAAGGGCCTGCTGATGAGGAAGGCTTTCTTATACATGTTCTTATAAAGAAATTGTTTTGCATATTCTGAAACAATTATGTCCTCATCATGATCTTATATTATTAAAAATTAGTGACCACAACATCAGATAATTTTCTGAACCAGCATTTCATGGCACATGGATCTGGTTAACTGGTATTTGTTTCACCAGTTCTCCTGCCTTTCCCTCTATGGGCTTACTGATCTGCCGCCATAATCTGTTTGTCTGTCTGAATATTCTAGAAAGATACTCCACAGGAAAATTAGTCAGGATTTATTATTGTTGATTCTTCTGATATACTTGTATTTGTCTCTTTTAACTCCTCTTAAACCCACGGATTCAAGCATAGCTTACTCTGATGGTAATGAATTTCATTTAAAAAGGGTGTACACAGTGCACAAGGCTCCTGCCACTGCGGGGGGGGGGGGGGGATCATAATGTACGCAGCCTTACCCCCACTTTGCTGAGAGGCTGTTTCCGACTCAAACCCGCGGCCACTAGGTCGCAATGAAGATACCTTACTGTTGCGCCAAGGTCTGCCCTGTAGTGCATTTCAGTTATAAGCCTTAATTTATCAAAATTATTTTGCTTCAAAATAAAGGATTGTTGGATTATATTCCTTATTGGCATCCTGAGTGCAAATAATGGTTTGAGGAAAGTTGTCCATCTCTTACATGTATCATTTATATGATATGGAGAACAATTGTCCACCAAAGACTTTACCTTGGTTGGTGTCAATCCATCATCCCAAAGCTCATCGCTACTGAGATTTATGTCATTGGCTTTGGACCAGGATGAATATAACTTATTTCAAGAAATTCTAGTCTTTCCAATTTATTATTTGCCAATTACAAATACATTCCTAAATATTCTTAAACAACTAAAGAAAACTGTTTCTGGCAAATGGTGTAGTCATCTTCAATATCTGTACACAGATAAAATTGCCTATTTTTGAGGGAAAACCTTTTAGGTACACTATCTTTTTTAAACAGTTTGAATTAAAAAAAATATTTTTCACCCTTTGGTATGATAAACTTGTTGATGGAGCGACAACCTACTCAAATAATTTTTGTAAATCCTAACAACAGGTTTTTGATGAAGATGTTGGACAAGACAAAAGACTGGGCATAGTAAAATTACCTTTGATTGAGTTGGTACCTGATACTCCAAAAGAAATTGATCTGAGATTGATGCCAGCGCTTGATATGCTAAAAATTAAAGATAAGAAGGATAGAGGAACTCTTACTGTTAAGGTAAAAATATCCGATCTTATAATATTAAATCTTTGCAAACTTGTAATCAGCAATTATTTTTCGAGTGGCATGTCATTGCTTTACCTTTATGTTTCAAATCTTAATTTTGAGCTCTTTATGTGCATTATTTGTGTGTGTGTGTGCTTTTTTTTCCTCTTCTTTCTATGTTCTGCTTTTGTAAAACTACCAAAAGCGCGGTCCAAAATTTTGACTTATTTTGCTGGTACTTGGTTATTGGCCTTTGTTTTAAGTGCTTTTGCTTGTAAAGGGCCCAATTATAAGGTCCAAATTTTAGGTCCATAGGCGTACAGAACATTAATGTCTTAAGCATAGTTGTCAAGGAATCCCTATGGGTCCATCCAAGCACCTTGGTCGCCTTGCAAGTTGCATCCAGGCCCCCTCCAACGCCTTGGGTCGCCTATACCCGTGACAACTGTGGTCTTAAGTGTTGAGTTAGACTAGGATGCTTACTAGTTAGATATGTTCTGTTTAAGTCCATTAGGTTACTTAGTGGTTATTAAATTTTGTTAGAATTTGTTTCAAGTGTTTGAAGTTTACTAGGTTTCTACTTTTGAGTTTTTTTTTTTCAATACAAGTGAATAGAATTTATATGGGTAAGTCATTACCCACAGATGCTGTTCACAGTCCCAGAACAGCCCTCCTATCTCCTCTTTCGTCTCTTCCTTATTCTCTATTTTTCACCATCGCAGGTTGCTGGAATACCAAAAACCAGCAAGTTTCTCAGCCTTGTATCAACAGAGAATTTCCTTAAAATTGGGCCTGTGATGCAGAAAACCGGATTGTTAATTCCTAATCTAGGATCAGGATTGTCTTGCTGCATAAAAAATCTTGGATAATATATGTTGGTGCTAAAAGTATATCTTTTTGTTCAGTCACCTGTGTAGGGATATAGAAAAGGGTACAGAAGTACAGAACACAGACGAGCATGGGGATTACACTTTGACAAGAAAAGAGTGACACAATCAAGAGTACATTATAAGAAAAATTATCAAGTGGTAAAGAAGTAGAACGTGGCTAGGAGTTACATACTTCACATTCTTCCAACTATTCAATGGTTTCAATGAGAAAAAAATCCTTCTGCATGATATTAAAAACATCTTGTTAAGCCTTTTTAATGTTGTAGCTCTTGGAACTTGGAAGGATATATGAACTCTTCCCCCACCCCACCCCACCCCAACCCAACCCAACCCCACAAGAAAAAAAAGAAAAAAGAAAAAAGGAGGGGGGGGGGGATTGGATGTAGGATGGGTATGAAATCTACTACAATAAGCAGGAGGGGAGAAAGCTAGGGTATATAGGGGTATACATGGGGTTTTATGGTTGGGGTTTGTACATGAGCATTGGACTGAAAGGGTTGGTCACTCGGACCAATGGTGGTGTTTGGTTGTGATAGATTCCTTCAAAAAGGTTGTGTAGTTCATATTCATACAACTAATTAATGGTCTCAACAAGTAGGACTAAGCCTTCTGCAAGATATTCGAAACATCTTTTGAAGTCCTTTACCCTCTCCCCCCTGCTCCAACGAAATTGCATACAATGCCACTGTGCTGCAGCATGACTTGCAGCACGACAGAGGGGTGGTGCATAGTGCGCGACGGTGAAGGTGAGAGGCCTCAGGTCCTGGCAACCATAGGCCAATAACTTAATAAGGATGAGATAGTGCTGGTGATGTAGAAGTAGAATCGAAGAGAACTACCCCCAATATGTTAAACCCCAAACAAGACAAATAATACCCCCAACAGGTAGCTTAGTAAAACTCAGAAATAGAACTTAGGAGATAAGGTTAAAACCAGAATTAATCCCACAAAGACTTAATAGCAAAACAGCACCCAAATCCCAATCAAAACTCAACCCTAGGAGAGAGAAATATTCCTGTGGCTAGGGTATGGAGCAATACCTGCGGCTGGACCAGGAGACCTCTGATTGAGCTATACTTTGGATCGATGGAAGCCCTTGATGAGAGTATAAAAACCTGTAAATATGAAGCTGTTCTGATGGCTGATTGAGAAGATATGATTCTTCTTGAATTCTGACCTAAAAGAGAGAATGGGCAGAATTCTGTAGGAACAGTAGCACAGAAGTATCAGATGGTCTTCCAGGGATGATCGCTTGGTCCTCTTACAGTGTAGAACCAATCCTCCAAAGGTCTTACAGATCTGATCCCAGACTTGGTAGTAAAGAGGATCGATTGACCTCAAGATCAAAGATTCTTTGAGGGGCGATCTTAGGATCAGGTCGGAGGTCTTTTTAAATTGATAAGGCAGTAACAGTGAGCAAACAGAAAAATACTTGCAGGACAATAAGAAGAAGAAAAAAAAAAAAAAATAGATGGAGGGTTGAGAAGGATGAAAGAGAAGAAAGGAATGGGTATCTCACCCCTCAGGTTTTGGGTATCACACCCCTCAAAGGTTTAGATATGTCACCTCTCAATAACAGCTTTTTAGTTAAAGAGTAATCACTCAATAATTCATTCATTCAAATCTGAGCAATTAGAGTACATTAGCTCCTCTAAATGAAGAGGGCAGGATAGTAATCAAACTATAATCAGGAGTTAGTTTCCAAATAGGACTAGACACTCCTAGTACAACTAGGACTTGAAATAGACTAGGATTATAACTCCAACATGGAGTAGGATTGACTAACTAATAGTCCATATAGGACATTACAATCGATGAGCCCAATGGGCCTTTATTGAATTAAAGCAACTTAAATAAAAACACTTAATACAAATCCCGTTTTTCTACTTTTTACCCATATTTTAGGCCCATTAAAGTGGCCCATTACAAGTAAAACTCATGGGATCAAAGGCCCAACATATACATAACCCAACCCAAGGCTTATTTGCAATATAATAAGTTCATTAAGTGACTTATCTACATCAGATGGTTTCTGATTTCCAGCAATAAGCATGTAGCAAAAAAAGTAGGGTATGCAAGGGATTCTACGATTGCAGGTTGTACATGAACAGGGGACTGAGAGGGTTAGTTGTTTGTATAGATGGAGGCGTAAGATTGGGACAGATTGGATTCTCCAATCCATTGGCTGGCTGTTCAGGAGAGAAAGTGTAGGTCATGGGTTATGAACGAGGTAATCTGACATAAGCTTGAGGACCAGAATTGGGTCAAACCACCCCCCATCCTTTTTGTCTTGCTGCTTTACTCCTGAGTTCTTTCTCCAGACCACTCAAATTCAATTCAGTCAACTGATCCTATGGTTTGGTTTTTATGTGTACAAACTCCAGTAAAAGGTAGACAACATAATGGACACCCCATTAGCTTAAACTGCTGAAGCAAGGTTTTAAGTGTCCTTCCGTATCCTTTGATACTAACCAATACATATCATATCTCTAAGGTACTGATACAATACCTAAAAGAATTTGGTATTAGTATATGTAAGAAACCTCATCATTTTTTATAGGGAAATTAACAGGGCACCCCCTAGAGAATGCCACTATTAGAAAGACACCCCCTGCATAATTCCTAATTATTAGTCTCTATTAAGTGAGGCTATGAAATGACGATTTTACCCTTTTGACTAAAACACATAACCCAACCTATTTTACACTAACCCCCAAATACCCCTCACTTTCACCATGGGTACCAATATTCCTTCTTTGTGTTCAGTTTCCTAGTTCCTGAGCAACAGTTTCATCCCCAACTGTGAAGAGCAGAGGCGGCTATACAATTTTCAGCTTGTATGAGTCTTGAAGGCTGCTTCACTTCACACATTCAGGGATTAAAGCTTATTTGAAATGGGAGCAATGTGTAAGGGAAAGGGTTCAGAAGCTATAAGGCCCTTGCAGAACCCATGTCAGAAATTGTCCAACAACTTCAATCTTCTCTAATACAATCACAAACACATGGATTGCTTTCAGGTTGCAGTGTGCTTATTGAAGCTGAACCTTAACAAGCCAATCGTCTAAATATGGCATGTTTTGGCAAGCCCATTGTCACAGCCGAGAAAGATAAGCAGTCAGCAGTGGAATCAATTGGGTTTTGAGAAGGCCTTCTACCTCTGTCACTCTTTCAAATGTCTGAAATTGTAGGGGTGGAAGATAATTGTGCAAAGAATGAAGAAGAGCTATGGAAGTACATGAATTCTAAGAGAACAGAATTCCCTGTTTTTTATTAAGTTTATTATCATCTTTGGATGAAAAATTGGGCTGTTCGGCAAGGTTCTCAGTATGGTGTGGATTTTGTTGCTTACCATCACAATCCGGCTCTAGTGCATTCTGAATATGCGGCGGTTGTTCCGGTGATAATGCGAATAGGCGATTGAGGGTCTGATATGGAAGGGACCATTAGGCTCTGTGGTAATGTTGCCTAAACATTGTCGGTTCATACTGTCAAGAGTAATGTCTCTGATTCAGATTTCCTTTATGTTTGGAACAGTATAGCACTGAGAAAGTAATTGTCAGCAACCCATTGGTCTTTGTCATCATCGCTGTGTCGTACCCTTCTCATGTTCACTGCTTCGTTCCACATATCTTTTCTGTCGTCACTGTGTCATACCCTTCTCATAGTTGGCTTACTTTGCTGTTGGCTCTGGTTTCCAATTTAAGAAAGGTTTCTCACATTTATACTACTAGGAAGGATGGAGGAACCCCGCCCGGCCAACCAGCTAACTTGATTGCTCTGCAGGAGAAGAAAACTTGTTTCACCTGCAAAGAAGAAGCACAGAGGGGTTAGGGTTGAGAAGAAGCACATACATGTCTCAATTTGGGGAAGAAGCTGTGCAGACCTCCTTCTCCCGTTGCCGCTCGTTGCCGGTTTGTAGCCGCTGCTCTTCACGGAGAGAAATCGCCGATGCTCATTATGATTTGGGGATGAAGGAGCTCAGTATCGATTTGGGGATGGAGGTCTCTTTCCATTTGGGGTTAGGGGGTTAAGAGAGGGTATTAGGTACTTCACATTTAGAAGGGTATTTTGGCATTTAGGAAAAAATATACCAGCTGATGTTAGTAATTAAGGTATATTCCGTGACAGAGATTGACAGTAGGGGGTGTGAGTGTAATTTGGAATTATGCAGCAGGGGGTGTCTCTCTAATAGTGGCATTATCTAGGGGGTGACGCTATAAATTTCCCTTTTTCATATAATCAATTAAATGCACTTGTATTGTTGTACTTTCTTCTTCTTTTCATACATGATATATTTTACATTTTACTTATTTACAATGTTTGATGCTTCAAAACTGTATTTTGCATATATCCTAAGCATTTCCATATGTATTTTTCCATATATATCTTTAGCCTATCTTGGTCTCTCTGATCCGATACAATTTCTCTCTTAAAATCACCTTTCCGATACGATACCCAATACCGATACTTTAAACCTTAGGCTCACGGACCATAACCATCATCCAATGACTGGACATAGACTCAAGGTTTCAAGTAGCAGGATTGCATCAGAGTGGAATCGGCTGGCTACAATCCATCTGATATTTGCTGATAGTCCTCTGAATCTGCGCAATCAGGCTGGATTGGTAGATCTGTCTATTCCAACTTGTTATACTGAGTTTAAATCCTTGCAAATACTCTCTTATTATTAAAAAACAATTACAAGTATAACCTTGTTTGTAAACAAAATTACAATAATAACCTTCAATTCCTATGCCTAGATGTTGGCTTCTCTTGGATTTTGGAAATGGCTAAAATATAAAACAGTGATCAAAATTATCAGGGATCTATGGAGTGCGTCAATCATATGTACGGCTGTTTCTTTTTTGTGGTTCTATTGTCAGGTTGTCAATCCATCCCAAATGCCTAATTGATAAAGACTCCTTTATCACCACCTCACCACCTCAACTCTTTAACTTGTTTGAAAGATTTTACTTGATAGTGGGAAACATTGTGCGATAATATAGTATTTAACCACTTCTTATGAGACAAGGGTTGGGAATGACAACCATAAACCATCCATTTTATCACAGGAGCTAGCATCAGAGAGGGGTCAGAACTTAGAAGAGACAATAATGATTATTTATCTTATTAGTTTCACATAAACCATCCATTTTATTACAGGAGATAATAGTTTTCTTTCATATCATTTGTGGATTTCTTTGTTTCAAGTCTTCCTCTTGGACAAAAATTAATGAGTTTTGGATGTGGAGGGGCATACAGGTCTTGTACCATGAGTTCAACAAGGAAGAGCAGTTGGCAGCCCTTGAAGATGAGAAGAGGATCCTAGAGGAGAGAAATAAACTGAAAGAAGCAGGTGTGATAGGAAGCACAATGGATGCAGTTGGTTCCGGGGTTGGGATGGTGGGGAGTGGCATTGGGGCTGGAGTAGGGCTGGTTGGGACTGGCATTGGGGCAGGAGTAGGGCTTGTTGGAAGCGGCATTGGTACAGGAGTTGGGTTTGTTGGGAGTGGTCTTGGTGCTGTGGGCAGTGGCCTCAGCAAGGCTGGAAAGTTCATGGGCAGGACCATTACAGGGACATCAAGCAGCTCCAAGAGGAGTGGTACCAGCACTCCTGTAACAGCACAAGAAAATGGTGGTGCAAAGCCAGCATGAGCTTTCATATCTAGTCTTAGCCTTTGGTATCTGTGACACACCTTTTGATTTGTACTATTTTAGTTTCTTAAATGATTAGTCAAAGATTTGAATTCCTTTTCTTCGCTCTGTTTACCTCTCTTAGATCCCTATTGTTTAGTTTGGAAATGAACGACATGTATTTTACATTCATCTAAATCAGTTTCATCGTCAGCCTGATCCCAAGGTTGTTTTCTGTGTTACTTTGGTACTTTAATTTTTCATGAGAAACACACTATTTTTTTGGGTGAAGAGGAACTGCAAACTGAAATCTAACAGACATTAATACTCCCCCTTCTATAGGCCGAAACTGAAAATGCCACTGCTTTCATTATGATCCTCCTCTACCTCCATTAATGCCTACATTGATGGTTAGAGGGAAACTGCCTCCACTGAATAAATACTCCATACTCAGCACATCTTGTATAGATCTAAATGTTTTTTTTATTTAGTTTTACGTCAAATAAGATAGCACAGAGATCCCACGTCCAAGTATTTTCGTCCTCCATTTTCTGCAAATCCTTCATTTGTTGGGAGTTGGTCCATATCTCCATATATCTGCTGCCGCCATTGTTAGTATTCTGATCATTCCCAGTTAGGTAAACAATTAACCATGACCTTTGTGTCCTGCCACTGTAGGAATTCCAAACTAAACACAAATTGAGGAATTATAAATCTTAAATTCATTTAAAAACCTTTCAAATACAACAATCCCACACTACTGAGGTTACAATCAGGAAAATATATGAATGCGACTCCAAAAAATACACTTGTCTTTTTTTCAATTTGCTGGTCAGCCCCACTCCACTTGGCTAAAAGCTTAATGTCTTAAATCATAAGAAGCAAACCCTTCTGCGACAGAAACACAAGTCATTGATACAGAGGAGCCTAGAAATAAAACCATGTAAAATAAAGTGACAGACAACACTAAAGCAGAAAGAGCTATTGGTAGTAGTTGGAGCTTAAAACCATCCAACAAGTGGTTTCGCATGATCTCTCATTGATCATCAAATCCATCAAATCCCATTTCAAACTTGCAGCGCATGGTAAGCCAGTCTTGTCAATACATAACAGTTTGGTAACGCGGCTAAACAATGAGACAACAGACGGAGGCTTGTGCACCAGACTATCAACCAAAACCAGGAGGCACATCAGGATCTTCATCACTACCATCACATGTTTGCTGGTGACATAATATTGGACCAAAGCCAGGTGGGACACTGGGATCACTATCATCCGGCTGCAACTCTTCATGCATATGATGTGGTTCTTCCTTCTGTCCTGCATGTTTTTCTTGGTGATGCACAGGAAGTTGCAGGTGTTCTTTTGGTTCTTCACATTGGTTTTTGGCTTGCTCATGATTGGGTGGGGAGAAACCAGGTGGTTCTTTTGGATCACTGTCTGATGATGTATCATCTCTTCCAGAGATAGATGCTGTGAGTGGATCGTTTATGGCAGCTTGTTTGTCAACTGATCTCGGGTCACTGGCAAGGGATGACATGTCCACTTCCTTCCCTTTTGGGTTAGCTAACTTATCATACACAGATTTTACTGTATCTGTAATCTCACTTTTCATGCCATCCCCTGATCTGATCACAGTCCACAACCCATCAGAAATTTGGGCCATCACTTTGTCGCTGTAGACACCATAAACAAGTCAATAGCTTACTTACGTGGAAATCTTTCTGCAAAGCAAACAAAGTTATTTATATGATTGATGGCTTAATTTATAATGCAGTTGAGTTTTGCAGATATGAATCATACAATTACATAAAACCACCAAGGTACTTGCAGAAGCCTTGGAAAATTATAAATTGGGGTGGGGCTGGGTGTGGGGGTGGGGGAGGAGAGAGCCAATTGAAAAGCAGAGCAAGTATATACCCCACCTACCCAATCTCTTCATGAATGGCATCAGAAAGTTGTCTAGGTTTCAAATTTTCAGCTCCTTGGCTATTAAGTGCTTCTGACTGCTTAACCATTGAAATAATATTATTACGCAAGTCTTCCTGCAGGAAATTTCTCGTCAGAAATAATGATTTGTGAACTTGATCACACATGCACACGGTACATTCTTACTGAACAAATTTATTGATGCCATTTACAGTTCACCACTATTAGATCAGAATGTTCAACTCTGCATCGTACCAAATTATGTTGTTATAATAATCCAATTTTGCATACAAGTTTAGCACAGCTGTAAAATAAATCAAGAAAACATTTTATTCCTTGTACATGGCACCTAACTGTCATTACTATAGATGTTTCCCTTTTAGCATAAAAATGAAGGCAATAACAATTGAAAGGTAAACATTGCGGGTCAATAATAATTTCCTTTCCCAAAATGGATTGATGTGGAACACCCAAAGAAAACAATAGCAAGAAGTACCCACTATTATCTGTTTTCAATAATTTCATTGGCAACCCTAATACATTTCTATCACAGATTTTTCCAATTTCCCTAGCTCTGGTTGCAAGGGAAATTAAACGGAAAGGAAGTGAAAATTTTCAAACTTGAAAAAGAAACTTTTGTAATCATTACCCAGCATTCACATCCAAGGGATTTGGATGCAATTAACATTTAGTTACCAAATATGGAATGATTCGGAGTTAATGATATAATCATGTGGAAGGTATTTGGATGCAAAGTAAAGTGACATTAATAACCAAATATGGAATGATTTGGAGTTAATGATAAAATCATGTGGGGTAATGCCATTTGGTCTCCCCCCCCCCCTTT